>NC_141079.1:32655292-33145292 GCF_041138505.1 Cibotium barometz | reverse complement strand
ACACATCCACATCCATTCTTCACTCATACACATCCACATACATTCACTCACATCCCATATCATCATTCATTTACATCCACATTTCCATGACATCACATCTCATCTATTCATTCACATTTATCTGATTCACATCACATCTATTCACCTCACATCTCATCACTCACCTCTATTCACATCACATCCATCCATTCATTCACATCTATCTGATTCTCATTACATCTATTCACCTCACATCTCATCACCTATATTCACATCACATCCATCCATTCATTCACATCTATCTGATTCTCATTACATCTATTCACCTCACATCTCATCACCTATATTCACATCACATCCATCCATCCATTCATTCACGTCTATCTAATTCACATCACATCTCATCACATCTATTCACCTCACATCTCATCACCTCTATTCACATCACATCCATCCATCCAGTCACATCTATCTGATTCACATCACATCTCATCACATCTATTCACCTCACATTTAATCACCTCTATTCATATCACATCCATCCATCCATTCACATCTATCTGATTCACACCACATCTCATCACATCTATTCACCACATCTCATCACATCTATTCATCTCACATCTCATCACCTCTATTCACATCACATCCATCCATCCATTCATTCACATCTATCTGATTCACATCACATCTCATCACATCTATTCACATCACATCTCATCACCTCTATTCACATCACATCCATCCATGTATTCACATCTATCTGATTCACATCACATCTATTCACCTCACATCTCATCACCTCTATTCACATCACATCCATCCATGTATTCACATCACATCTCATCACATCTATTCACCTCACATCTCATCACCTCTATTCACATCACATCCAATCATAGAATTTAAACATAGATTTTAAGAGAATTCTAATTTTTATATAAAGATTCTTTATGCATCTATTTATGCATAAAAATCAACTTTTAATGAGAATAACACTTTTGAAATAAAAATAATTCCTTTATGCATCTTTCTATGCATAAAATCAATTTTGATGAGAATAACACTTTTGAAATAAAAATATTTCCTTTATGCATCTTTCTTATATGCATAAAATCAATTTTAATGAGAACAACACTTTTGAAATAAAAAATAATTCTTTTATGCATCTTTCTATGCATAAAATTAATTTTATTGAGAACAATACTTTTAAAATAAAAATATTTCTTTTATGCATCTTTCTATGCCTAAAATCAATTTTAATGAGAACAACACTTTTGAAATAAAAAATAATTCCTTTATGCATCTTTCTATGCATAAAATCAGTTTTAATGAGAACAACACTTTTGAAATAAAAATAATTCCTTTATGCATCTTTCTATGCATAAAATCAATTTTAATGAGAATAACACTTTCGAAATAAAAATAATTCCTTTATGCATCTTTCTATGCATAAAATTAAACTCAA
Source organism: Cibotium barometz (assembly GCF_041138505.1). Classification (NCBI taxonomy): domain Eukaryota; kingdom Viridiplantae; phylum Streptophyta; class Polypodiopsida; order Cyatheales; family Cibotiaceae; genus Cibotium; species Cibotium barometz. The sequence continues at coordinate 33,143,845 of NC_141079.1, read as the reverse complement.
TGAAAACAACACTTTTATAATAAAAATTTTCATTATGCATCTTTCTTTGCATAGAAATTAAATTCAATGAAAACAACACTTTTATAATAAGAATTTTTATTATGCATCTTTATATGCATAGAAACTAAATTCAATGAAAACAACACTTTTATAATAAAAATTTTCATTATGCATCATTCTATGCATAGAAATTAAATTCAATAATTAATATCAATAATATCCATGCATATTAATAAGTGAATATGTACATGGAGTAAATTAGAATATTTCTTCTAGAATGCACAAACGGTGGGAATTACTCTTTTGGAATAACAGAAAAATAAACTTTTTCACAAATTTCTAGAAACTTTTACCATAACCTCCTTTGTATGGCTGACCTTTTCTCATTTTTAACATTCTATTTTTAATTTAAATTAACCTCAAATATAAAGGACTCTAATCTACTCAATTTTCACTTTCCAAGAGAGTAAATAATAATAAAAGTTTAATTGATCTTTTTGTTAAACATTCTAGGATAAAGAAAGGCTGAATTGTAAGGAAGAGAAGGGGATGGCCTTTTCATCAAGGCATAGCATCAGAATTTACTTTAATCATTTATAAAACAAGAAAAATCAACAAAACTATAGATTTAAATTTAAAAAGTAAGAAAAATTTAGCTTACATAGAGTTGTAAGCTTTCCTTTGGCTTGAGGGATTGAGGGTTCTACTCTTGTTTGAAGCAAGAGTGGCCACCAATTACTTTGGAGAGGATTGAGCCAAAAACAATTAAATTATCAAGAAAATTCAATGTAATTGGCTCTAGGTGTAGGAGTAGAGTAACAGTGCATAAACACCATTAACCTTTTACAAAGAGAGAGCCTTCTATTTATAAGAAAAAATGAGCCTCTAACCAAGCAAGCTGATTCTAAAAATTTCCATATCAGTTTGGTCAATTTTTGGTCACTTTAGCTTACTTTTTGGATCTAGTTGAAATAGGAGAGAGAAGAGATGAAAATATCTCATTATTTATGAGTTTAAAACTCCTCCATATATGTAAAATAGGCACCTCCTTCATGAGGGGAGATCCCCACACTGAGGCGTCAAAAATGCATCATTTCATCTTAATATCTCTTCTTTTTTAACTAATAAACCTTGTCCTTATAGTCAACTCTTCATGTTATGTGAGCATTTACTCATTTTTGGGGGTTTTTTCTTTTTTTTTTTCCAATTTATCTCCTCCCTACATTTGGATTAATCTTATTGGTCCATAGGAACCTTAATTGGACCATAATCTAAAAATTTCTGAAAATCTGGACCCTTAAGCTAAGGTCCTTTTTACCTATTTTCAATTAATTCCAATTACACATTGGAAAGTTCTTTTTGAATTTCTGTGTTAGGGGAAACCATTTTAGACACTAGGAAGATTTTATATCCAAAAATATCTCAATTTTGAATTACCTCCCTCTAGATATTTTTTCTCTCTAGGCCAAAATAGGGTAAAATAGGATCTTTCTTTTATTTTAGAGAGGGGAATAATTATAAGATCAGAAGGGGAGGTTCTTACATATGCACACCTCAAAAGCTGGAGGGAGGAATCTTACATCCTATCCCACTTAAAAAATGCGAGATGTCCTCATCTTGCAAACAACTATAGGACAATTCTTTCCCTTAAGATCTAATTGATTCTGGGATTCCTTAAAGTCTGGTGAACCCAACAGAATCCTGGGATAAAGATCTCTTATATAGAACTCATCATTAGATAATAAATCCTTCAAATCATAACATTCATATCCTTAACACAAATATGGTCCATTAGATCGAAATTTCCATCTGAACATTCCTCCAAGGAAAATTTCAATTATACAGGTTTTTAATTGGTTATCCCTTAACTTGATTCACTAGGCCAAGTGTTAACAGTAGCAATCTGTGAGCACAATCCACGAATCTCATAGTGATTTTTTGAAGTTATTATCGTCATTCTAGTTACGAACATCATTCACAGCAGGGACTCGTCCCATTCATACTACCAGTAAAGAGCTACAGTTATACCCTCGGTATATACGGATAGTCACGGTCCTTGAAACTATAAGGTAAATACTATCATGTCTAGGCCTCAAGCAAGTCAGGGATTCCATACAATTGTAGTACTTCCATCTGAAGACCTAGTTACTAATTTATGATTTTCAGTCAGAATATCAATTTGTATGAATTTCATGATACAATTATAACCTTTTACTGCTCTTCATAAATTTTTGACATTTTTGGCTTCTTGGTTGATCCACATTAGCCAAATTTGCTCTGATACCAGCTGAAAGATCCCTATCCCCACCGCGCAATGAATTCATGAGTGCTAGCAGTGGAAGTAGCACTTCTTGCACGGGGCAGAGTCCCTCACTCGGGGCCTCGCCCACCACACGGATATCCGGACAAGAGACTAATCCCTCGGTTCTTACAAAACCGAACCCGAAAAAACTTCTCTCGCCCGAAAAGCACGGGCGATTCCTCCAAAATATTTTTATTGTAACAAAAGCCTTAACTTATTGAACTGATCTGACCAAACCCGTAAGTCCCACAGTCAGATCAAGGAAAAGATTGCACTTGGATCATAGAGACCAACGTTTTTTTTCCTCATAAAGAGGCACAGCCGTTGATTCTTTTCCATAGAACAATTTTTATCCGGGATTTACTTCATCTATCGTACTATAATAGAATTGAGTCTCATTTTAGAGATCCATCAGTCCAGCCTAACCCCATCCAGTCCCGTGGCTTTGATTCACATCACACCTATTCACCTCATATCTCATCACCTCTATTCACATCACAACCATCCATTCATTCACATTTATTTGGTTCTCATCACATATTTTCACCTCATCTTATCACCTCTATTCACATCACATCCATCCATCCATTCATTCATGTCTATCTAATTCACATCACATCTCATCACATATATTCACCTCACATCTCATCACCTCTATTCACATCGTATCCATCCATCCACTCACATCTATCTGATTCACATCACATCTCATCACATCACATCACCTCTATTCACAACACATCCATCTATCCATTCACATCTATTTGATTCACATCACATCTCATCACCTCTATTCACATCACATCCATCCATCCATTCACATCTATCTATTTCACATCACATCTATTCACCTCACATCTAATCACCTCTATTCACATCACATCCATCCATCCATTCACATCTATCTACTTCACATCACATCTATTCATATCACATCCATCTTCTTTCAAACTTATCTAACTTGGAAAGTGCCTCGGTATCCTCTTTGGAACTTAAGCAGATAAACCATGATGAACAATGTTTTCAGCATGTAAGATCGCCTCTACAAGAAAAGATCCATACATAGAATTAATATGCACATTGAGAAAATAATTAAACTTCTAATGTACAGATCAGAACTTGTGTTAAATAAACTTACTACCATGCGCTTCATCAGATTCAAAACCAAGTTTTTGCGCAGCTCCTCCAAAGACACTTGGCCTGTCCCACCAATAACTTGTAACAAGCGACTTGTGTGTAAAAAAAACCCAAAATCATTCTACTCTACTCTCTCTTCATAGTGTCTCTAATATATTTTTAAGAATATTTTATTTAAAACAAAACAAATGATTCTACACTATCCCTTCATCTTGTATACACTATAGAGGAAATATATATATATATATATATATATACATACATACACACATATATTTATATGCATACATACGTATATATATATATATATAGATAAAATGACCTTGAGCAAAATAAACCACCTTGAGTAGTGAAGCAGCTAGAAGAGGCGAAGGTGCTTGAGGAGCTCGAGGAGACAATTAATTATTTTTTAATTAAAACATCCAAAATCATTCTACACACACTCTCTCCCTATATATATATTTAAAATCTTTTATTTAAAACAAAACAAATCATTTTTTAATTTAAAAAACCCAAAATCATTCTACTCTCTCTCTCTCTCTCTCTCTATCTCTATATATATATATATATATATATATATATATATATATATATATTAAAACAAAACAAATCATTTTTTATGAAAAAATCCAAAATCATTCTACTCTCTCTCTCTCTCTATATATATATACTTAAAAATATTTTATTTAAAACAAAACAAATCATTCGAGTCTACGGGCTACACAAACCTTTCCAGGAAGTGTGAACATCCTTGTTGATAATATCTAAGGCGCATGGGCGCGACTTGCATGTGAGTTTCACATGCTTCACCCAGGCTTGTGTGGGCTTTTTTTGCTGCAGCCTAGTATAAAAGCTACAACATAGTTTGTGAGAAGTTGAAGAGAGAAAAAACATAAACAAACACAAAACAACCCTAGTAAATACCATTAGACATAAATAAAAGAAACATGTTTCAAGGATGGTTCTCTTGGTGCCCCCTTACTCCTCGGATATACCCAACCTGATTTGTAAAAAAGCACACAAATCCATGTGGCCTCTACAGAGTGATCAGAATGCCCATCACCTCATCTGTGAGAGTTGGAAAACCTTGAAAGGAAGAGGTTGAGAGGATGATTGAACAGCACTGTAATACATGGTCTGGGATATCAAGGGCTCTCTCAAAACATGGAGAGCACAAATAAACAAAGTAGAGTGAAAATGTTGAGTACAAGCACAAATAAACAAAGTAGAGCACATTACTGTGAGTAGAGGACTATAAACATATACTTGAAAGGGAAGCACTCACTTTCAACATCTCTAGGAGAGGGATTAATTACATAACGAACCGAATTAATTACGTAATGAACCGAACAGCTTGGTGGAGGAGGGATTAATGATGGTGGGAGTTTGTGTGTGTGTGTGTGTGTGTGTGTGTGTGTGAGAGAGAGAGAGAGAGAGAGAGAGAGAGAGAGTTCAGAATCCTGTATGTGTGATATCCTGGATGCGGATGCGTGTGTTTGATTTATGCTCCATTATTATTTATAGTTTTCATTTCTATTATTTACTGATGATGACACGTATCACCTTGAGAACCAATATTGCTATAATCTTATTTATAGAAAAAATACAATCTCAATCAAACACTAAATATAGCTAGGTCCTAGGTAGTACGAGATGCTGGTTTATTATTGGCATTATTACAAATTTATATCTTTCTAAGAGAAAAAAAGAAAATCTCTAAAAGATATACATACCTAGGTAAAATAATGACACACACATCTAAGCATGATATGGCTTCTATGGGTATGCGTCTTGCGATGACGCGATGCACAATATGCATGCCTTTGTTGTTTAGTGGTGGTGAAGATGATGATCATGAGAATGATAATCGTAAGGATGAGGTGGTGTAGTACCTGCCTTCTGGCCGCATCCTTCTCTTCTCCGCACAATCGCATGTCATGCTCCACTTTGCCACCACCATCCAAGAATGGTCTACCTCACTATTATTAAGCTTGTTGAATTCCCAATGCTGGAAGAAATGGCATAGAGGAGCCATGGGAACATGGGACATGAGGTGGTAATGAAGAGAACCAAGTGAGAATCATACAAAAAGATAAATTATAAAGATCTAAGTTGTTATTTTTAGGGCCATAAAGCCATGTGATATGTAGCGACTCATCTGAGATATACGAGATGAGGAGCCAAAAGACACATGGATGTATAATGAAGAGAACCAAGTGAGAATCATACAAAAAGATAAATTATAAAGATCTAAGTTGTTATTTTTAGGGCCATAAAGCCATGTGATATGTAGCAACTCATCTGAGATATACGAGATGAGGAGCCAAAAGACACATGGATGTATAAGCTGTCATCCCATGAATGAAAATGTGTGGTTTTTGAGTTTATCTCTTATTCTAGTCATTTGATTTATTGAACTTTGATTCTCTTACCATTATTCTAACATGCGTAGTAGAGAGCGCCATCATCGAAAAATAATGGGTGCACAAATATAGTGCACATGATGGAAGCATGGTAAGCAAGCTTTGGATCAGAGATATGGTCTCTCCAACAAGCAAGAAGAAGCCATAGGATGGATGGCTAGTAGCCTTGGATGGGCCAAGAGAAAATCAAGAGCCTCAAAGAAAGAGGCAATTCGGAAAATTTTAGCAGAAATAATTTATGAAGCCTAGATAAGAGAAATAGTTGTGAAGCTCAAGAAGCAAGAAGCAACACTAGCAAGAGACGCATCCAAAGACAGTTCAATCAAAGGGGAGCTAGCCTCCAGGCTAGAGCAGTATCCAAGCTTAAGTAGGATGCAATTGAAGAGATGCAAATTCAAGCTGAGAGTATTTCAACCTACACATGCTTCAATCATGGAGAATGAATAGCCTACTGATAGAGACGAGATATAAGGAGGGGTCGGCCCATTCTCGGCCCCAATGGTGGTGTACTGTCCAATGCTTCTCTTTTGCAAATTGTCTTGAGCATTGATGTATCTTTCGGTGATTATGTGTATTGTGGCTAGTTCATTTTTGAAAGATCCCTGTCCCCACCGCGCAACGAATTTAGGGGTGCTAGCAGCGAAAGTAGCAGTTCTTGCACGGGTGAGGGTCCCTCACTCGAGGCCTCACCCAACCATGGATATCCGGACAGGAGACTAATCCCTCAGTTCTTCCAAAACCGAACCCAAAAAAACTTCCCTCACCCGTAAAGCACGGCGATTCCTCCAAGATATTTTTATTCTAACGTAGTCAAAAGCCTTAACTTACTGAACTGATTTGACCGAACCTATAAGTCCCACAGTCAAATCAAGGAAAAGATTGCACTTGGATCATAGAGACCAACGCTTTTTTCCTCATTGTTGAGAGGCACAGCCCTTGATTCTTTTCCATAGAACAATTTTTATCCGAGATTTACTTCATCTATCGTACCATAACAGAATTGAGTCTCATTTTAGGGATCCATCAGTCCAGCCTAACCCCATCCTGTCCTGTGGGTTAGCCAACCGCCCAACCACTGTAGTGATGGGATCCAGTTAGGTTTTGTCCCGGGTACCAGGAAAAAGAGTTCCTAGGCCCCCTAGCCAGATATTCATGCAAACTTAAAACTAGTCACACCACTTACATACCCAATATGAAATTGCCTTTTTTATAGATTCAACTATCTTTAAAACAATCATTTAATGAAATCATAGTGTCACTAATCATAATCCTCAAAATCTCCGGTTGAATCTTAATTTCCAATCATTCCTTCATCGGTGTACCTATGGCATCATTGGCAACCAGAACGGTCACCATCTATCCACTCGGGGGCCTTTTCGATGGTTCCTAGCTCATAGTACTCGGCAATATATTCACATATCAAAATGGAATCTCCGTTGAAGATCAGCAAGATCAACCAATGGACACATATAAAAGAGACATGGACTCATCCGTTGAGGACCAACAAGGTCAATCAACCAGATCCATGCCCGAATTCAGAAAACAACACTTACTCCTTGTTTCAATATCTTCCTCAACGCACGCCTGGGTATCGTCGGCGACCCATAGCCCGAGCATGGTATGGTGAGCACCCTCTAGGATCCTTCGCAGGTGACCTAGAGCTTCACTCATAGGCCGCTTCCTTAGTCCCTCATCCACCGTACCGAAAGCTCACCATTTTAATCGAGCCAAGGCTAGTCAAGACCTCGGTCGACCTTGCTATGCAAGACGTCTTCCATTGACTCTCCGTTAGCTATTGCAACTTTAACAGTTAGGTCTCCACAATCTCATTCACAAAACGATCAAAATGCTCCCGAGCATTCTTGACATAAAACAGTCATTAGGGGAAGGTTGAGGTCTATGGGGGGGCTTTAAGCTACCATATTATGTTTTTAAGTACTTTTGCTTAAGGACTCTAACCAAACTTTGACTAGGCCTAAAAAGGGGATCTTTATGCAATCATTATTTGAATTTCTATTTTTTCAAATATATATTTGCTTGAACTTTTTGATTTCACCAAATTCAAAATGGCTGAAAAGCCTTCCCTCCACTTTTAGGACCCCCACCACTTTCTTTCTCTACATTCTCTCTCTAAGATACCCTCATCTCACTAAAACTCTCTTTCTCTTCCCCTTTCTCATATTTGGGCGTGCCATGGCCAAGCAGCTCTGATTAGTAAGCTTCCATAACCTCTGCACTTCCAAATGCTCATATCTCACACTCTCTCATCCTCCATGCCTCATCTTTTTATCATTTTCTGATCTCTCTCTCTCTCTCTCTCTCTCTCTCTCTCTCATGTCTTTCCCACATTGAAGTGCAGAAAATCCCTCTGTCAACCTCCATAGCTTCAAAGCTTACCACTTTCCATTCTTGCATTGTTTAGCATACATATCCCCTACTTCCGTCTACATTCTACATCTCTCTCTCTCTCTCTCTCTCTACTGTATTATGCTGCAAAACCTCAATCTACCATCTTCTATGCCTCTTGCCATCTTCCTTGTCCTTTCTCCTATTACCTAATCACTATCCATCTATGATCTTCTAATATTTTTTTACAGCAAAACTTCATTGCACTCTCCACAGAATACCCTATCCTCACTCTTGCATTGTGTTCTACAAGAAGCACTTTTCAGCATTGCCTAACCCTAAAGAAAATGCCACTTGAAGATATATCTAATAGAGCACCAAAGTTCAGGTTACATGTAGATTTGGCTGCTGAGTATGCTACCATCCGTAGCTCAAAAACAAGTGGTGTGACCAATGTGCCATTGGGTACTCTTCAATCACAAGGGCGAAAATGTATTGACCTCTGGACGAATGGATTCATATACCCTATTGACCCGCTCACCAATGCTCCACCTCATTTTGTTAATATCACTACATTTCTTACGTATGTAGGTGATGGAGTTAATGGTCGATTTGGCTTTGTAGGAGGCCTTCTTTTGTTGCAGCTCAGGAATCGCGTTCAAGAGTGCATTTTCGAGGCTTATGGCATGAGTTGCAGCAGCAACACAAGAAGGACATTGATAGGCTTGAAGAAGTGGTGAACAACTTGAAAACTCAGAATCAGGAGCTCCAGAAGAACAACTTGTTGCTTAAGCAGGCCTTTGATATTGAATGGGACAAGATGAATGCAGCCAAACAAGATGCACGAAACAAGCAACGACACCTTGCAAGCCTGAAGAAGCTTCCAGTAGGCTTTCGACAACGGAAGAGAAAGCATCAGTCCCTAGAAACCTTGGCAACCCTAAGTGGAGCAAGAAAACGACGTGTACGAGCAACAAGGTAACTTCTATTCTTGCCATTGTTTTGCAGGCCATTCTGTTTTGTGAAACATATTGATGTTATTTTGTATTTATGTTCCATGTAGAGATATTGCTGGGGATATGATGGGATATGAAGGTGGTGGTGAGGAATGTAGAGCAGGCATATTGAAACATGTTGTTAAGTTATCAGACATATCAAAGCTGCTAGAAGATCCCACATGCAAAATAGCTAAGCAAATCCGAAACAAAATTTATGGAGAGCTGCAAAATATGGTAGCCCCATACAGATTATGGATGCATGTGATAGTGCTGGTGTCAAAACAGGAAGGGATATGAAGCCATTTACAGGGTGTTTACACTAGGTCATTGTGCTAAAGGACTTCTACGACCCATCTGAAGTCATTATCGTCATTCGAGTTACGATCACACTACTAGAGGTTTAGGGCATACCGACGCTAGAACACAACGCAAATGTCGAACGTCGGTATGTACGTCCTAAACTTGGAGGCGAAAAGTCAGACGAGTAATTTTCAAAAGTGCGTATACTGACGCATATACAAACACGTATACCGATGCGTATACCGACGGATATTCCGACGCAGATATCAACGCCCGTAACTTTTTTACAACCGAGAACCTATTATTCTCTGTTTTGCAAGGCGTCGAATGTCTAGACAAGGTATGCGTGCATCTCCCTCAAGCGTTCGCTTTCTTCCATTCAACCCACTTGTTGTGTGTGTGTGTGTGTGTGTGTGTGTGTGTGTGTGGAGAGAATTAGTGAAGTGTGTGTGTAGATCTCTCTCTCTCTCTCCTTGGGCGTTTTGCCTCTCCCCATCTCCTCATCTTCTTATGGCGTTTTGCCTCTCTCCTCATCTTCTTATGTGTGTGTGTGTATGTGTGTGTGGAGAGATTAGGATAAATGTGTGATGTGTGTGTATATCTCCTTCCCCTCTCTCCATCCTTCTTCTTACCTTCTTAATTATGTTTGGAGAGAAAATTTGTATGTGTGTGTTGTGAGAGATGTAGAGAGTGAGAGAGCTTGTGTATGTGCATCTATTACTAATGTATGCAATGTGTGTGTAGGTTTGTTCCTCCCACGTGTGTCTTAGCTTGCAGATCTGCTTCGAACACGCACTATCCAATCCACATTTAAGAGGTAAGCACATTACCAATTATGTTGTTTTATTACTTCTATTTTTGTTATGTTTTAATTTGTTCTCAATTTGTAATTATTAATTGAAATATTAATTGAAATTGAGTATGCAAGCTTGTTGTTTTATACACATATATGCTAATATTAGCATATATGTGAGTGCATAAGAAATTAATGTATGTGCTTATTTGTCTTTATGAGGTCTTTACACACACACACACACACTTTGCAAGAGAGAGAGAGAGAGAGATTTTCTTTTTGGCGCATACCCAAGGCGTTTCGGTCTCTTTTTCGACTTGAAATCTAATGTCTAAGACATGCATATCAACGCTATGTCTATATGTATATACTCTAATGTATATGCCTAAAGCACATATCCATAAGCTAATGTATATGCCTAAACATTGCTAATGTATACTTGATCTCCCTCAACGGCTGGGGAAAAGAAGCCCGTTTGACGCTTTAAATGTTATTTTTAAAATCTCCCTCACGGCTAGGGAAAAGAAGCCGTGTTTTATGGTTTACATAATGCTTTGTGTAATGCGTAATGATTTGCATTTAATGAAATACATATACATGTTATCCTGCTAGATGGAGCCTCTCAATCTTGAAGAGAGAATAGCGTGTACCAAATATTTTGAAAACGAAGGATTTGCAACCAATATATTCATGATGCTGGCATATTTCCAATGGAGCGCTTACAAAATTTACGGTTTCAATCATACAACCAAGCAAGTGTGCAACCACATCTTGATAATATTGCGCCTATGAATTCTCGTCCCCAACAAAGGATGAGAATATTGAGGGAGGGATTGACAGATGGAGCTCAATTAACAGCACCCGAGGGAATGGAAGAAGGTCAGGGAATGGAAGAAGGTCCAATGGAGGAAATGTTGGATGCCTTTCTCGAGCAACAAGAAGGTGTCTTCGAGGAGCATGAACATGAAGATCATCAACCACGACATTCTCAACGGTCAAATTATGAACCAGAGGAAGAGGCCATGCGTAAACTTGCATGCCTTCCACTATACAATGGTGCCAAGATATCTGTATTGCGTGCATCTCTTACGATGCTAAATTTACAGTCAATTTTTGGATGATCTAATACAAGTGTCACTGAACTCTTCAAGTAAGGGATTTATGGAGATTACACCTAATGTTGAAATGATAAATTTTCAACTTGTATTTGACTAAATCTTAATAGTAACGATCAGATATTGCCATACTTGCAGGCTTTTGAAAGACCAGATATTGCCATACTTGCAGGCTTTTGAAAGACCAGATATTGCCATACGGCAACGAGATGCCTCCATCTCATGCAGATGTCAAGAAGTTATTGAAATCCATAGGCATGGATTACAATAATATTCATGCTTGTCGCTATGATTGTATTCTCTTCCGCCATGAATACGAGCATTTGTAAGAATGTCCCCATTGTGGCTCTAGCAGATATAGAGAAGATGTTCAGGGGGAAGCTGTCCCTGTAAAGGTTCTTAGGCACTTTCCAATCATCCCAAGAATAAAAAGCATGTTTAGGTGCAAATCTATAGCAAGCTTGATGACATGGCATGCCACAACTCGATCCACAGATGAAGTGATGCGTGTGCCTGCTGATTCACCCGCATGGAGACACATTGAAGAGAAATGGCCAACTTTTAGGGAAGATCCTCGTAACCTCCATCTTGGCCTAGCAATGGATGGTGTAAACCCTTTTGGTTTACGGAGCTCTTCATGGAGCACATGGCCTGTTTGCCTTGTGAATTATAATCTTCCGCCATGGTTAGCAATAAAGAAAGGTCATTTGTTGCTCTCATTAATAGTTCCAGGAAAGTACAAGGTGAAGAACATGGATGTATATTTGGCACCACTTATTGATGAGTTACGCACCTTGTGGAATGGAATTGAAGTGAAGGACATGTCAAAGCAGCAGAGTGGCCAAAGACTTGCAACTGTGCAAGGTATTCTCATGTGGACAATGCATGTCTATGGAGAATGCTCAGGTTTGTCTATATCGGGTTATAATGCATGTCCTCTATGTGGTCCTCGACTTGATTCAAGATACTCAAAAGCATTACGAAAGAATGTCTACCAAGGACATGTTAGGTATCTTCCAGAAAATCATGAATTGCAGGATGGTAATCTAGGAAGACCTCCTCCAAGTGCACTGAAGGCAAGCAATTGGAAGCTCAAATGGGAGGAATGTGGCAACTTGGCATGTCTTGGGGGATGAAGAGGCTCTCTATCTTTAACCAACTCCCCTATTGGGGTGATCTTCTTATAAACCATTTGCTTGACCCGATGCATATTTTCAAGAATGTAGCTGACATTCTGTGGAAGACCATGACAGGAAAAAAGGAGACTAAAGGCCAAAGGGATGACTTAGAAGAGATAGGTTGCATGCAAGAGTTGTGGGCTCGCACTAGAACCAATGGAAAGGTGCTACTTCTAAGAGCCCCATGGGTTTTTAGTAAGATGGAGGAACAACAAGTGAAGAGGACAATTTCAGAGTTTCGGACCAGGGATTTAATATTCACGTGATCAGAAGATTTTTTGTGATAATAACACATGCGAACAAGTTATTCACATGTTCTCATGTTACCGTTCACAAAATAACAGGTCACTTGCCATTTGGGAACCCCTTAAAAGCTTGGCTACACATGGGAATAAGCTATTCACATGTTCTCATGTTACCATCTTCACATAATAGCAGGTCAGTGGCCACCTAAGAAGATTTTTTATGCCCGACAAAGATAATTTTTTTAGGCCCTTGTGAAAGCTTTGTGAATATAACATGTGATCACAAGATTTTTTGTGTTATTAACATGTTCGCATGTTCTAGTTTACGTCAGTGAAATCCCTGTTTCGGACTCCTACAGGTTATATGCATTGCTTGAAAAGTGCATTTACAACAAAGGATGATGATCTTAGTGGCCTCAAGAGACATGATTGGCACAAGTTTTTACAATTTGTGCTCCCCATAGCAATAAAGGATTGCCTCACTAAAGACATTAGAGCTACTATTATCTATAAGATTAGCACATTGGTGCGTTGGATTTCTTCAAAAGAGATAAAGAGAGACACTTTGGAGACAGCGCGTTTAAACTCCATAGAGGCACTCTGCATGGTAGAGAAGTTTTTCCCTACAAGTTTATTAACAATCCAGATGCATCTGCTAGTTCATGTTGTAGATGAGGTTGCAGCTGCTAGAACAGTCCATTCAAGATGGATGTTCTTTTTGGAGAGGTTTATGAAGACATTAAAGGGATTTGTTCGCCAAATGGCTCGCCCGGAGGGAAATATGTCAGAAGGGTGGCTGATACAAGAGTCCCTTGTTTACATCACTGAATATTTAAGTTCATCAGATCCAGAGATACCTCGACTATGGTCTCAAGAGTCTAACAGGTGAGTCATTGGTGAGGAACCTCAAGGCCAAGGCATTAAGAGAAAGATGGATAATAATTTGCGGAAAAAAATCAACAAATTTTGCATCTTGAACTCGCATGTAATGGAGAAGTGGATTGAGACATATGAAGCTCTCAAGCGACAGCGAGTACAAGATCGTTTAAGTTTTAGAAGGAATCGCACTACAAGAAATGGATTGAGACATATGAAGCTCTCAAGCGACAGCGAGTACAAGATCGTTTAAGTTTCAGAAGGAATCGCACTACAAGAAATCTCCCATATCCAGAAGGTCTGCAAGCTCTTCCGGACTTTCCCATAGGTAGATGGCTAGAAGCTACAATTTTAGAAGCCAAACGTGCTGGTTTAACTATAACAGAGGAGGAGGAGGAGCTTACAAAAGGATGCGATTGGCATGTAAGTGTTTAAGTTCATGTCTCTCTTTTTTTTCTCTACATGTCTCAGTTATTATTTGTCCATCAACAATCTTTATGTGCTATTTGTAGTATCACAAATATGGGGTGTTTTGGTCTCATGGATGTCATTTTTGAGTAGAACGAATAGACCAAAGAAGAGCAACCTTTGATTGTGGTGTCACAGCACAATTTGTTCAAGAAAGTTGAGCAAGTACAAGTGATGATAACACAATTAGTGGAATGCTTGATTACTTTGGAACCATTTGAGACATATTAAAGGTTGGCTTTAGAAGTTTTGAGTTTTTTATCTTTGATGTGAAGTGGTTCAAGGTAATCACAAATGGGCCACATGCAACTGTACGTAGAGACAAGAGTGGCCTCATCCAAGTGGACTCCACAAAGGTATGGACCGATCAGCAAGATAATTTTGTGCGCCCAGAGCATTGTGAGAAGGTTGTCTTTAAAGCGGATCCAAAAGATCCACGCTGGCTATTTGTGGTTCAAGTCGCCCCCGCAGTAAGCAAATTTGTGAAGAATTAGAGCTACAACAGGGTGATGTGGATTCACAGGGTGGTGGGGAGCAACAAGAACAAGCCGATATCAACAATGAAGAGGAGCAACAAGAACAAGCCGATATCAACAATGAAGAGGAGCAAGCAAATGAAGAGGAGCAACTAGAGCAAGATCCAAATGAAGAGGTGTAAAACAATGAAGCTGGAAAACCTGTTGAGGAGGAAGACATAGATGATGAGAACAGCCTTCATCAAGGGACTTTTAATGATGAGGACAGCCTTCATCAAGGGACTTTTAATGATGAGGATGCTAAAATGTACATAGAAATAGATCTCTTTGGGGCTACTGATCTTAATGAGGATGATAGAATAGATAATGATTTTTAAAATGATGTATCTTAATGATTATGCCTAGAGCAAGATCCAAATGAAGAGGTGTAAAATAATGAAGCTGGAAAACCTGTTGAGGAGGAAGACATAGATGATAGATGATGAGGACAGCCTTCATCAAGGGACTTTTAATGATGAGGACAGCCTTCATCAAGGGACTTTTAATGATGAGGATGCTAAAATGTACATAGAAATAGATCTCTTTAGGGCTACTGATCTTAATGAGGATGATAGAATAGATAATGATTTTTAAAATGATGTATATTAATGATTATGCAAATAGTTATGACATATTTGTAATGATTTTATGACATTGAAGGTGCAAAGTGATATGGTTTACCATTGTTGTTTAGGAAAGTTAATGTTTGTCATATGGTCCTTTCATTGTTTACCATTGTTAATGTTTACCGTCATAATCACTAGTGCACTTGCAACTGTGATATGGTTTACCATTATGGTTTATCACTGTTAATGTTTGTCATATGGTTCTTTCATTGTTTACCATGTAATTTTCATTTCGCACAAGTTTGTCATATGGTTTTTTGTCCAACAGGCCATGGGTGATGACTCACCGCCGCTCAACTACAGTCCTGATTTCTCATTTAACCCTACACCTCAGGGCATGAGTCCCGAGTAGTTATATGGTTTTTTCTTATCCATGACTCCAGAGCAGAGAGCCATGGCTCAGACTTATTGGGGTTCTAGAGCAGGGACATCTGCCTCACCATCTGGCTTCACGACGGCGATTCCCACACCTGTAGGTACGACAGCAGCTCCCACACCTCATACCACACAACCTTCCACTCCTATTATAGCTCGATCTACCACCTCTTCACATAGACGTCGCTCACGTAGTAGGTCTTCAGGGGGAGGTTGTTGTGGTGGTAGTGCCACAGATGCTGTGACACCACCACCACCACCACCACGTGAGCGTCGTCCTTCGCTCTCATCTGTTGATAGCACACCCATAGGTTCACCTTCCACTCCTTGGGGTGCACATGACCATGACAACAACAAGATATACACAATTAGGGATGGGGCACCTATAATGAATAGTGCAGGGAAGGCAATGAAGACACGAATTCGACAATTGTGCACTATACAGTTTCACAACTCTGTTATGACTTTATGGGATCAGCAAGATAAGGAGAAGAAAAATTACATAAATACAAAGATAAAGCAAGAGTTTTAGCCATCTGACCCTATGAATGTCATCTCTAATGAGTGGATACAATATACAGCTCGCATTTTGATGGGGCATCGTAGGTCATAGGCGAGGGATGCATTTAGAGAGGGGAAAGAGAAACATGTTTGGCTAGATGATAGGGAGTGGGAAGCCATAGCTCAGGAGCTCACAGAGACACCAGAGAGGTTTCAACAACAAAGAGAGGCAGCAAGGACGAGACTCCAAACAATAGGGGCTTCTCATCTTCTTAGGAGTGGTGGTTACGAAACCATGCGCCATGAATTCGTAAGTATTTGTAGCAATTTTGTTTATCTAAATGTATGTATGTGGGCTAAATGTTGATTTCTAAAAGTTGTAATTGTTAATCGTTTATGTTGGAGTTGGCAATGAATCGCCCACCAAGTAGGTGAGAAGAGTACGCTCACAAATATGGCCTTGTGGCCTCATTTGAGATGCTTGAAGCAGAAGGAGAGACCATCAATTGGGAGGCATTACCATAATGTAAGTCCTCTAAACTATTAGAAGGCGAGAAGAGAAGTACGCTTGAAGCAGAAGGAGAGACCATCAATTGGGAGGCATTACCATAATGTAAGTCCTTTAAACTATTAGAAGGCGAGAAGAGAAGTACACTTGAAGCAGAAGGAGAGACCATCAATTGGGAGGCATTACCATAATGTAAGTCCTTTAAACTATTGGTATATGATCAAAATATTCATGAGTAATGTTTAATTTCTTGTTTATCTGAAAAATAGAAAAACGAGCACGATTGTCTTTTGTGCTCTATTTTGGACAGAATGGTGCTGTCGGTTTACTGCTGTTGAGTCCTGTTGACTGCACGCAGCCTGGCAACACCATTTTGTCCAAAAAAAATTACTGATGTGGTCGTCGGTATATCCGCCGGTATAAGTGTCGGTATATTCGCCGGTACAAGCACCGGTATCTGTGCTGGTATATTTACCGGTATATCCGTCAGTATGCGCACCGATATGTGTGCCCGATATGCAAATACCAACGTCGTGGTTCCGACGACGCAGATACCGGGACCGATGATGGGGCTTTTTTAGACCCCATTTAATGACGTCGATATAAGCACCGGTATTAGGCTATCATGTAGTAGTGTCATAGGGACTCGTCCCATTCATCCTCATTGTGGTTTTGCTCAGCTTATTACATTTCAAGAATCATCATTTTTCAATCAAAATCAAAATCAACTCATCAGTTCTCAACCAGAATTTTAAAATCATATCAACCACATTCGAATTCATCCTCTGGATAGCATTTTTGCTTTTAATTTTAAGTCTTAGATTCACTCGTATATATATTGCCAGTAAAGAGCTGCAGTTATACCCTCGGTATATACGGGTAGTCACAGTCCTTGGAACTATAAGGTAAATACCATCATGTCTAGGCCTCAAGCAAGTTAGGGATTCCATGCAATTGCGGTACTTCCATCTGAAGATCCAATTACTAATTTATGGATTTCAGTCAGAATATCAATTTGTATGAATTTCATGACACAATTACAACCTTTTACTGCTACTTCATAAATTTTTGACATTTTTGGCTTCTCAGTTGATCCACATTAGCCAAATTTGCTCTGATACCAGCTGAAAGCTTCCTGTCCCCACCACTGCGCAACGAATTCAGGAGTGCTAGTAGCGGAAGTAGCACTTCTTGCATGGGGCAAGGTCCCTCACTCGGGGCCTTGCCCACAGATATCCAGACAAGAGACTAATCCCTCGGTTCTTCCGAACCCGAAAAAACTTCCCTCGCTCGAAAAGCATGGGCGATTTCTCCAGGATATTTTTATTCTAACATAGTCAAAAGCCTTAACTTACTGAACTGATCTGACCAAACCCGTAAGTCTTACACTCAGATCAAGAAAAATATTGCACTTGGATCATAGAGACCAACGCTTTTTTCCTCATAAAGAGGCACAGCTGTTGATTCTTTTCCATAGAACAATTTTTATTTGGGATTTACTTCATCTATCGTACCATAACAGAATTGAGTCTCATTTTAGGGATCCATCAGTCCAGCCTAACCCCATCCAGTCCCGTGGGTTAGCCAACCGCCCAACCACTGTAGTGATGGGATCCAATAAGGAATTTGGTTAGGTTTTGTCCCGGGTACCAAGGAAAAGAGTTCCCAGGTCCCCTAGCCGGATATTCATACAAACTTAAAACTAGTCACACCACTTACATACCCAATATGAAATTGCCTTTTTCACAGATTCAGTTGTCTTTAAAACAATCATTTAATGAAATCATAGTGTCACTGATCATAATCCTCAGAATCTCCAGGTGAATCCTAATTTTCAATCATTCCTTCATCGGTGTACCTATGGCCCCCTAGCCGAATATTCATGAAATTAAAACTTAAAACTAGTCACACCACTTACACACCCAATATGAAATTGCCTTTTTCACAGATTCAGCTGCCTTTAAAACAATCATTTAATGAAATCATAGTGTCATTGATCATAATCCTCAAAATCTCAAGGTGAATCCTAATTTTTAAATCATTCAGGACCAGGGATTTCATTAACGTCTTCACAATTTCGTGATCACGTTAACAAAACCTATTGTTAACATATTAAAACTTGTGATCACATTGTATATTCACATGACCTGAGAAATGACCTGCCGGAACCCACTATTCCAGTAACACCTCCGGGCTTCTACCATTCTCGGCGGGCCCGCCGGGGTATGAGGTTTTCCCGGCGGGCCCGTCGGGAAAGGTAAAAGCCCGGCGGGCCCGTCGGGAAAAACAAAGAACACCGGCGGGGTATTATTCTGTATATAAACACTGCCCGACACCCGTCGTACAACTTTTGGGAAGATAGTCCTTGTTTTGGGGGCGTGATATCTCTCCTCAAAGTACTTGTAGAGCTCTCGAGTTGCTAGAAGTGTCCTCTTGGGAAGAACGTCCTTATTTTAGGGGCTGTCGTCTTTCCTTGTAGGCACTCCTAAGGCTATTGGGCCACTCGTCCTTAGTTCTTTGAACTGGGGGCAGGGTGTGGTTCGTAGCTAATACTTGCGGAGATTTAGGGACAAATTTGGAGTCATTCAGCTTTGCATTTGAGCCACGTACATAATCTACCTCATTCTGCTTTATGAATGGTTTGATGGAGCCAAGAGTCCTGCTTAGGGGCTTGTATTGGTTCTTGATACTTGATATAGTTTAGAGTAGACAAGGGTCTATTGTCCTATACTAGAGTATTGGGCAAGCATAGATCTTTGATTTTTTTTGTGAATGTTAGAGAAGGTCTATTGTCCTATACTAGAGTATTGGGCAAGCATAGATCTTTGATTGTGTAAAGTATCCTTAATTGGGTACAAAAGGCATCCTTCATTGGGGGTGCAATGTGCATGATAGTTTCGAAGTAGTTTTGTAGTAACACCTTGCAAGATAGTTTGAAATAGTTTTGTGTTATGTGATGATCTTTTGTATTTGTCAAGATAGTTTCGAAGTACTTTGTCTGCAGATGTATGTTTTGTTATACGTGAGTGATTTGTTGTTTTTTCATTTGTGTATTCATTGTTATATGCTTGGTTGAATAGGTTATTTGTTGAGATGGAGGACAATGTTGGATCCAGTGGTACATCCAATAGAGTCCAAATTTCAAATAGCAGGAAAAAAAAGGCACCTGGGATAGAGTGGCAATATGCAATTAACGTTGGTGATCGATTCATAGATTGGGAGTGTAAGCTATGCCATGCAGTAAAATCAGGTGGGGCGCCTCGACTAAGAGAACACTTTTTAGGCGGACCGAAGAAAAAGTCATGTACCCACCCCTCTGCACCTATAGTGGCCAAACGCATAAGAGAAGAAATTCAAAAGAAAGATTCAAGAAAACATGACACTCCTACCGTTAATGTATCAAGGCAGCAAGAACACTGTTGTTCTAACCATAAAACTCCCGCTACATCGCCTACTTGTACCCCGAACGGCAATATGCAGCCAGAAAGTAATCTACCCAGTGCATCTTCTTGCAAGCAAAACTTTGACGTAGGAAATATACCCATGCGTCAAACTTCATTGCAAGAAAGCCTACGTCAAGGTCGACTCGATGATGCACAACTCGTCCTTGCTGAAGCGATTTACTTTTCTGGGAGTGCTATGATGATGGTGGACAGTGAGCATGGAAGAAAATTGGTGAGTTTGGACCAGGGTTTTCACCGCCTACGTACCATGCTATGCGAAATGATCTATTAGAGAAATGTTATGCGCAGGTAAAAGAACGTGTACAAAGAATAATTCTTAGCAATATAGAGCTTTCTGGATGTAGTATAGTAAGTGATGGATGGTCTAATGTGCAAAGAAAACCATTAATTAATGTAATGGTTATTTCACCTAGAGGTGAGACTTTCATCCGTGCCGTGGATTCAGCTGGTTCAATCAAAACTGGGGCTTACATTGCTCAAGTTATTAGCTCTGTGATAGAGGAAGTGGGTGCCAAAAATGTAGTCCAAGTCGTCATGGACAATGCAAAAAATTGTAAAAATGCATCCAGAATCCTACAGCGACAATATCCACATATTTTTCCGGTAGGCTGTAATACTCATAGTTTGAATCTTGTATTAAAAGATTGGTATAAATCTGATGATACCAAATGGTTTGCCTCAATCGTCGACACTGCTTGCCAGCTTGTGAAATTCATGCTCAAGAGACAGAGAGTTTTGGATATGTTTCGACCTCGCATGTCAGTTATGTTAAAGCTTCCAGCGGAGACTAGGTTTTGCACTCACTTTTACACTTTTGAGTCTCTTCTTAGAAATAAAGATGCAGTTTGTGAAACATTTACATGCATGGCATTTCATGACTGGGAGAACACTCAACTTGAAAAAGTGAAAGAGAAAATCAAAGTCTTGAAGGCAGCGCTTACGAGAAGAAGTTGGTGGAACAGTGTGATGGATGCATACCATGTAATGATGCCTGTTATGTATGCTGTACGAAGCCTTGATCAAAGAGCGCCTAATCTCGGAAAAGCATGGATGCAATGGTGGACTGTCCAGCGGAGTTTGGAGTGTCCTGAGAAATTAGAGCATTCAGTGGTGGAGAAGCAATGGCGTGTACCATTCTCTAGTAGACAAAGAAAAGTTTTGTTGAAGTACTTTCATGCTAGATGGATTGGAGCGCATTCACCACTGCACAGTGCTGCTTACATGTTAGATCCTGAATATTGGAATATGGATTTGATGTCCAACGTTGAGGTGGTGCAAGAT
Organism: Cibotium barometz; assembly: GCF_041138505.1. NCBI lineage: Eukaryota > Viridiplantae > Streptophyta > Polypodiopsida > Cyatheales > Cibotiaceae > Cibotium > Cibotium barometz. Next base: position 33,122,394 of record NC_141079.1, on the reverse strand, counting down.
TTTTATAAAGTGGTAAACACTTTCTATAATAATGATGATGATCGTGTACAGTGCATAAAGGAGATGACCTCATTTCGGTTGAAAGAGGGTTTATTTTCCAACTCCCTTGTTCAACAAATGGCTAAAGAGAAACCTGCATGGAAGTGGTGGATGATGAATGGTGGTGAGCATTATGCTTTATTGCGCAACCTTGCGATGAAGGTTCTAAGTCAGTGCTCTTCAAACTCAGGCTCAGAAAGAAACTGGAGCATGTATAAATATATTCATAGTACTATTCGCAATCGACTTCTTGCAGATCGAGCAGATAAACTTGTTTACATGTACTGCAATGAAAAGATCTTGCGAGACATCGAAAGCGAAGAGTATGAAGAAGATATGCCCAGATGGATGTACAATTGTGAAGATGTAGTAGACGAGAACTTTGATGTTGGACGTACGTTGTGCACCACCCTTGAGATAGAAGACAATTTAGACATTGACTTAGATGAGCTTAATTTAGCAGACGAGAGAGTAAACGGTGAAAGAATTTTGGAGCAAGATACTGACATAGAGGAAGAAGTCACTTCATTAATTTAATAAAAAGTACTTGTACAAATGATCATATTTGGAGAAATTATCAATACAAAAGTAGAATTTGTTTTTCTTAGCTCTCATCTTGAAATAAATTGCGAATTGCACTAGGAGTTGCATCTAAAGGTCCTGGTGGTTTATATTCGCTAGCCATGCCGAACACTGTATAAATACCTTGATTTATTGGGACATTGCACAATGCACATGTGGAAGTATTTTGCATTTGTCTCACTAAACATATTAAGTGGTAGTAGTGTCCACATGGTAGTATATACTGGCCACTCCACCCATCGAATACTTTGTAACATACAGGACATTGGGGGGTGGAGGAACTTGTAGCCTCAGCAGAAACTCCCACAAGATCAGGATGTATCAAAAAATGAGAGATGTGGTTTCCTTGCGCACAGGAGCAATACGTGAAGAGATGCTCTGCACGTCTTGGCTGATCTTTGTTAGCTGCTCTTGAATTCCTCTATTGGCCGGGGGAGGAGTTGACGCTTGAGTTAATCGGTCAGCTTCTTTCTCCTTCTCTGCTAGCTGTGCCCCTAAGCTTTCTTTGACCTGGTTTAACTCCAGTCCGGCGCCCTCCACCATAAGAGCAAGTTCTTCTCTTGTGAATGTAACTGTCTCTTCACGTATGTCGTGGGTGTTGACAGTGGCCTCTCTGGAGGCGAAGTCCACTGGAGTTTCCAGTACAAAGTGAGCATATAGCATTTTAGCAAAATACAGTGGAGCGTCGGCGTTATGGAGAGGACGACCGTACACCTCCAAGAAAATACGCTCGGCATTAGTTTTGATATCATTGTTAGTGCAACGAGAAATCTTCCATCTGCCCTTCTTTATCTCGCCATCTGGACATGGCCATATTTCCTTTATCATCTCTGTGGTTACCCGTTTGTTTATGTCTTTCCATTGGGCATATGTTGGATTTGTCCATTTCGATAATCTGCACGCTGTTCTTGTAGCTTCGCGCGCTGTCAGGCCATGTGCAAGGGCCTTCATTCTCTCGTATGCCTTCTTGGCTAACTCCTGATGCTCGTTCGCTTGCGCTTGCTCCATATCTGCATGAACGTAAACGACATTAGGATTTTAATGAACTGTAAAGATCAACGTAAGATAAATTGACCATTGCTCTCAAAATCTTGAAGTCAAACACAACGAGAGGAGATATGTATTGCAAAGACTCGATGAGAAATATCCACTTGACTCCAAAAACACTTCAAACAATGCTCGCACATCAAATTTTGAAGAGAAAACATAAACTTAAACACCAGAAGAGAAGAGAGATATTGCAAAGACCCAATGAAGAGAGAAACAGAATTTTGAAACATTGGACACATCAAATTTTGAAGAGAAACAAAATTTTGAAACATTGGACACATCAAATTCTCAAATTCCTGAAACTTCATCTCTTGATACTGTATCATTACAAAGTCGGGGTGAATGCCACCGATAGCTCTACAAGAGGACGTTGTGCCCTCGTAGGGTCAGTATTTAGTGACCTAAAAAATTCAACTACTTGCAAAATTGATTTTTGCTCATCGCGATTAGGCAGAAACATCCAATTTTTGACTCTATGAATAATAGTATCCATGGTAACTTTGTCATGGGAACTATTATCCATCCACAACTCTTGCACTTTCTTCCAAAAGTCATATAAAGTTTGTAATAAATATCCCAAGGCAAAAACATCAGATGCAGGAGTGTATGCATCTGCCAAAAATGGATCATAAAGCTCTGGGGCTATCCACGGCCGTTTATTTCGCTCTCTGTCTGCGTGGGAGACTGCCTGTGCCACCTTCTCGGGGTTCTTGTCTGCTTCATAAACAAAATTGAGAGACACCCGTTTTTTGGGCGCTCTCAGCAGCAATCCCCAATCGATAATACCTATGCGTGGCTTTAGCTCTTTTGTATAATCCAACACTACATTAAAAGGATGTAGGTCGGTATGTACAATACCTGCCATATGCGCTGCCGCTACACCTTCCACCAGGGCATGCATAATATGTGGCATGTTTATTACTACCTCTTTTATTTTTGAAAGTTCTAGATGACCTAAAGGGATATTATCAGGCGGCGGTTGTCTCCATCCTCGATCCAAACGAAAAATGGCTCTGGTGAACTCACTGAATCTGAAGGGAACCTTCAGTAGAGTATCACCAAGAGCGCCGCCATTAAAGTACGGGAAAATTGTGATCCAAGGAGCCTCTTTTGTAAAGGCAATGCATCGGACAATCGATGGATGTAGCACTTGCATACCCTGCTCTGCCTGGAAGCTCTCGAACTTCGCGCTGCCTTCTCCTTTGTAGTGCTTTCCGCAAAAAGTGATGTGCTCCGGTAAAAATGATATGCCTTTAATTGCATACTCTTTTACTGTTCCAAACACACCGGAGCCTATTGTTCGTCCTTCGTGAAGAGCTTCGTGCGGGATGCCAATAAGATGTGTGCACATAGAATTGTAGATGGTACGATTAATGACACCTGTACCACTTGCATCTGCCTGACTGGACGTTGCAGCGACGTCTTGGGCAATTCGCACTCTTTTGGGGAGGGACTCTGCATCCAACGCCTTCATGCGCTTGCTCTTGGCCCTTTGCTCGCTCCATACAACGTCCCATAACTGTAGACGTTGCATGTTGGCTTCAGGCGGGGCAGCATCTCGAAGATCACTGCACGCTACTCGCATGCTCCCCAAAATGGTTCGTGTTATGTGCTGATGGTTGAAATCTGCTATCTTCTGTCTATCCAGCAGCTCAGCGTTGCCTCTGCTTCGAAGCCGCCGCTGTGCATTTTCCCATATTTGGTCTATGAGATCTCGCATGAGTATCTCAGACTCGTTGATCTTCTTGACGACATCATCAGTACATTGTGATACTGTGATGACCGCTTCAACGCGAATTGCTCGCAGAACAATTTTGCGCTCTTCGGGAGTAAGCATGTTGATCGTCTTCGTAAATCTAGCAAATAACACTAAACATAAAAAAACAAAATATCAAACATTACTGAAATAAACATCAAGCAGACGTGAGAGAACAGCAACAAGTATATCAATATCGTCAATGTTCATACAAAAACGGAATATCAAATAATTTTAATGAACTCAATATCATCCAATACATCATCAAACGTGAGAAAACAGCAATAAGTGTATCATTACTTATCAATGATCAAACAAAAACAGAATATATCAAACATTACTGAACTCAACATCATGCAATACATTATCGAACGTGAGACAACCGCAACAAGCGCATTATTACTTACGAAGTGTATACATTATCGAATGAGAGAGAGAGAGAGAGAGGGGGAGGAAGAGAGAGAGGTGTGACAGATAGAGAGAGGAAACATTAAATGATATTTTTTATAATTTTGTGAGTTCCTAAAGAGAGAAAAATAATGTTTTGTAATCCTAAAGCACTCCTCATCTACATACCTATCGTGATAGAGAGAGATGTGAAGTGTATCATGAGAGAGAGAGAGAAAGAGTTGTGAAGTGTATCATTGCGAGAGAGAGAGAGAGAATTGTGAAGTGTATCATGAGAGAGAGAGAGAGAGAGGAGAGGAAGAGAGAGTTGTGACAGATAGAGAGAAGAAACATAAAATCACATTTTTAATGTTTTTGGGAGTTCCTAAAGAGAAAAATAATGTATTGTTTTAATTTTTAAGTAAATAGAGGGAGAAAAAAGAAATTATTAAGAAGTATGTATATTTTAAGAGAAAGAGAAAAAATCATTATCTACACATCTATCGTGTTGTGAAGTGAATCATGAGAGAGATAGAGAAAGAGTTGTGAAGTGTATCATGAGAGAGAGGGGGGTAAGAAGAGAGAGATTCCTATTTTTCGAGTTACGAATCACGATATTATAAAATAAAACGGTTAGACAATATGATGTAAACTTTGATCCATGAAATACTAATGCCGCGTTAGCAACCAAGTATCACATGGATCAAACACAATAAAAACAATACAAGTCAAATCAAACAAATTTACGACATTTATTCGACCGCGTTAACGATCATATGCCGAAATACACAAGCAAATTTACGACACTTTTTCGACCGCGTTAACGATCAAATGCCGCAATATGCAAAAAACATTTTATGCACTAGCGGACGACACTAACTTGCCGTGTTAACGACAAAATGCCGCCCGATTCTATGGGAATACCAATAGGATACGAACATACACTGGCCGCGTTACCGACCATATGTCCGCATTTGACAAAGGGAAGGGAAGGGAAGGTGACATCGCCATAACGATACTATGCTTGCCGCGTTACCGACTAGTACCGCTACGGCGTGCCATACTTACCATAGGACACAGACTAGCCGCGTTACCGACTAAGTGCCCCAGGGTAAGCACCATTCCGAAGAATGGCCTTACACACACACACCAGTCGTGTGGCGGGCCACCCAAATCCTGCCGCGCATTGCGACAATGGGCGGCTGCCCGCACGAACTCACCCACACACACATCCCTCGTGTGGCGGACCACCCACATCTTGCCGCGCATTGCGACAGTGGGCGGCTGCCCGCACGAACACACCCACATACACAAACACACACACACACACAAGTTTTTATTACCTGTGTATGCTGTCAGCAATGAAATCCCAAAGGGCCCCCCGGGCCCATATATATAGAAAAATGTACCCCGCCGGGATATGTGACGACACCGCCGGGACCCGCCGGGTAAAGCATAAGCCCGGCGGGCCCGCCGGGGCATATCAAAAGCCCGGCGGGATTTTTCCCGGTTACCAGGTCGCTTGCCACCGGCTTTTTTGTGAACATGTTAACATGTGAACATGTTAATAACATGTTCACACATGTTATTAACAAGAAAAATTTTGTGATCACGTGAATATAAAATCCCTGTTCAGGACTTTGTCGGTGTACCTATGACATCATTGGCAAAAACCAGAATGCTCACACCACCTGTCCACTCAGGGGCCTTGGCCCTTCTTGATGGTTCTTAGCTCATAGTACTCGGCAATATATTCACGTATCAAAATGGAATCTCCGTTGAAAATCAGCAAGATCAACCAACGGATCTATATAAAAGAGCCATGGACTCATCCGTTGAGGACCAGCAAGGTCAATCAACCAGATCCGTACCCGAATTCAGAAAACAACTCTTACTCCTTGTTCCAATATCTTCCTCAATGCACGCATGGGTATCGTCGGTGACCCAGAGCCCGAGCACTGTCACGGTCAGCACCCTCTAGGATCCTTCGGAGGTGACCTAGCACTTCACTCGTAGGTCGCTTCCTTGGTCCCTCATCCACCGTACCTGAAGCTCACCATTTTAATCGAACTGAGGTTGGTCAAGGCCTCGGCCGCTTCCTTGGTCCCTCATCCACCGTACCGGAAGCTCACCATTTTAATCGAACCGAGGTTGGTCAAGGCCTCGACCTTGCTACGCGAGACGTCCTCCATTGACTCTCCGCCGCCGTCAGTTTAACAATTAGGTCTCCATGATCTCATTCACAAGACGGTCAAAATGCTTCCCCAGCATTCTTGACATAAAACAGTCATTCAGTGTTGCAACTTTAATAGTTAGGTCTCCATGATCTCATTCACAAGACGGTCAAAATGCTTCCCCAGCATTCTTGACATAAAACAGTCATTTAAAAACAAGTCATACATACAATTTCTATAACGAACTCGCGTCTTTCCACATTGTTCCATCATCAATCCACATTATTTAATTCCACAACCATTTCATAAGTATTCCTATTCTCATCCAGTCACATCATTTTCATCTCATCACATCTTTCCTCAATTTAACCTCATCAGATCTCATCCACTCGCATCTACATCATCACATCACATTCATTCACATCACATCCATTCACATCTCATCCATTCAGACCACATCACATTCACTCACATCACATCTCATTCATTTTACCTCACATCTCATTCATTCATATCTATCTCGATTCACATCCCATCACATCACATTCATTCATATCTATCCCGATTCACATCCCATCACATCATATTCATTCATATCCATCACATTCATTCTCATCACATCTCATTCATTTTACCTCACATCTCATTCATTCATATCTATCCCGATTCACATCCCATCACATCACATTCATTCATATCTATCCCGATTCACATCCCATCACATCATATTCATTCATATCCATCACATTCATTCTCATCACCATTATATCACATCACTTCTATCCACATCATATCTCATTCATACACACCTCATCTCATTCATCCACATCCATCCAATCGTTCACATGTACGACTACTCACATCTATCCATACATTCATATCTATCACTTCACATCCACATATATTCATGTCACATCACATCTCTTTACATCATATCAAATTCTTTCACATACACATCTATATCCATTCTTTCACATACATCCACATCCATTCTCTCACATACTCATTCACATCCATTCTTTACATACATATTCACATCCATTCTTCACATACACATCCATATCCATTCTTCACATATACATTCACATCCATTCTTCACATACACATCCATATCCATTCTTCACATACACATCCATATCCATTATCATCACATACATTCACTCACATCCCATATCATTCATTTACATCCTGATTCACATGACATCACATCTCATCTATTCATTCACATTAATCTAATTCACATCACATCTTATCACATCTATTCACCTCACATCTCATCACCTCTATTCACATCACAACCATCCATTCATTCACATCTATCTGATTCTCGTCACATCTATTCACCTCACATCTATTCACCTCTATTCACATCACATCCATCCATCCATTCATTCATGTCTATCTAATTCACATCACATCTCATCACATATATTCACCTCACATCTCATCACCTCTATTCACATCGCATCCATCCATCCAGTCACATCTATCTGATTCACATCACATCTCATCACATCTATTCACCTCTATTCACATCACATCTCATCACCTCTATTCACCTCTATTCACATCACATCCATCCATCCATTCACATCTATCTGATTCACATCACATCACATCACATCTATTCACCTCACATCTCATCACCTCTATTCACATCACATTCATCCATCCATTCACATCTATCTGATTCCCATCACATCTCATCACCTCTATTCATATCACATCCATCCACGTATTCACATCTATCTGATTCACATCACATCTCATCACATCTATTCACCTCACATCTCATCACCTCTATTCACATCACATCTATTCACCTCACATCTCATCACCTCTATTCACATCACCTCTATTCACATCACATCTATTCACATCACATCCAATCATAGAATTTAAACATAGATTTTAAGAGAATTCTAATTTTGATATAAAAATTCTTTATGCATCTATTTATGCATAAAAATCAACTTTTAATGAGAATAACACTTTTGAAATAAAATTATTTCCTTTATGCATCTTTCTATGCATAAAATCAATTTTAATGAGAATTACACTTTTGAAATAAAAATAATTCCTTTATGCATCTTTCTATGCATAAAATAAATTTTAATGAGAATAACACTTTTGAAATTTAAAAAAAATCCTTTATGCATCTTTCTATGCATAAAATCAATTTTAACGAGGATAACACTTTTGAAATAAAAATAATTCCTTTATGCATCTTTCTATGCATAAAATCAATTTTAATGAGAATAACACTTTTGAAATAAAAAATAACTACTTTATACATCTTTCTATGCATAAAATCAATTTTAATGAGAGTAACACTTTTGAAATAAAAATAATTCCTTTATGCATCTTTCTATGCATAAAATAAATTTTAATGAGAATAACACTTTTGAAATAAAAATAATTCCTTTATGCATCTTTCTATGCAAAAAATTAAATTCAATGAAAACAACACTTTTATAATAAAAAAATTTATTATGCATCTTTCTATGCATAGAAATTAAATTCAATGAAAACAACACTTGTATAATAAAAATTTCCATTATGCATCATTCTATCATAGAAATTAAATTCAATAATTAATATCAGTAATATCCATGCATATTCTATCATTTTAATATCCATGCATATTCATAAGTGAATATGTACATGGAGTAAATTAGAATATTTCTTTTAGAATGCACAAACGGTGGGAATTACTCTTTTGAAATAACATAAAAATAAACTTTCTTTCCATAAAATTCTAGAAAATTTGGCCATAACCTCCTTTGTATGGCTGACCATTTCTCATTTTTAACATTCTATTTTCAATTTAAATTAACCTCAATTAGATGTAAAGGACTCTAATCTACTCAATTTTCACTTTCCAAGAGAGTAAACAATAAGAAAAGTTTAATTAATCTTTTTATTAAACATTCTAGTTTAAAGAAAGGCTGAATTGTAAGGAAGAGAAGGGGATGGCCTTTTCATCAAGGCATAGCATCAGAATTTACTTTAATCATTTATAAAATAAGAATTGTGTGTCCGCAATCCTCTTGTTCTCTCTCTCTGTGTGTTTTTTGTAGCTACACCTTTGTTTTCATCTTCTCTGATTCATTTTTCCATGATGGGTTTTTCTTCTCTAGCTACATTCTGAGCTTGCTACTACTGATTGAAGTGAATTGTTTGCTTCCTTAATTCCTTACTATGAGCCCTCAGCTATCTAACGCATTCGTGCGTTCTTGTGATGTAGCTTTAGAACGAGCAGCCATGGCTGCCATGTTTAAGCATGTAGTCTCTTTGGCTTCTTTTCTCAGTTCTTGGAACCGTCTTTAAAGCCAGTGGCCTCTTCTTCTTCTGCAACCACCAAGAAATATCTCATGAGCTGCTGCTCTCTACCTTCTACTTGCCTCATCTATTCAACCTCCGTCTTGAGGTTTAACACACAGCCATCACAATGATCGCCAACTAGCTCCCCATTGAGCTCTAAAACTTGCTTACCTAAGTAAAACCTCCCTCATGATGAGGTTTTCATACCATTCAATGGCTGTTGTAGCTCACTAATGAGCTTATCAAAGTCTACATGCTCCCCTTCTTTGCATGCAGAACATTAAGGGTGCTTTCTCTTGAAACCATAGGTTCAAAAAACTTTGTGAAGACTCCTCCATTGTCTCCACCACAAATGAGTGCATCCCACTCTTGGTGCACACACATGGACTCCATCTTGAGTCTCAAACCTTGCTTGCTTCAGCCAAGCAAAACATGCACCTTAAAAACATGCTCTTTGCCCAAATGCAAGAGCCATGGGATCCACATATCCCAACAACCAGCAACCCTTCAACATTGAGCATTTTTCCATGCTCAAAACCAAAACTCTGAGGCAAACCTTCACAAAACCAACCTTCTTGAGATACCTTTGTCTCCTTGGCAACTTCCTTGTTGACACCGAACACTCCATAGCCTTCATACTTGCTGAAATCTCCATTTTTAGCTTCCATGATGATGAGCAGGTTTCCCATGTTGCAAAAATCCCATTTACAACTCTTGGGCAGCTTCTATGCAACCTCCTTGTTGTTGCAAATCTTCTCTCAAACTTGAGAATGGCAGCTCCAAATCCCTCTCAAATCCTCACAAATGCAAATCCAAATGATAATATGAGTGTGCATATTTGTTTTTTCATATAACTGAAAATAATGCTTAATCAAAGAACTCATAACCAAGAAAAACTATACATAAATAATCACCATGACCAAGAGCCCACCCAAGCTCTGATACCATGTTAACAATCCAAAAATGGGATTGATCATGGTGATAGAAAGATTAAGCAACATAATTAAGGTGGATCAAACCACACTAAGAACTCCATGAGAGAGAGAGAGAGATTGCACACTCAACACAAGTTCTCTATTGCATTCACAATGAACCATATAATGATATAGGCTTTCTTGCCTTATCCCACTTTACACATCATCATCTATGTGGCACGTCCTTTTCCACTTCTTTTGGTCAACACAAGTTCCTCCCTTGATCCGGCCATGTGACCCGCGGGTTTGGTCGGAATGCAAAAGGGTAATTAAGGCTCTTGACTACGTTAGAATAACTTTTCCTGGAGGAATCGCCTATGTCTTCTGGGACAAGGGAAGGTTTGGTTTTGGAAGAATCGAGGGATTAGTCTCTTGTCCGGACATTTGTGGGGGAGGCCTCGAGTGGGAAGCTCTGCCCTGCGCAAGAAGTTTCTACTTCCACTACTAGCACCCCATAATTCGATGCGCAGAGGGGACAGGGATATTTCAATACCTGTGTGGGAGAGTAACCATTTGAGGGTTTAATTATTTTCAGTTGGTATCTGAGCTACACCAACCCACCAAAGCTCCATCTCTAACTGGAATTTATGTTCTGGTTCCTCTCCTTTACCATTGTTGTACTCAATTGCCCTGTTCATGATAGATATGCTCACTCTTTCCATCTTTTGTCCTTTTTGGATTTGTGACTCATCTAGCTTCAACACGAACTTTAGCACACCACCACATTCTTCTATAGTAATTTTATACATATGCACCATTGCAATTTGTACTTTTCTAAGATCCACCCATATATTGTTGAATGCATTATAGACAAATGTACTCTTTTTCTTTTGCTTCTCATAAGGTATTATCCCTTCAATATGTATGTACTCTTCAATATGTATATACTCTCCAAAATACTTGAAACTTTTTTATTCATAGCAATCCTAGTAGTAGAAACTGAAAGGGATCTTGGCAAACCAAAAGCCCTTATTCTCTTGCATCTAAAATTTTGGAACCATAATCCAGAAAGAGCTTGGTAGCCTTTGTGACTAATACCCAGAGTGTCACAAGTCTCTACTATTTCATCTAGTTTCACAATGGTCCTTAAGTCTCTTACCAACTCTTTGAGAGCAAGATCTCTCAAATTTGTATTCTCTCGAGATTGAAGAATTCTGACCAAGTCTGCCTTGTTCATGGTTTCAATGAGAAGCTTGTTTCTCTCCTCATTTCGAGACGGATATTAATACTTGAAATGTGAGAGACACATTTCTTTTCAAGGTTGAGTCTCCTCTTTTTAGCCCCACTACTTTCAGAAAACTCACTTATATTCTTTAAAGTTCTCTTCCTCTCTCTAAATCCTCCTGGGGTTTCTTTTAAGTTTACTAGTTTCTCTTTTTCAAGGAGTGGTTTACAGCTTCTAGCTCTCTAATCTTATCAATAAAGCTCGAAAATAGTTTCTGAGATGTTAATAAAGTTTCTTTCAGTTGATGCATTTGGACTGAGCACAAAAAAGATGTAGAATATCGCTTCATACATTAACCAAGCAGACCATCAAAACCATCTCCAACAAATCTTATCAAGTCATGAACATTTACAAATGGAGGGGGTCTACCCATTGAAGGATCATTGTGATAAATACTTCCATCCACCCACAAATCAATGTGCTTTCTTTCCTCTAGTTGTGGTCTATTTGCCTCATCTTTGCTCGGTGATGAATACTTCTCCAAGATGAATAGACCTGATCTATGTTAATAGCAAGTTTGTATCTGCATTCTCTTGCATTGAGTAAAGAGTTTATGATAGACATTAGAGTATAATCCATTGTGCAAGGGTATAACAGAAAAGAATAGAAGAGAAGAGAAGAGAGAGAGAGAGAGAGAGAGAGAGAGAGAGAGAGAGAGAGCAAGAAAAAGAGAGCACTCAAATGATGATGATGAGAGGAAAAACGGACATGTTTTGGTGGGAATATTTGTACAATAGACGTTTCAAAAGTTCAAATAACACTAAGAATAACGATTGATTTAAGGAATGTTAGCATTTATTGTGGCCTATCTCTTAAACGCATCAAAAGTGCCTCTGAACGGCTAAATTTAGAGGTCTCATTCTACTAAAACCTCGGCTAATTAGTGTGTTAATCAAAACCTTAAAGGGCACTTTTTTTCATTTTTGGCCCTAATGTAGCATGGAGAAACCACCATGAGACAGACCGTTTGGATCGGGACACCCAAACGTGGAATGATCTCAAGACATACCTCAAGAAGAGATTCTATCCTCTTGGCTTCTTGGAAACTAAGATGAATGAATTCCTAGAGCTAACCCAGGGGAGCCGAACTACTGAAGAATATCACCAGGGGTTTGCTCTCCTCCTCAAATACTCGCCACCGCTGGATGAAGATCAGCTGATGGCTAGGTTCATTCGGGGAACGAACGAACCTTTGCATACCCTGGTAAAGAATGCCAAACCAATTTCCGTGGCTGAAGTAGTGCGAATGGCAAAGGATTTCGCCAAGGCCTTTGTTGTCAAGGTCCCTCCAAAGCGAGCACCCGCATCCTTCAAAAGGTTCCAAACCCCGGGAAGTACTTCCAACCTTCCGCCTCCTAAGAGACACCAAGGTCAGAACTAGGAGACGGGAAGTTTCAGAATGGAAGAAATACCTTTTTCTCAAAGCAGGTTTTTTGGAACTCTGGCTCTTCCAGCAAGATGCAGAAGGAAGAGCTTCGAAGTGAAAACAAGTGTTTTGGCTGTCAAGGTTTTGGGCACCAGCTCAAAGATTTCCCAACACCTTCGATGTCAATGGGACAAGGAAGCCAAGGTCTTAAAATGCAAAGACCGACTCCTTCATATCAATCTAATCAAGGTCCCCCCCTCGTCAAAATCAGGGCAACCCCATAAAAATGTCAACTCAGCCTGCAGCCTCAATGCAAAGTAGTCTCATAACCCCCCCTCCCAGAATTGGGGAAACCAGAGAGAGAGAATTCCACCTCAGACTATAGCAGCCAGAGCCGCCATAATAGCCGATGTAGTGAGGAAGAAACTAGATTAGTTCCGGTAGTCTATTCTTTGGATTTAGTAACTGGAATTGGTCACGAAGTTTTTGTCTGATTCAGTTCGAGAGAAGGACCATTAGGTTTACTGTCTGACCTCACGTAGTTTAACTAAATTCATTCAGTTTAGTTCTACTAGGATTCCTTTCAACTAAACATCTAGTTTTTTGGGTAAATATCCATTTAGTGATTTTACCAATTCAAATATCCAATATATTCTTTTTCCCACATAAATTCTCAACCTTAATTCATTAGGTAGAATTATGATGTAAATTTATCTTTTGACATTAGAATTTAATTAGAATTTAATTCAAATCCATCTTTTCTCAAATATCATGGAAATTCATCTTTTAACTAAAATATCAACAATACCTATTTTTTTAATAAACTTGAAATCCTTCTTTTTCTCATTTCAATGCGTGCAATCCAATTATCATGGGAATTCCTCTTTTCCATAAATTAAATCTATTAAAATTCTTCTTAACATTACATAAAAATAACCATTAATTCCTTTAGGCTAAAAATTCCACTTTTCTCATCTAAACATCTGAATTCCAATATAGTGGGAATTCCTCTTTTATCATTTAAACTTATCTATGCAAAAAGATAAATTTAACTAAATTTTTCTCTTAAAATTTAAATAAAAATCTCCATTCATTCCTTTGCACTAGGAATTACACTTTCTTCATTTAATTAATTGGATTCCAATATGGTGGGAATTCCTTTTTCATCATAAAAATTTATCTATACAAAAAGATAAATTTAACTATATTTTCTCTTAAAAATTAAATAAAAATCTTCATTAATTCCTTTGCACTAGGAATTATACTTTCCTTATTTAAATATTTGAATTTCAATATGGTGGGAATTCCTCTTTCATCATAAAAATTTATCTATACAAGAAGATAAATTTAACTAAAATCTTTCATAAAGTATACATTATTTTAGCATTCCAATTTTTTTTCTCTAAATCATTGGAATACATGGATTTCCAATGTCATGGGGATTACTCTTTTAACATTTAAAAAAATTTACTAGAAATTTCTCTTTTTTCTAATTTACTAATTATGCATAAACATAAAAATCAATTTCTCCATGATTACAATGAGAATTATTCAATTAATATAGGATGATAATTCCTAGAATATGGTAGGAAGTCCTCTTTTCATATTATGAATGAAAATGTTTTATGTGTTTATTTTACAAAAAATTTACCATAGCTCCGCTGCTATTACTGATAATTCTAAATTTAATTGAAAGAATGAAGTTTAATATTATTGATATGATTAGAATGACCACTAATTGGATCATTATCCAATTATAGATTGATTGAAATAAATATCATAAAAGCATTAAAAAGCTATTATTTTGGCCTCCCATTAGACATGCATAGAAATTACTTTTGGATTAGAGAAATGCTTCATGAGAAGCTTCATTTATATTGAGAATAGGTCATAGGAATGACCTTTCTTTGGGGGGAGAGAGAGAAATGCTTAATCAAAAGCCATTCAAATTAAAGCTTCTCAAGCTTGAGAGAGGTTGAGAAGAGAAGCATTTGGAGTTTTAATAAGAAAAAGATAATAATCCACACTTTGCCTTCTAATTTACTTGATTCTTTGATCACAGTAGAGGCCCCCAACCAATCAATTGGTTTGGTATGTTTTAGGAGTCACCAAGGAAGATTGAAGAGAGAGAGAAGCTCCAATCTCTTCAATTTTGTAGAGGTTTATAGAGGATAATAGAAATTAAGCTTAGTTTAGAGTAATACTGGCATAGTTTAGTTCATAGATAATAATACAAAGGAATGAGGGTCTATTTATAGGAGAGGGAGGCCACCTACTGAGTCCAACTGAGTTCTAGAATTTTTTAGCTTCAGTTTGGCTGAATTTGGACAAGATTTGGACCAGTTTGGATCCCTTTTTGATTTGGTTTGATCCAAGAGAGAGGAGAGATAAAAATATCCTATTATTTTTGAGTTTTAAACTCATCCAAGCATGTGAAGTAGGAACCTCCTTGAAGGCATTTACTCATTTTAATCTTGTCCCAACATTTGGATTAATCTTTTTGGTCCATAGGAACCTTCATTGGACCATTATAAAAAAAATTTCAAAAATTTGGACCCTTAGGCTAAGGTCTTCTAAATCAATTTTAATTTATTCCAATTGCACCTTGGAAAATCTATTTTGATTTTCTGTTTTAGGGAAGCATTTTTTGATATTTGTAGAATTTATTTATCCAAAAATATCCTAATTTTGATTTATCACTCTCTAGAAATTTTTATCTCACTAGGCAAAACAAGGAAAAATGGTATTTTCTTGTATTCAGAAACATAGAATGATTACAAGGGATTGAAGTAGAGGATTATTCAATATTCAGCGTGAGGAGGAATCTTACATCCTCTCCTACTTGAAAAACGTGAGATGTCCTCATCTCGCAAAGTGGGGTTAATCCTTCGCCAACTCTTCTTCTTTCTCCCAGGTGGCATCTTATAGAGGGAAATACTTCCACTTTACTAAGAATTCTCTGAGGACTCTACTCTTGAGAATCTTCTCCCGAATGTCAAGGATTTTCTCAAGTTGGAGTACCATCTGGCCTTGCGTCGGAGAGATCAATTGCTCATCATCAAGCATGTGACTCGGGCTAGGTACATATTTCTTAAGCAAACTAACATGGAACGCATCATGTACCTTGAGATGGGGAGGCAGAAGAAGTTTGTAGGCTAGATCACCCACTTTCTTTATGATAGCATACGGCCCACAGTATCTGGGAGAGAGCTTCTTGTACTTCCCTAAGGATAAGGAACTTCTTTTTGGTCGTACTCGAATGAAGACCATATCTAATTCTTCAAACTCTCTCTCAGATCTCTTTTTATTTGCATACTGCTTTTTCATGTCATCTTGGGCTACCTTTATATCTTTACGGATTGATTGCATCTGCTCGTCCATGTCATCAAGCATTTGTTTGGACATTTTGACTTTGATCAATGGATCAGACCAAGTCAACGGTGTAAGCAATCTTGTCCATACAAAGCTTTGAATAAAGACCATGAATGAAGACCATATCTGATTCTTCAAACTCTCTCTCAGATCTCTTTTTATTTGCATACTGCTTTTTCATGTCATCTTGGGCTACCTTTATATCTTTACGGATTGATTGCATCTGCTCGTCCATGTCATCAAGCATTTGTTTGGACATTTTGACTTTGATCAATGGATCAGACCAAGTCAACGCTGTAAGCAATCTTGGGCTACCTTTATATCTTTACGGATTGATTGCATCTGCTCGTCCATGTCATCAAGCATTTGTTTGGATATTTTGACTTTCATCAATGGATCAGACCAAGTCAACGGTGTAAGCAATCTTGTCCATACAAAGCTTTGAAAGGACTCATCCCAATGCTCCAAATGATAATAAGCATTGTAAGCAAATTTGACCAGATGCAAATGACTTAACCACTTCTTGGGTTCCCTGCAGCATCACGAAGGATATCTTCTATTACTTGATTCACCCTTTCCGTCTGACCACCTGTTTTTTGGGATGATAGGCTGTGTTGAGATCCAAGAAAGTTCCTACTGCTTCAAAGAATGCAGTCTAAAATTTCGATGTGAATTTTTGATCTCTGTCACTTACTATCCTCCTGGGTAAACCGTGCAATCTGAAGATCTCCTTAAGGAAAACTCTGGCAACATTCACTGTAGAGTATGTTTGTCTTCCTGCATAATCTTCGATTCTATCTCTTTACACAGGTAAGAGTTTTTTGCCTCGTTACGACCTGCATACAAACCAGCTAGAATATCCCAAGCCTGTTTTGCTATTTTAGCTGAACGAATATGTTGGGTGATATTACATTTGATAGAAAGTGTAATCAAGGCATGAGCCTGCGCATCTTTACCATCCCAACGAGCTTGTTCAGCAGTGGGTAAAACAACAGTAGAGCTGCTAGAACCTTCAACAGATCCTATATCCACAGAACCTCGACGTACATCCATACCCTGCACAATGTTCCACACTCCTTTTGCAACCAAAACATGCTGCATCATGTATGCCCAAAGTGGGTAGTTGCTGTCTCCATCCAGTTTGTCATCACAGCAGATAACATGCGAAATACATCATTGCTGTTATCAGCCATGGCCATTGATTGAAACTGATGCAAAAGCTACCTGTAATGAAGTAAAGACTGAACAGAAAACAACTCGTGCTATGTAGCACGGTCCATAATAGAATACGTATGCCTGTTTTGCAGAAAACTGCATTGTCAAAATTTTTGTACAAAATGACGACGAAAACACCTGTGCAGAACTTGAAATGCAAAAACGGAGCCCGAAACGAACTCAGATCCAATTTCTGAGAACGCAATGCCCTATAGGCTCATCTGCAGAGTATAGGGACTTGCAAGCGCTCGTGAAAGCTCACCTCAATCGGAGAATGTGAGTCCGAGGATGCTAGCGGCATAGCCCTGGGAGCCGATGCCTACTCTGATACCAATTGTTGGAATTAGGGTTGCAAGAAAGCACACAAAGCTTGGAGAAGAAGAAGCAAGAATGCACACAACACACAATGTATTAGATTGTGTCAATGTACAAAAGATAAGTTAGCCCTAGAATGATAGGCGTATATACAAGCCGGGGGAAAAAACCTCCTAAAGAGGGAAAAAGTGCCCTGGCGGTCCTAAGTGTGTTCACACACATCACTGCCTATATATATGGTAACAAGCTTCACAACTATTTCTCTTATCTAGGCTTCATAAATTATTTCTGCTACAAATTTCCAAATTGCCTCTTTCTTTGAGGCTCTTGATTTTCTCTTGGCCCAATCCAAGGCTACTAGCCATCCATCCTATGTCTTCTTCTTCCTTGTTGGAGAGACCATATCTCTGATCCAAAGCTTGCTTACCATGCTTTCATCATGTGCACTATATTTGTGCACCCATTATTTTTCGATGATGGCACTCTCTACTACGCATGTTAGGATAATGGTAAGAGAATTAAAGTTCAATAAATCAAATGACTAGAATAAGAGATAAACTCAAAAACCACACATTTTCATTCATGGGATGACAGCTTATACATCCATGTGTCTTTTGGCTCCTCATCTCGTATATCTCAGATGAGTCGCTACATATCACATGGCTTTATGGCCCTAAAAATAACAACTTAGATCTTTATAATTTATCTTTTTGTATGATTCTCACTTGGTTCTCTTCATTACCACCTCATGTCCCATGTTCCCATGGCTCCTCTATGCCATTTCTTCCAGCATTGGGAATTCAACAAGCTTAATAATAGTGAGGTAGACCATTCTTGGATGGTGGCAAAGTGGAGCATGACATGCGATTGTGCGGAGAAGAGACGGATGCGGCCAGAAGGCAAGTACTACACCACCTCATCCTTACGATTATCATTCTCATGATCATCATCTTCACCACTACTAAACAACAAAGGCATGCATATTGTGCATCGCGTCATCGCAAGACGCATACCCATAGAAGCCATATCATGCTTAGGTGTGTGTGTCATTATTTTACCTAGGTATGTATATCTTTTAGAGATTTTATTTTTTTCTCTTAGAAAGATATAAATTTGTAATAATGCCAATAATAAACTAGCATCTCGTACTACCTAGGACCTAGGTATATTTAGTGTTTGATTGAGATTGTTTCTTTCTATAAATAAGGTTATAGCAATATTGGTTCTCAAGGTGATACGTGTCATCATCAGTAAATAATAGAAATGAAAACTATAAATAATAATGGAGCATAAATCAAACACACGCATCCACATCCAGGATATCACCATCCACGATTCTGAACTCTCTCTCTCTGTCTCTCTCTCTCTCACACACACACACACACACAAACTCCCACCGTCATTAATCCCTCCTCCACCAAGCTGTTCGGTTCGTTACATAATTAATTCGGTTCGTTATGTAATTAATCCCTCTACTAGAAGTAGCCGCGGCTGAGGAGTTGGAGATGGCGAAAGTGAGTGCTTCTCTTTCAAGTATATGTTTACAGTCCTCTACTCACAATAATGTGCTCTATTTTGTTTATTTGTGCTTGTACTTAACATTTTCACTCTACTTTGTTTATTTGTGCTCTCCATGTTTTGAGAGAGTCCTTGATATCCCAGACCATGTATTACAGTGTTGTTCAATCATCCTCTCAACCTCTTCCTTTCAAGGTTTTCCAACTCTCACAAATGAGGTGATGGGCATTCTGATCACTCTGCAGAGGCCACATGGATTTGTGTGCTTTACAAATCAGGTTGGGTATATCCGAGGAGTAAGGGGGCACCAAGAGCACCATCCTTGAAACATGTTTCTTTTATTTATATCCGAGGAGTAAGGGGGCATCAAGAGCACCATCCTTGAAACATGTTTCTTTTATTTATGTCTTGGTATATACTAGGGTTGTTTTGTGTTTGTTTATGTTTTTTCTCACAAACTATGTTGCAGCTTTTATACTAGGCTGCAGCAAAAAAAGCCCACACAAGCCTGGGTGAAGCATGTGAAACTCACATGGAAGTCGCGCCCATGCGCCTTAGATGTTATCAACAAGGATGTTCACACAAGTCCCCTTCTTGGAAAGGTTTGTGTAGCCCGTAGACTCATTCATGGCGGCAACCTCAGCTCTTTTGATTGTAAGGTCCCTCCCAAGCCATGCATGTATGTGTCTCTTTTAATATAGATTTCAAGAAGGAAAGAGAGTGCACCTAGAGAAGAGTTAAGGCTAGAAACATTAGGAAAGTGTTAGAATGAAATTATTAGCTCCAAAAATCCTAAAAGAAATAAGAAGGCAAGAATAGTTTTATTAAGAGATAAGTATCTCCAAAAATAAAAATTCAAATTTAGGTGATAAGAGGTCATATTTAGAGTACTTTTACATATTTAGAGTCCATGCATACTAAAAATGTGGAAAAGAACCGTGTTTCTAAAGATGGTGCATTTGCGGCTGTAAACAGACGCTTTTACCTATTCTACCCATGCTGGCTTGAAGACTAGATGCCTTTCGGTTCTTTTGGCTAGTTATACAACCATATTGTGAGTTTTTATCAGAGAGTTATGGCTGAAACAATTTGCTGATTCTGTCAGGGTCTCTATACAGGGAAAACTGTAAGAAGGCAGCAAGTAGCCTCAAGGTAATCCTAGAGCTTGAGATGTATATATCCCTTCATTCTTATCTAATATCTTAGAAAAGAAGGTTAGATTGCTATTGTCTTTTGGAGGAAGAGACTAAAACTCCATAGCTTTCCTTTTAAAGAAAGAATAGTATATCATAGCCCTGTAGGGTGAAAGCATGTATAGGTGGTACCACTTTTTTCACCTTTTGGTGGTACCACCAATAGCCCCTAAAAAGAGGAAAGTTTAGTGTTTTTAAAATTAGTAATATGGAAAATAGTGGGCCATCATAATATTAATTGGGCCCCCCTCTTCAAAGCATGCAATGATTTGGCGCCCCCCTTCTCTTAATATGGAAAATAGTGGGCCATCATGAAAAGGAAATGGGCCACCCTCCTTTAAGCATGCATTGATTTGGCTTGTCGTGCGCGCCCCCTTCTCCCTCTACTCCTCTTCTCCCTCTGCTCCGTTCCTGCATTCCCTCTCACCAAGTGAGCTTCCTGCCTATTCATCTCTCTGCTTTTAGCGTTTCACAGCCGTGTGCGCAGAGATGAGTGATCGCACCCCCAAGAAGAACACTTCCCCTAGGAGGTGCAAGAGACCCTTTGTGGATGCTGACTCAGTCGTGCAAACCCCTTCATCGATGCCAGAGCAAGGTGAAGCTTCCCAGACAACATGCAGCCCCCCAACAGGAAAGTCTGCTCGAAAAGGTATTGTGCTCCTCTTCCATGTCTGCTGCATGCACCCATGTTTGTCTGAGATGGGTTCAAGAACTTGGATGATCATCCTAGTGTAAAGCATCCAATGGATGGCATTCACACATCAACTATTCAAACCTTAATGGAGTTATAATCTTAATAATTTATAATATGCAAGTTAATGAGATATATCCTAAAAATTTCTCTAAACAAAGTTTCGGTCTATCCTTGTAGTCATTCAGTCTCTCATAGTTTCTTAATTTGATCGCCCTATGTTTTTCCTCACAAAAGGTTTTCTCCCCAATCATATTTCTCAAATTTACTATTCAAATATCTTGCATGTGCACCCCCAAGATACAAGCACAATTTCATAGGATGATTGTCTCAACATGTGAGGACATTCAAACCACTTTTATGGCCAGTAGAGATGATTGATTCATCCTCATATGATAAACAATCACTTGTTTTAATCCCTTGATAGTTAACCTTTGATGAAAAATCAATCCTAGGAACTAAGATCGGCTCTGATACCAATTGTAAGGTTCCCCCCTTCCAAAATAGGGGAAACACTTAAGATAGTCCACTAAGTCTTATCTTGGAGAAAATTTCCTACTCATCGACACCTTGACCATGCAGAGATTCAAGGATACGATTCATAGGTAAGACCTAGTTCTATCCCGCAGGGGGAGCGTGGTCTTCCAGAAATCAAATAACCCATAGGGTAATTGTTCATAATTTGGACAACTACTAGTCTTGATTCTTAGAGACAACGCTTTTTTCCTCATCCATGCAAGGCACAGCCGGCCGCTGGCCTAGTCTTCTAGAATAGAACTGCCCGAGAAACTATTTATCGAGCATAGGGCTTTCACTTAATATGTTGGAAACCTTCCCGACTAATCGGGTCCACCCGTCCATAGGATGGTGCCATCGGGGCATTCCATCCTCCCACTTTTCACCCTACTCACGCATCAATTTGTTTTCTAATTAATCCTATCACACTGTTTGACATAAATAAACATGTTCCTTAATTAAGGCCATTTTCACAGGGTTTGTCATCACTCACAGGGACAAGATTTATAAAAAAAGTTTATACATGAATCAATTCCATACAAGCCAAACCGGCTCTCTTATTCTTTTCCTTTATACTGCTGATTTCGGCCTTCTAGCCTCTACATGCTTGGGGCAAAACCCTACGGGACCATACACCTCATCGTCGACCATTGGGGTGAGGACTCAAGCCGGCCTGTTGCCCTCTTAGGCTCCATCGCTCGATCCTTCCGCCCCTCAGAGGGATGTCTATGCACTAGGGTGGGCAATTTACCGCACTAGCTTGGGCCCTTAGAACTAGGCAACGTCACAATCACTCGCCTCAATCGGCAAACCTCATTCTCCCAATGGTATGAGGGATACCACGGGCCAACTCTGGGCCTTACTAACGTCTCTGCCGTCCGGCTATACAAGCAAAAGAATGGGGCAGTGTCAAGGCGCAGGGAGAGTTGTACCTTTACCTTAATTTAACCAAGATAACAATCCATATACTCAACTATACCATAGGACTATAATCCATGTTACCTTCTTAAGAAAACAATCCTTTTCACAAAGATTTTAGCATTTCAACTTGAGATTGCGATAAGACATTCTTTATTAAGGCATATGATGTTGTTTAAAAGAATACAAACTTTAACTAGTGAATCAATCAAATAGATCACTATTAACAATTAATAGAGAAGCCAGGGGCATACCTCAACCCCTAAGAATGATATATAATATATATATACCTTATAGAAATTTATCGTTTATCGTTGTCTTTGCTCGTTAATAAGAGTTTCAGAACTCGATATATGAGAATAGAGAGTCTTCTAATACCTTCTCTTACGATTGAAATCATCCAATCATCCAATCATCCGCAAGCTTTATCTCCTCTTACTCGTACTCTCACTTTTCTCTCTTTTGAAGGTCCATGGCAAAGTAGCCTTCTCTTGCAGGGCTACGGCATAATATTCTTTCTTTAAAAGAAAAGCTTTGGAGTTTTAGTCTCTTCCTCTGAAAGAAAATAGCAATCTAACCTTCTTTTCTAATATATTAGATAAGAATGAATGGATATATACATCTCAAGCTCTAGGATTACCTTGAGGCTACTTGCTGTCTTCTTACAGTTTTTCCTGTATAGAGACCCTGACAGAATCATCAAATTGTTTTGGCCATAAGTCTCTAATTAAAAGTCAGAATATGGTCATATAACTAGTCAAAAGAACCGAAAGGCATCTAGTCTCTACAAGGGTGCGTGGGTAGAATAGGCAAAAACATCTATTTATAGCCGCAAACGCACCATCTTTAGAAACACGTTGCTTTTACACATTTTTAGTATGCATAGACTCTAAATATATAAAATTACTCTAAATTTGACCTCTTATCACCTAAATTCGAATTTCTATTTTTGGAGATACTAATCTCTTAATAAAACTATTCTTGCCTTCTTATCTCTTTTAGGATTTTTGGAGCTAATAATTTTATTCTAACACTTTCCTAATGTTTATAGTCTTAACTCTTCTCTCTAGGTGCACTCTCTTTCCTTCTTAAAAGAGACACATACATACATGGCTTGGGAGGGACCTTACAATCTCCCCCACTTAAAAGATTCGAGATGTCCTCATCTCGTGAGCTGGGGTAATATCTAATTAAATCCTTTTGTCTCATCCAAAGTGGTGTCCCCACTAGGTAGAAATCGTCTTTTATCTAAACATTGTTCTTCAAGAGTCCCTTATTTCATGTGTTTGGCTCGTTTTGTTGTGCCTCCAAAAGGTCTTTATTATTCTAAAGTTAATTGGCCTTATTATCCTAATTTCATGCATCCATATACCTTTCATATGATATGAACCTTCGAATTCCTTATTCTATACCCCCATGTAATATGGTACTTAACAAATTATCATGGAAAAACGTAAGAGAGAATCAATCCTTTATGCAATCTAACCGATGATAGCAATTTCATAATCTTAGTATCGTCTTGTAGAATAGCTCTATTCATTATGCACATTACTTCACATGAATCTTGCACCAATCCTCTTCTATTTACTCATAGAAATACTTGTTGAATTCGATTATCTTTAATCCTGCTATCCCTATTTCTTGACCTATATTTTGCTCTAGCTCATGATTCCTTGTAGCCAACGGTGGGCTTGACGTTTCTCTTAAATTAGGGGACCTCTTCTTGATTAACATGGAAGAACTCATGTCCTTCTTGACACTTTCCATATTTTAAAAAAAAACTTTATCATAGTCTCTGGCTATAATTATGGCTTCTCAAATAGAGGATCGTTTTGCATTCTTGACGAGGTTATTCAATGGTAGATTAAGCTTCCAAATGATTTGGCATTTCTTACGATTTTTAGACGCGAGCAAGGGTGAACTTGCTTCTTTCATTGTATCCATTAAAGTTCAAAACTATCAAATACTTATCATAGCACCACATTTGAAGGCAGTCAGGATATATTCATCTGAGATCTTCATTTTTTTGAAAATTACACATATGGTGCCTTGGGATTGACACATCCAAAGATTATCAGGGATTAACACGTCTGAGATGATTAGTTTTTGAAAACTACACATCTAGTATCTTGGGATTAACACATCTAAGAGCATGATCCTCTAGGAATTATACATCTGGAGTTAGACCCATATTTATCTGAGATGGGTTCAAGATCTTGGATGATCATCCTAGTGTAAAGCATCCAATGGATGGCATTCACACGTCAACTATTCAAACCTTAATGGAGTTATAGTCTTAATAATTTATATTATGCAAGTTAATGAGATATATCCTGAAAATTTCTCTAAACAAAGTTTCGGTCTATCCTTCTAGTCATTCAATCTCTCACTAGTTTCTTAATTTGATTGCCCTATGTTTTTCCTCACAAAAGGTTTTCTCCCCAATCCTTTTTCTTAAATTTATTGTACAAATATCTTGCGTGTGTACCCCCAAGATACAAGCACAATTTCATAGGATGATTGTCTCAACATGTGAGGACATTCAAACCACTTCTATGGCTAGTAGAGATGATTGATTTGTCCTCAATCACTTGTTTTAATCCCTTGATAGTTAACCTTTGAAAAATAAATCCTAGGAACTAAGATCAGCTCCGATACCAATTGTAAGGTTCCCCCTTTCCAAAATAGGGGAAACATTTAAGATAGTCCACTAAGTCTTATCTTGGAGAAAATTTTCTACTCATCGACACCTTGACCATGCACAGATTCAAGGATACGATTCTAAAAATCAAATCACCCATAGGGAAATTGATCATAATTTGGACAACTACTAGTCTTGATCATAGGTAAGACCTAGTTCTATCCCACAGGGGGAGCGTGGTCTTCTAAAAATCAAATCACCCATAGGGAAATTGATCATAATTTGGACAACTACTAGTCTTGATTCCTAGAGACAATACTTTTTTCCTCATCCATGCAAGGAACAGCCGCCCGCCGCTAGCCTAGTCTTCTAGAATAGAATTGCCCGAGAACCTATTTATCTAGCATAGGGCTTTCACTTAATATGTTGGAAAGCTACCCGACTAATCGGGTCCACCCGTCTGTAGGATGGTGCCATCGGGGCATTCCATCCTCCCACTTTCCACCCTACTCACGTGTGTGGTTGAAAGTAGATAAGTTGAATAAATCATGATGATGATGAATAGAGAGAATTCCAGTATAATGATGTTAGACGATTAAGACTTCAGCAGATCACTATGAGATAAGTGGATCGTGCTGACAGATTGTTCGTAGCTTGACCTTTGACCCAATGGACCCAATTATGGAATGACGAATCGAGAACCTGTATAACTGAAATTCCCATGGGGAATGTTCAGGTGTTAATTAGAGATTACTGGTCTGATTGACTATTATTGTGTTAAGGATATGAATTATTTGCTTTCTGATAATGAGTTCTGTATGTTTCTTCCTATAGAAGGGATATTTATCCCAGGATTTTGAGAGGGTTGACCAAGCTTTAAGGAACCCTAGAATCAGTTGGATCTAAAGTTTAACTCTTGTTGTTGAATTCGAATTATAAATAAAATGGTCTTTTCACCTGAGCGTCTTTGTTAAGTTGGGAAAAGGGACTTGACAAGATCATGGATCGAGGTCATCGTGGTAGAAATGTTAACCCCCGCCGACTCGATGAGGAAGAGATTGATGAGACGATGTGCACAAGGCTCTCCACAACTTCCAACCAGAACCCTTCTCAGGAGAGAAGTAGGAAACTTAGGAGTAGCAATTGAAGATTGGATCAAAGTAATGGAACATGTGACCGAGTATAATGGTGGCAGGAGCAAGATGGCCCTTGTTGCTAGACTAAAAATTATTGGAACGGCCAGGGTAGCTTAGAGGAACCACTGTGAAACAAATCACTTGAAATTAATTTTTGGAATTAAGTACCACCCTCCGAATGAGGAGATGATTTTTTACAAGATTACCCCTAGTTTTGCGAGATGAGGACATCTCACGTTTTTAAAGTGGGGTAGGATGTAAGATTCCTCCCTCTAACTTTTGATGATGTAAAGATGTAAGAACCTCCCCTTCGGTCTCTTGCAATCATTCTCCCTTTCAGAATGGAAAAAGATCTTGTTTGACCCTGTTTTGGTCTAGAGAGAGGTAATACAATTTTGAGATATTTTTGGATATGAAGTTACTCTTTAATTTTAAGATGAATTCCCCTAAAACAGACCTTTAAAAAGAGTTTTCCAATGTGCATTAGAAATTAATTGATTATGTGCACTGGAAACCTTAACCTAGGGGTACCTATTTTCAAAAAAATTTGATTAAGGTCCAAAGAGTGTTCTAATGGGCCAATGAGATTAATCCAAGTGTTTGGATAAGAAAAATTCAAGAATAAAATAAAATCCTCAAAAAATGAGTAAATTCTCACATAAGATGAAGAGTTGACTATAGTACTGGTACTTAACAGTATAAAAATGTGAATTTTGGTACCTCAGGAGGGTGTGTGGATCTCATCAAGGAGGCCCCTAGAATATCTATCATTACCCAATTTTTTTATTCAAAAAAGCAAGATATTTCATCTCTCATCTCTCCTCTTTCAAACTGGATCAAACAAATGGGTTTAAGTAGTCCAAAACTTGTCCAAATTGGATCAAACTGAAGCTGGAAGCCTCTAGATCCCAATTGAGCTTGGTTGGTGGCCTCCCTCACCTATAAAGAGAACCCCATTACTTTGTATTTTCATCTTAGAGTATTTCCATGCTAGTGTAATTTTCATTTTAGTGTAATTCCTTCTTCCCTCCTCCTTGCCTCTCCATTGTGAAGCTTTGGGTGCTTCACTAAACCTCTTCTTCTCTTTAAGATAACCCTCTTCTCTTGGTGGACAAGGCTCTTCCTTGAGGGATACATATCTCCTTGCAAGGTAAAGAATCAAGCATACCAAGGGTAAGCCTAAACCATGATGTTTATACTATTTTCTCTCCTCTACTTGCTTGGGAAGCATTTTATCTCATGGTTTCTTCTTAAAACCATGCCCTTCTTGAATTATGTTGTTGTTTAGATGAAG
The DNA here is from genome assembly GCF_041138505.1 of Cibotium barometz. Lineage (NCBI taxonomy): Eukaryota > Viridiplantae > Streptophyta > Polypodiopsida > Cyatheales > Cibotiaceae > Cibotium > Cibotium barometz. The sequence continues at coordinate 33,094,708 of NC_141079.1, read as the reverse complement.
TAATGTTAATCTCATATGCTTAAGTATTGTTTATGACTTATATTCACTCTTTATGAAGGAATATTCACTTCTTAATCTCATTTTCTTACCCTAAACTCTAAGCTTATCAAGCTAGAGATGAAGGTTTATGTATAAGTTAAATTTTATGCTAAAAGAGAAATTTTGAGCATTCTCATTTCATAGAAAATGCAGGGAAACTATGGTAAAAGTTTTATCATTAAAAAATGAATTTAAATTTATGCATAATAAATTTTATGCCAAAAGTGGAGTTTTGAGCATTATTCATTTGCCAGAAAAATAAAGAAGGTTATGCATATTTTTTTCAAGATTCATTCAAATGGGATTATAAATATAAGTCATTTAGATAAAAATGAATTAGTATGCATGCATAAATATTTTATGCTAAAAGAGGAATATTGAGCATATTCTATTTTGGAAAAATTAAGAAAATAATGTAAAAATATTCATAGCGGTGCATCGAGAAAACATAGATAAATTTTAATCAGAAAGAGAAATCACGAATATATTTAACTTTTGAAATTATGAAGTATACGTCTAGATTCTCAAGAAATAGAATCTTAAGTATATTTTGAACGGGAAAAGGATTTCCCAGAAAAAAGACCAAAAACATGCTTAGTTGGATGAATGTAAATACTTGTGACTGACTTATTCCTATATTCCCTGGAAAAGGATTCTAGAATTTTTGAAAGGATCAAGGATCCAAAAGTGAACGAAAATTTAGATTTAAATTGAATTAAGTCGAGAAAAAGTTACCTTTAACTAAGCCAAGTGATTGGCCGAGACTTAGAATTTCTATCATTATAGAGTAACTGTACTCTTAATCTAGTTGATTGTGGAACAAAAATTCTGATAACTAATCAACGAAAGTGACCATCTTGTTTGGGAAAAATGGAATGATGTGAATGTCTATGGAATGAAAATGTGGGAATGATATGGGGTGATGTGAATGTATGTGGAATGATGTGGGGTGATGTGAATGAATGTGGGAATGATGTGGGGTGATGTGAATGAATGTGGGAATGATGTGGGGTGATATGAATGTATGTGGAATGATGTGGGATGATGTGAATGAATGTGGGATGATGTGAATGAAAGTGGAATGATGTGAAATGAATGTGGGATGATGTGAAATGATGAGAAATAATGTGGAATGATGAAAAATGATGAGGAATGATGTGAAATGATGAGGAATGATGTGAAATGATATGGAAAGATGGAAATTTTGCTTGGAATCTGTATTTGCATGTGAAACCTGTTATTAAAGATTGTTTTACGTCAAGTATGCTGGGGGAAGCATTTTGACTATCTTATGGAAAGAGTTTGTGGACCTAAGTGGAGAATGTTGCAACAATAGCCAGATGGAGAGTCAAAGAAGGATGTCTCATGTGGCAAGGTTGGCCAAGGTCTTGACCAACCTCGGTTCGATTAAAATGGTGAGCTTCCGGTATGGTGAATGAGGGGCCAAGGAGGCGGCCTATATGTGAAGCGCTAGGTCACCTACAAAGGACCGTAGAGGGTGCTGACCATACGATGCTCGGGCTCTAGGTCGCCCAGGATACCCATGCGTGCATCGAGGAAGAAAATGGAACATTGAGTTGGAGTTATTTTCTGAACACGGGCATGGATCTGGTTGATTGACCTTGCTAGTCTTCAACGAATGAGTCCATGGCACCTTTTTGATAAATGGATCTTGTTGGTTGATCTAGCTGATCTTTAACAGAGAGTCCATATGGATTTTATGATATCATATTCCTGGGTACTATGAGTTATGAACTATTGAAAAGGCCCTTGAGTGAAGTACTAGGTGAGCCTAGAGGAACTGAAGAGGTGGTGAGCGATGATGCCATAGGTACGTTGAGGAAGGAATGACTGGAATTTAGATTTTATGAAAAAAAAAGAGATTATACTCCTGGGTACTATGAGTTAGGAACTATTGAAAAGGCCCCTGAGTGAAGTACTAGGTGAGCCTAGACGGACTGCTGACCAAGTGGTGAGCATTGGTACGTCGAGGAAGGTATGACTGGAAATTCGATTTTATGGTTGGAAATTGGAAAAGTTGGAACTTGGACCCTGAAACTGGAATACTGAGGATCATGATGGAAACAATGTGGTTTTATTGTAATTTTGTTTTGAAAATAGTTGAAAAGGAGAAAAGGAAATTTCATATCGGGTGTGTAAGTGGTGTGTCTATTTAATTTTTGCATGAGTCCCAGCTAGGGGGCCTGGGAACTCTTTTCCTTGATACCTGGGACAAAACATAACCAAATTTTTATAAAGAGGGATCCCACTAATACAATGGTTGGGTGGTTGGCTAACCCATGGGATTGGATGGGGTTAGGTTGGATTGGTGGATTCCTACAATAAAGTTCAACTCTGTTCAAAGTTACGATAGTTGAAGTAAGTCACGAGATAATCCTTGTTCTATGGGAAAGAATCAACAGCTATGCCTCTTTGAATGGGGAAAAAAGCTTTGGTTTCTATGAATCAAGTCTATAAAGATTGTTCCTCCTTCAAGTCAGTCATCCAAGTGAAGGATAGCCTAGACTCTTGACCCCGTTAGATAAGTTTTCGTTAGAAGATTTTCCTAGAGGAATCGTTTTTGTTTTATGGGCGAGGAAAGTTTTTTTGGGTTTGGTTTTGGAAGAGCCCGCTGGACTAGTCCCTTGCCCGGATATTCGTGGGGTGAGGCCCCAAGTGGGAAGCTCTGCCCTGCGTGTAAGGTTGCTACTTCCGCTTCTAGCACTCTAGAGTTCGATGTGCAGAGAGGGTAGGGGTCTCACAGAAGCTTTGTATCGAGTCTCTCAATAATACTTGCTTTTATCTTATGTTCATCCATCTATAGCTTCTCTTAATGGATTTGATTGAAGTTCTTGTGAATATTGCTCCTTGGTTCTTTTTCTTGTGAAGTTGTGAAAGGTGTTATAGAGGCCATCTCTCAGAACCGTCACACATTCTGGTGCCCCCACTGAGGAGTAGAGAGTTATTATATAGGACTTTGATCATTGGAATCCATCTAAAGATCAGCTCAAGACTCATGGAAGGTATTGGATACAAGACATTCAAAGGGGAGAAAGGTGAAGATATAGACTAGTTTTTGAGAAGAGTCGAGTTGATAGCACTTAGCAGAACAGGGATGATGATGCTTACAAAGGTCTAATGAGAAGAGAAGAGTTGATAGCACTTAGCAGAACAGGGATGATGATGCTTACAAAGGTCTAATGAGAAGAGAAGAGTTGATAGCACTTAGCAGAACAGGGATGATGATGCTTACAAAGGTCTAATGGGAAGAGATAAAGAGTGTTTTGAAAATGTTGCTCTACAAATGAAGAAAGAGAGAATTGGGGATTGTTAAGAGGAGCATTGAGAACAAGGTATGGAAAGGCCGATTGTAAGATTCCTCCCCCAACCCCTCATGATGTCCAGTATCTTCCCCTGTAATCAATTCCCTCTTTAGAAATATAAAAGATCTTGTTTCTATCAGTTTTGGCCAAGAGAGAGATAATATTCAGATTTAAAATATTTTTGGATAGAAAAATACCTCATCTTATTAAAATAAGTTCCCCTGAAACAGAAGTTCAAAAAGATTTTCAGAAGATGCATTAGAAATTAAGTATAATCTGTTTAAGAGGTATTATCCTGGAGGTGAAGATTTTTTTGAAATTTTAAATTAAGGTTCCTATGGACCAATAAGATTCATCCAAATGTAGGGAGGAGATAAATGAAGAAATAAAAGAAAAATCCCCCAAAAATGAGTAAATACTCACATAAGATGAAGAGTTGACTAAGGACAAGGTTAATAGTTAAAAAAGGGAGATATTTACAAGTAATAATACATTTTTGACACCTCTGCATGGGGGAATTTCCCTCATGAATAGGGCGCCTATTTCACATGCTTGAATGAGTTTTAAAATCCCAAATAATGGGATATTTTTATCTCTCCTCTCTCCTGTTTCAACTAGATCCAAAAAGTGACCAAAATTAAATGGTCAAAATTTGACCAAACTGATCTGGAAAATTCTAAAATCAGTTGGCTTGGTTAGAAGCTCACTTTTTCCTATAAATAGAAGCCCTCCCCTTTGTTGAAACTTAATAGTGTTTTATGCACTGTTACTCTGCTCCTCCCAAGCCAAGAACTCTGAATTTATTAATAATTCACTAGTTTTTGACATTTCCCTCTTCGAAAGATTGGTGGCCACTCTTGTTACAAACAAGAGTTGAACCCTCAAACCATCAAGCCAAAGGAAAACTCCAAAAAATTATGTAAGTAGAGATTCTTGTATTTTTCTTTATTTATTTTATGTTTTTCTAATGTTTATGATTGTTTGAAGTGATAAATGGATGTTATGCCTTGATCGAAAGGCTTTTCCCCTCTCTCTTCTTAGAATCAACCCTTCTTTATCCTAGTTAAGTGAAAATTATTGGAATTAAACTTTTTATAATGTTTTCTCTTTTATAAGTGAATTTTGATTAGTATAGATTACTTTAAATCAATTAGAGTTAATTTTTAAGACAAAATTAAGTAGAAAAAATTAAAAAATGGTCAGCCATATAAAGGAGGTTATGACAAAATTTTTGGAAATAAGAATTATCTTTTATTATGCTAAAAGAGTAATTCCTATCAATTCTACACTCTAAAAGTGTCATTTTCATGCATAGAAGATGCATATTGATTATTATTATTCTTATGCATAAAGGAATAATTTTCTTTTATTATGAAAGTATTACTTTCATCAAAATAGATTTTTATGCATAAAGCAATAATTTTCTTTTATTATGAAAGTGTTACTTTCATCAAAATGGATTTTCTTTTATTATAAAAGTGTTACTTTTATCATAATTGATTTTCATGCATAGAGGTATGCATAAAAGATTATTATTTTATTGTAAAAGTGTTACTTTTATCATAATTGATTCTCATGCATAGAGGTATGCATAAAAGATTATTATTTTATTGTAAAAGTGTTACTTTTATCATAATTGATTCTCATGCATAGAGGTATGCATAAAAGATTATTATTTTATTGTAAAAGTGTTACTTTTATCATATTTGATTCTCATGCATAGAGGTATGCATAAAAGATTATTATTTTATTGTAAAAGTGTTACTTTTATCATAATTGATTCTCATGCATAGAGGTATGCATAAAAGATTATTATTTTATTGTAAAAGTGTTACTTTTATCATAATTGATTTTCATGCATAGAGGTATGCATAAAAGATTATTATTTTATTGTAAAAGTGTTACTTTTATCATATTTGATTTTCATGCATAGAGGTATGCATAAAAGATTATTATTTTATTATAAAAGTGTTACTTATCATATTTGATTTTCATGCATAGAGGTATGCATAAAAGATTTTTTTTATAAAAGTATTACTTTCATCATAAATGATTTTATGCATAAATTACATGCATAAAAGAAATTCTTTTATATTAAAAGAGTGATTTTCATCATAAATGATTGTATGCATAATCATATTTATAAAAGATATTTTTATATATTAAAAGAGTGATTTTCATCATAAATGATTTTATGCATAAATAGGATGCATAAGAAAAATTCTTTTATTCTAAAAGTGTAATTCCTACTAAATTGAATTTATGCATGGAAAGATGCATAAAGAAATCTATTTTTAGTTCAAAAGAGTTATTTTTGTCAATTTTGATTTTATGCATAGGAAGATGCATTAAAGATTTGATTTTCTATTCAAAAGTGTCATTCTCATTTAAAATGAATTTATGCATAGGAAGATGCATAAAAGATCGATTTTTATTTCGAAAGTGTTAAAGTCTCCTTAAAATGGACTTTATGCATAAATAAATGCGTAAAGAAATCTTATATCGAATATAAGAATTCTCTTGTATTCTATAAATAGATATGAGGATGTGAAACGAATCAATTAGATGAAAATGAACGAGGAATAGATGGAGATGTATGTGAAAGAAATGATGTAGATGTGGAATGTGGATATGGATGTATGGATGAGAATGTGAATGTGAATGGGGATGTGTGTGAATGTGAATGTGGATGTGTGAATTTGGATATGGATGTAGATATGGAATGTGGATGTGGATGTATGTAAATGTGAATAAGGATGTGGAATGTGGATATGGATGTCTGGATGTGGACGTCTGGATGTGGATGTGAATGTGAATGTGGATGTATGTGAATATGAATGTGGATGTATGTGAATGTGAATGTGGATGTGTGAATGGGGATATGGATGTAGATATGGAATGTGAATGTGGATGTATGTGAATATGAATGTGGATGTGTGAATGGGGATATGGATGTAGATATGGAATGTGGATGTGGATGTATATGAATGTGAATGAGGATGTGGAATGTGGATATGGATGTATGGATGTGAATGTGAATGTGGATGTATGAATGTAGATGTGGATGTGGATGTGGATGTATGAATGTGGATTTGGATGTGGATGTATGATTGTGGATGTGAAAATGGATGTATAAATGTAGATGTGAATGTGGATGTACGAATGTGGATGTGTGTGTGGAATAATGAATGCAAATATGAATGTGAATGGATATGAAGTCGATATGAGCGAATGGATGAGATGAGATGTTATGTGAATCAGAATGTGAATGAATAATATAAGATTTGAACGAATGAGATATAATGACAAATGGATGTGAGGAGACGTAATGTAAATTAAGAAAGATAGGAATGGATGAATCCTATGTGATGGGATAGAAAATGATGTATCTGCTCAAGAATGGATACACATATGAATTGGAATTGGATTAAATAATATGGATTAATGTGGAATAATGTGAAAAGACGAGAGTTCAATATAGAAACTGTATTTGTGACCTGTTTGTAAATGACTGTTTTATGTCAAGAATGCTGGGGAAGCATTTTGACCATCTTGTGATTAAGGTCGTGGAGACCTACCGATAAAGTTGTAACTCTTGAGACAGAGAGTCAATGAAGGACGGCTCGTATAGCAAGGTCGGCCGAGGTCTTGACCAGCCTCGATTCGATTTGAATGGTGAGCTTCCGGTACGGTGGGATGAGGGACCAAGGAAGCGGCCTATGAGTGAAGAGCTAGGTGACCTGTGAAGGATCCTAGAGGGTGCTGACCATACGGTGCTCGAGCTCTGGGTCACCGAAGATACCCACACGTGCGTCGTGGAAGATATTGGAACAAGGAGTAAGAGTTGTTTTCTAAAACCGGGCATGGATCTGGTTGATTGACCTTGCTGGTCCTCAATGGATGAGTCCATGGCTCTCTTATATAAATCTGTTGATTGATCTCAACGAGGATTCCATCTTGATTTTTATATGTGAAAATATTACCGGGTACTATGAGCTAGGAACTATCGAAAAGGCCCCTGAGTGAATAGGTGGTGAGCGTTCTGGTTGCCAATGATGCCATAGATACTCCGATGAAGGAATGATTGGAAATTAAGATTCAATCGGATACTTGGAAGTTTATGATCAGTAACACTATGATTTCTTTAAATGATTGAATTAAATACATTTGAATCTAGGAAAAAGGCAATTTCATATTGGGTGTGTAAGTGGTGTGACTGGAGTTAAATTTGCATGAACATCCAGCTAGGGGGCCTAGGAACTCTTTTCCTTGGTACCCGGGATAAAACCTAACCAAATTCCTAATTGGATTCCATCACTACAGTGGTTGGGCGGTTGGCTAACCCATGGGACTGGATGGGGTTAGGCTAGATTGATGGATCCTTAAATCGAGACTCAATTTCTGTTTAGTTGGATAGATGAAGTAAATCCCGGAGAAAAATTGTTCTATGGAAAAAGGATCAACGGCTGTGCCTCTCGAGGAGGAAAAAAGCGTTGGTCTCTATGATCCAAGTGCAATCTGTCCCTTGATCTGACTATGGAACTTACGAGTTCAATCAGATCAGTTCAGTTAGTTAAGGCTTTTGAATACGTTAGGAAAAAGTTATCCTGGTGGAATCGCCCGTGCTTTCCGGGCAAGAGAAGTTTTTTCGAGTTCGGTTTGGCAAAATCGAGAAATTAGTCACCTGTTCGGATATCCATGGGCGAGGCCCCGAGTGTGGGACCCTGCCCCACGCAAGATGTGCTACTTCCGCTGCTAGCACCCCGAATCCGTTGCGCGGTGGGGACAGGGATCTCACAGCTGGTATCAGAGCTATTTGGCTAATGAGGATCAACCGAGAAGCCAAATATGTCAAAAATTTATCAAGAGGTACTAAAAGGTTGTAATTGTGTGATAAAATTCATACAATTTGATATTCAAACTGAAATTCATAAATTGGTAATTGGGTCTTCAGACGGAAGTACCGCAATTATATGGAATCCCTGACTTTCTTGAGGCCTAGACATGATGGTATTTACCTTATAGTTCCAAGTTCCATGATACCCGTATATACCGAGGGTATAACTACAGCTCTTTACTGGCTGTATATACGAGTAAATCTAAGACTTGAAATTATAAGCATTAATGCTATCCAGTTGATGAATTCGAATGTGGTTGATATGATTTTTAAATTCTAGTTGAGAACTGATGAGTTGATTTGGATTCTGATTGAAAAATGATGATCCCTGAAAATTGGTTGAAATGTAATAAGCTAAGCGAAACCGCAATGAGGATGAATGGGACGAGTCCCTGTGATAATGTTTGTAGCTAGAATGAAGTTTATGACTTCAGCCAATCACTATCGGATTAGTGGATTGTGCTGCCAGATTACTACTGTTAACTTTTGATCAGTGGATCAAGTTAAGGATGATAAATTAAAAATCTGAAAAATTGAAATCTCCATAGAGGACTGTTCAAATGGAAAAATTTAGTCTAATGGACCATTACTGTGTTAAAGATATGAATGAGATATTCTAAATGAATTATTAACTGATAATGCATTCTATATGAGTATCTTTATCCCTTGATTCTGTGGGGAGCTAACCTATTTAGAGAACCCCGGAATCAGTTGAATCAAAATTCAGTTTGAATCATAAATAAAGAGACTTAACAAGAATTTTCGTACTGATAGGAACATGGACCGAGGTCATTGTGGTAGACATGTTAACCCCCAACTCAATGAAGAAGGGCTCGACCTAGATGTTCGTAAAACTCTTCGCAGCCTGGACCTTTCAAGGGTGAAGGGGAAAACTTAGGCGAGACTGTGGAGAAGTGGATCGAATCAATGGAAGAATACTTCGATGTCACCGGGTACAATGAGAAGAGCAAAATGGCTCTTGCAAGGCTGAAGATAGTGGTGGAGACAGCCAGAGTGGCATGGAGAAACCATTGCGAGACCGTCTCGACCGAAATACCCAAACTTGGACCGATCTCAAGGCTTGCCTCAGAAAGAGGTTTTGTCCCCCAGGCTTTCTTGAAATTAAGATGAATGAGTTCTTGGAACTAAAGCAGGGAAGCCGGACAATTGAAGAGTACCATCAAGCTTTTGCCCTTCTCCTCAAATATTCCCCACAATTGGATGAAGAGCAACTGATGGCCAGATTCATTCGGGGAATGAACGAGCCATTGGATACTTTAGTCAAGAATGCCAAACCTATTTCCATGGCGGATGGCGAAGGATTTTGCCAAAGCCTTTGATGTCAAAGTCCCGCCAAAGCCAGCACCATCACCTTTGAAAAGGTTTTTATTCCCAGAAGATGATTCCAACCTTCCTCCGCCTAAGAGATATTAGAAGAGTCAAATCCAAGATATGAGAAGTTCTAGAATGGAAGAAATGTCCTTTTCCCGAAACTCAATCCCCTGGATTTCAACTTCAGAAGTTCCACCCTTGAACAAGAGAGTGAAATGCTATAACTGTCAAGGGTTTGGACATCGCAGCATGGATTGCCCAACTCCCTTTAAATCAAGGTTTTCAGGGCAGGGAAATCAAGGGTCAAGATTCCAGACTCCAGCCCCTTCCTTCCAGAGTAATCAGGATTCTATCCGCCAAAATCAGGGAAATCCCAGAGGTAGACCCTCTATCCAACCTACAGTTTCAATCCAAAGTAATACAAGACCTCCACCTCAGAATAGGGGAAGTCAAAGAGAGTTGTTTTCAAATCGGCCGTCCACTTCCAAGAAAGTAACGCTGGAAGTGATTGAAGAAGAAGAAGATAAAAAAGATCATACTCCACCTGCGAGATGAGGACATCTCGCATTTTTTAAGTGGGGTAGAATGTAAGATTCCTCCCCCAGCCCCTCATGATGTCCAATATCTTCCCCTGTAATCAATTTCCTCTTCAGAAATATAAAAGATCTTATTTCTATCAGTTTTAGCCAAGAGAGAGATAATATTCAGATTTTAAATATTTTTGGATAGAAAAATACCTCATCTTATTAAAATAAGTTCCCCTGAAACAGAAGTTCAAAAAGATTTTCAGAAGGTGCATTAGAAATTAAGTAGTATAATCTGTTCAAGAGGCATTATCCTGGGGGTGAAGATTTTTTCAAAATTTTAAATTAAGGTTCCTATGGACCAATAAGATTCATCCAAACGTAGGGAGGAGATAAATGAAGAAATAAAAGAAAAATCCCCCAAAAATGAGTAAATACTCACATAAGATGAAGAGTTGACTAAGGACAAGGTTAATAGTTAAAAAAGGGCGATATTTAGAAGTAATGATGCATTTTTGACACCTCTGCATGGGGGAATTCCCCTCATGAAGAGGGTGCCTATTTCACACGCTTGAATGAGTTTTAAACTCCCAAATACTGGGATATTTTTATCTCTCCTCTCTCTTGTTTCAACTAGATCAAAAAGTGACCAAAACTAACCCAAAAATTATCAAAAATTGCCCAAACTGATCTGGAAAATTCTAAAATCAGTTGGCTTGGTTAGAAGCTCACTTTTTCCTATAAATAGAAGCCCTCCTCTTTGTTGAAACTTAATAGTGTTTTATGCACTGTTACTCTGCTCCTCCCAAGCCAAGAACTCTGAATTTATTAATAATTCACTAGTTTTTGACATTTCCCTCTTCCAAAGATTGGTGGCCACTCTTGTTACAAACAAGAGTTGAACCCTCAAACCATCAAGCCAAAGGAAAGCTCCAAGAAATTATGTATGTAGAGATTCTTGTATTTTTTTTATTGATTTTATGTTTTTCTAATGTTTATGATTGTTTGAAGTGATAAATGGATGTTATGCCTTGATCGAAAGGCTTTTCCCCTCTCTCTTCTTGGAATCAACCCTTCTTTATCCTGGTTAAGTGAAAATTGTTGGAATTAAACTTTTTATAATGTTTTCTCTTTTATAAGTGAATTTTGATTAGTATAGATTACTTTAAATCAAGTAGAGTTAGTTTTTAAGATAAAATTAAGTAGGAAAAATTAAAAAATGGTCAGCCATATAAAGGAGGTTATGGCAAAATTTTTGGAAATAAGAATTATCTTTTATTATGCTAAAAGAGTAATTCCTATCAATTCTATACTCTAAAAGTGTCATTTTCATGCATAGAAGATGCATATTGATTATTATTATTCTTATGCATAAAGGAATAATTTTCTTTTATTATGAAAGTGTTACTTTCATCAAAATAGATTTTTATGCATAAAGGAATAATTTTCTTTTATTATGAAAGTGTTACTTTCATCAAAATGGATTTTCTTTTATTATAAAAGTGTTACTTTTATCATAATTGATTTTCATGCATAGAGGTATGCATAAAAGATTATTATTTTATTGTAAAAGTGTTACTTTTATCATATTTGATTTTCATGCATAGAGGTATGCATAAAAGATTATTATTTTATTGTAAAAGTGTAACTTTTATCATAATTGATTTTCATGCATAGAGGTATGCATAAAAGATTATTATTTTATTGTTGTAAAAGTGTTACTTTTATCATAATTGATTTTCATGCATAGAGGTATGCATAAAAGATTATTATTTTATTATAAAAGTGTTACTTTTATCATATTTGATTTTCATGCATAGAGGTATGCATAAAAGATTATTATTTTATTATAAAAGTGTTACTTTTATCATATTTGATTTTCATGCATAGAAGTATGCATAAAAGATTTTTTTTAATAAAAGTGTTACTTTCATCATAAATGATTTTATGCATAAATTAGATGCATAAAAGAAATTCTTTTATATTAAAAGAGTGATTTTTATCATAAATGATTGTATGCATAATCATATGCATAAAAGATATTTTTTTATATTAAAAGAGTGAATTTCATCATAAATGATTTTATGCATAAAAAGGATGCATAAGAAAAATTCTTTTATTCTAAAAGTGTAATTCCTACTAAATTGGATTTATGCATGGAAAGATGCATAAAGAAATCTATTTTTAGTTCAAAAGAGTTATTTTCGTCAATTTTGATTTTATGCATAGGAAGATGCATTAAAGATTTGATTTTCTATTCAAAAGTGTCATTCTCATTTAAAATGAATTTATGCATAGGAAGATGCATAAAAGATTGATTTTTATTTCGAAAGTGTTAGTCTCCTTAAAATAGACTTTATGCATAAATAAATGCGTAAAGAAATCTTATATCGAAAATAAGAATTCTCTTGTATTCTATAAATAGATATGAGGATGTGAAACGAATCAATTAGATGAAAATGAACGAGGAATAGATGGAGATGTATGTATGAAAGAATAGATGTAGTTATATGTATGTGAAAGAAATGATGTAGATGTGGAATGTGGATATGGATGTATGGATGTATGGATGAGAATGTGAATGTGAATGGGGATGTGTGTGAATGTGAATGTGGATGTGTGAATTTGGATATGGATGTAGATATGGAATGTGGATGTGGATGTATGTAAATGTGAATAAGGATGTGGAATGTGGATATGGATGTCTGGATGTGGATGTGAATGTGAATGTGGATGTATGTGAATGTGAATGTGAATGTGGATGTGTGAATGGGGATATGGATGTAGATATGGAATGTGAATGTGGATGTATGTGAATATAAATGTGGATGTGTGAATGGGGATATGGATGTAGATATGGAATGTGGATGTGGATGTATGTGAATGTGAATGAGGATGTGGAATGTGGATATGGATGTATGGATGTGAATGTGAATGTGGATGTATGAATGTAGATGTGGATGTGGATGTATGAATGTAGATGTGGATGTGGATGTATGAATGTGGATTTGGATGTGGATGTATGATTGTGGATGTGAAAATGGATGTATAAATGTAGATGTGAATGTGGATGTACGAATGTGGATGTGTGTGTGGAATAATGAATGCAAATATGAATGTGAATGGATATGAAGTTGATATGAGCGAATGGATGAGATGAGATGTCATGTGAATCAGAATGTGAATGAATAATATAAGATTTGAACGAATGAGATATAATGACAAATGGATGTGAGGAGACGTAATGTAAATTAAGAAAGATAGGAATGGATGTTATGTGAAGTGAATGAATCCTATGTGATGGGATAGAAAATGATGTATCTGGTCAAGAATGGATACACATATGAATTGGAATTGGATTAAATAATATGGATTAATGTGGAATAATGTGAAAAGACGAGAGTTCAATATAGAAACTGTATTTGTGACCTATTTGTAAATGACTGTTTTATGTCAAGAATGCTGGGGAAGCATTTTGACCATCTTGTGATTAAGGTCATGGAGACCTACCTGATAAAGTTGCAACTGCTGACGGAGAGTCAATGAAGGACGTCTCGCATAGCAAGGTCGGCCGACGAGGTCTTGACCAGCCTCGGTTCGATTTAAATGGTGAGCTTCCGGTACGGTGGATGAGGGACCAAGGAAGCGGCCTATGAGTGAAGCGCTAGGTGACCTGCGAAGAATCCTAGAGGGTGCTGACCATACGGTGCTCAGGCTCTGGGTCGCCGAATATACCCACACGTGCGTCGTGGAAGATATTAGAACAAGGAGTAAGAGTTGTTTTCTGAAATCGGGCATGGATCTGGTTGATTGACCTTGCTGGTCCTCAACGGATGAGTCCATGGCTCTCTTATATGGATTTGTTGGATTGATCTTGCTGATCTTCAACGAGGATTCTATCTTGATTTTTATATGTGAAAATATTACCGGGTACTATGAGCTAGGAACTATCGAAAAGGCCCCTGAGAATAGGTGGTGAGCGTTCTGGTTGCCAATGATGCCATAGATACTCTGATGAAGGAATGATTGGAAATTAAGATTCAATAGGATACTTGGAAGTTTATAATCAGTAACACTATGATTTCTTTAAATGATTGAATTAAATACATTTGAATCTAGGAAAAAGGCAATTTCATATTGGGTGTGTAAGTGGTGTGACTGGAGTTAAATTTGCATGAACATCTGACTAGGGGGCCTGGGAACTCTTTTCCTTGGTACCCAGGATAAAACCTAACCAAATTCCTAATTGGATCCCATCACAACAGTGGTTGGGCGGTTGGCTAACCCATGGGGCTGATGGGGTTAGGCTGGATTGATGGATCCTTAAATCGAGACTCAATTTCTGTTTAGATCGATAGATGAAGTAAATCCTAAAGAAAAATTGTTCTATGGAAAAAGGATCAACGGCTGTGCCTCTCGAGGACGAAAAAAGCGTTGGTCTCTATGATCCAAGTGCAATCTGTCCCTTGATCTAACTAATATGGAACTTACGAGTTCGATCAGATCAGCTCAGTTAGTTAAGGCTTTTGACTACATTAGGAAAAAGTTATCCTGGTGGAATCGCCCGTGCTTTCCGGGCAAGAGAAGTTTTTCGGAGTTTGGTTTGGCAGAATCGAGGAATTAGTCACGTGTTTCGGATATCCATGGGCAAGGCCCCGAGTGTGGGACCCTGCCCCGCGCAAGATATGCTACTTCCGTTGCTAGCACCCCGAATCCGTTGCACGGTGGGGACAGGGATCTCACACCGATAGTCTAGAGGATCTTTGGAGAGAGATAAGCATATTGTATCAAGGCAAGGAGGAAGAAATTCCAGCCTTTGTCAATAGGTTTGAAGGAATTTGGAGAAGAATTATAAGGGTTTTGGGAGAAAATCAAGTACCTCCTGATTTTTTAAAGAAAGACAAGTTTGTGGGTTTTGGGAGAAAATCAAGTACCTCCTGATTTTTTAAAGAAAGACAAGTTTGTGGGATTGATCCATGGTAGCATTAGAGAAAAAGTGGAGCTTAAAGATCCAGATACTTATGCTGAGGCTGTTTGAGAGTGGCTAACTACAGAGCAATGGAGGAAGAAGGTAAGGAAGCAAGAATTAGCCAAGAAGGAGAGAGGAACATGTTTACAAGGGTGCCACGATCATGCAACATGAGGATTAATGGTAGACCCTTTACCTGTAAACATGCATGTGGAAAGAGAGCTTCCTGTGGAGGCTCCAAGAGCCATTGAACCAAATAGGGGCCAAGAAGATCTTCATCAAGAAATTCAAAGATTGATAGAGCAGATTGGAAACTTGAATCTTGCCATCATGCAGGCTATTCAAAGCCAAGTGAGAAGGCGGCAAGGTGAGAGGCAACAAAGAAACAGGTTGGAACATGTCCAATGTTATAATTGTGGAGAGAGAGGCCATATAGCACCTCAATGTCCTCAACCACAAAGAGAACCTAGAGGTATGTATCCTATTACACAGAGACCCGAGGATAATTGAGATGCAGGAAATAGAGATGTCAATCAAGGAGGACAAGGTCAACCTTGAATTCCACAAGGTAATGTACTAATGTGGGTATGATTGAGGCAATGGTAAGAGATGAGGAAGTGGTTGATACACTTGCACAAAAAAGGACAAGGGTTCAAAGGTCAAATGCTGAGGATGCAGGTAGAGAGACTAGGGCCACAAAGAGACAAGAAAAAGGAAAGCAAACTATGGAAGGGGGGGAATCTAAGCAAGAAAGGACCAGGACCATGAGAAGGAAGATTGGTATGGATAACTTCCTCCTTATAGCCTTTTGAATGATGTGAATCATAAGAAGGCTGATATCACTTATGATCAACTTTTACAGTTGAGTTCTAGCATGAGGAGACAATGGCATAAGCTTGCTAGTGTCACAGGAGAGTCAGATTAAAATTGCCTCATGCTAATGTTGCTCAATTAAATAAGGTGTCTGGTATATTACCTATTGTTGAAGTTTGGATCCATGGCAGGAAGGTGAGCAAGGTCTATATTGATGGGGGAGCTCAAGTTTGCATCATAACTAAAGAGGCTATGCATGAGCTTGGATTGAAGATCACAAGGAAGTCAATTTTCAGTGTGAACATGGCTACTAGCTCAAAGGTGAAGTGTCTTGGTGTGATTAAGGATTTGGAATTGAATGTTCTTGGTCAAAAGGTGGCGATTGACATGCATGTGATGCCAGTAGGGGTTGGGGCATACCCCATCATTTTAGGAAGGCCTTGGTTGATTGCTATGAGGTCAAGATAGGATTGGTACAGGGGTTGTATTGACTTGTTTGATAGGCCCAAAGAGAACAAGATAAGGTTTGATTTGAAGAGTGGGAGGATTTTAGACATGGGAGAAAAGGCAAAAATGGACAAACGAGTTGATTCGAGCTCTTTTGATCATTATGATTCATATTCTACTACAGGGTCTTTAGATGTCACTGATGATGACATGGAATTTGACCAAAGCTTATTGGAGCTTGATGTGGACATGTGTGCAGTGCAAATAAGTGGAGTTAAAGATGGTGATGTGGCTGGTCATGTGGCTGAAAATTCTCATCTTCATGCATTAGGGGAAGGTTGAGGTCTATAGGGGCCCTTTAAGATGCCATGTGATTAAAAGGTTATTAAGGAAAAGGGCCAATCATGTGATGCTATGTATACAAAAATGTTGGGTGATTAAAGGTGGTCAAAAGATTCTCTAGAAGATGCCTTTTTGTACTTTTCATTCCCAAAACGTGGGGGGAAAAGTTTTTGAAATTTCGGACATCCATAACTTCTACATAGGAGCTCAAAATTTGTCGGAGATTAGAGATCCAAAATCTACTCGCTGAGCTCTTTCCATAGATATGTCACATGATATGGTTTTGCCCACTCAATTTTAAATTCAATTTTGGGGAGAAACTTTGAAATTCAGACTTCTAGCCATTTGAAGAATAAGAAGGTATCTAAAGTCAAAGAAACTTAACATTTTAACAAAAAGTCATTAAAATCCTAATATGGCAGCTTAAAGGGCCCCTATAGACCTCAACCTTTCCCTAATGGTGGTGTGGAGCCAAATGTACCGAAAGCTAAGTTGATGTAGATGCTAGCTCTAGTGATCTCACTAGTGAGGAGAAAGAACAATATGGAGATTTGTTTGACAGGTACCCGAAGCTTTTTGCTAAAGATTACTCATGAGAGGAACATCAAGCATGGTTCATGAGATAAAGCTGAAGAAAGGGGCAAAACCGGTGGCTCAAAAAAGACTAGGAACTATTCAGAGACAAGTTTTGGAGGTAGAAATCACCAAGTTATTAGAGGCTGGTTTTATATATCATGTTGATGATGCAGAGTGGTTTTCTCTAGTGGTAATTGTGCCTAAGAAGGGTAATAAGTGGAGGGTTTGTGTGGATTACAAACCTCTTAATGCAGCTACAAAAAGACATCGCTATCCTCTCCCTTTTCAGGAAGACATACTAGACCAAGTTGCAGGACATGAGGTATTCAGTATGTGATAGTTTTAGTGGTTGTTTTCATATCAAAATAGGCCCAGAGGATCAGAAAAAAACCAGCTTTATCACTCGTTGGGGGTTGTTTTGTTACAGGGTTATGCCTTTTGGGCTTCTTAATGCATATGCTAGTTTTCAGAGCTGGGTTGACAAGGTTCTTGGCCCTTATCTTGGGTCTTTTGTTAGAATATTCATGGATGATTTTTGTGTTTATAGTGATAGGTGGATACATATAGAAAGGTTGGACATGGTCTTCAAGAAGCTTGATGATGATGGAGCTCAACTTAATCTAGCCAAATGCAAACTAGTAAGATCCAGGGTAATACTCTTGGGACATGAGATTAGTGAGAATGGCATAGCTCTAGATACTGCAAAGGTGGCAAGTTTATTGCTAATGGATAGCCCAAAATCAACAAAGGATCTCGTGAGTTTTGTTCAAAAGCTCAGGTATTTATCAAGGTCTTTTTGTATGCTAGCAGAGCATGTTTATCCTTTGCAAAAGCTAGTCAACAAGATCCATTCATGTGGAGTCATGTGGAGTCAAGTGGAAGAGGATGCTTTTAAGAACATCAAGAATATGCTTTCCACTCTTCCTATCATGATGCCCCGATATTCTACTTAAGTATCAGTGTTGGGAAGTATGCAGTAGGAGCGGTGCTTATGCAGAAGGGGAGGAATCAGTCAAACATGAGGCCTATCTACTACATTAGCAAAACGATGGGTGAAGTGGAGAGGTCATGGCATGAGATTGAGTTACTGATTTGAACTCTTGTTTATGTTACTAAGAGGCTGAAATCGTATTTGATTTATAGGCCTTTTGTGGTACTTACCTTTTGTAGCTTGTTGCCTCATGTGTTGAGATATCCAAGTGACAATCCAAAGGTGCAAAAATGGGTTATGTGTCTTCAAGAATTTGATATGAGCTTCATCAAGGAGGATAGTGTGAGGGCACATATGGCTGATATGCTCACCGATAAGGAGATACATATGGCTGATATGCTCACCGATAAGGAGATACAAATAAAATCCAAGCCTAAAGGGATGTTGAGAAGCAGATTGTTCCCAATTCTACAATGCATGAAGAGTAACAGGACATAGATGGTATTTTGTTTTTTGATGGAGCTTTTAAGAGGAGTCTTGGCAAAGGAGGAGCTGGTTTTGTTTTTGTGGATAAGCAGGGAAAAGAGCTTTGGTATGGATGCCAAGAGATAGTGGTGAAGAGCAACAATGAGGCCGAATATTTCAGCCTATGGTTGGGTCTTGAAGAATGTAAAAGAAGAGGAGTTCGAAGGATGATTGTTGTAAAGGGTGATGCTATGCTCATTATAATGCAAGTACATGGCACTTGGAAGGTCAAGAAGGATGAGATGAAGGACTAGTTCTTTGAGGTAAGGAGGCTTCTTAATAGTTTTCAAGCTTTCCAAATATGGCATGTATCCAGGGATGAAAACAAGAGAGCACATGCACTGGTAAAACAAGTATTCATCAAAGATGTGCATGCTATGAAGATTCAAGAGCCTTTGTAATCAAGGTAGAGAGTCTCTTCATGAAGAGGAGTATGTACTTCTTACAGGTTTTGCAAGGAAGAGTTTAAAGGTCTCGGAAAGAAAAGCTGTTGTCAAAAGAGCAATGAGGTATGTCTTGATTGGTGACTGTCTTTATCACAAGGGGATTGATGGAATTTTGTGTAGAGTTGGGTGGTTGCAAGATCAGGGTGCCCAGTTTTGTCCACTCAGGCACCCTGTAAACAGTAAAAAAACAGGCATTTGTTTATCTACAACCCAAGTTTTGTGTCATGATGAAATTTAGGAATGCTTGAACACTTGCCATGAGGAGGAATGCAGAGGTCATTATGGAGTTCAAATTACAAAGAGAAAGATTTTGGTGGCTGAGCTTATGTGGCCGAGCATGAATAGGGATATTATTCATTGGTGCAAGAGCTATCATGAGTGCAAAACTTTTCAAAAGAATGTGTTACTTCCGGAACCTATGCATCATATTTTAAGCTATGGAGCTTTTGAAAAGTGGG
Organism: Cibotium barometz; assembly: GCF_041138505.1. Taxonomy (NCBI): domain Eukaryota; kingdom Viridiplantae; phylum Streptophyta; class Polypodiopsida; order Cyatheales; family Cibotiaceae; genus Cibotium; species Cibotium barometz. The sequence continues at coordinate 33,075,086 of NC_141079.1, read as the reverse complement.
GTGTGGATGTGATAGGCCCTCTTCATCACTGCAGTAGACTATTTGAGAGCAACAAGCAATCCTACATCAAAACAGGTGTGTAAGTTCATATTATATGAGATGATTTGTTGTCGTTTTGGGGTTCCTTTGGAGCTGGTTTCTCATCAAAAGGGAAGGAGTTTAGAGCTAATTTGATGAAGAACCTCACAGAGATGTTGAACATAAAGCATAGGTTTACAACTCCCTATCATCCGCAATGGGCTCGTTGAAAGTTGTAATGGTGTGTTGCAAAAACTTCTATTCAAGCTTGTAGAGGAGCATCCAAAAGATTGGGACATGTATTTGGATAGAGCATTATGGGCATACAAGGTGTCAGAGAAGAGTGCTACAGGATTCACCCCTTATGATTTAGTGTATGGTGAAGAATGTGTGCTGCCTATAAATATTATGTTTCCATCACTTGATTTAGTGTATGGTGAAGAATGTGTGCTGCCTATAAATATTATGTTTCCATCACTTGATTTTATTTTGCAGCATGATTTGGTGCAGGAAGAGCAAGAGAAGAAGAGATGGACTAGCCTTCACTCTCTTCTTTTGGATAGGGATGAAGCCATCAAATGGTATGAGAAGATGAGCAACAAGAGGATTGAAGCATTTAATGAAAAGCTGGGCAATAAGGAGTTAAAAAAAGGTATGCTTGTGCTAAGGTACAACAATGCTCTTGACACCACCTTTCAAACAAAATTTAGAGTAAGATGGGAAGGTCCATATGTTATTCATGAAGCTTTCTCTAATGGAAGCTACCAGTTGAAGGATCTTGATGGTAGGATGCATCCAAGCAAAGTCAATGGCCTAAGGTTGAGGCCGTATCACATCCGAATTATGTAAATCAAAGAAGATGGAGTGAAACACTTGAAAGTGTTTCACAATGGGGTTGGGGCAAATATGTGAGGAGTTTTTTTGTGCCTCATGAGATGGGGTTTTGGACAAAACCCACAACAAGAAAAATAGTTTTGGGTCAGAGGAGCGGATAACACACTGCGGTGATGGCAATTGTCATGGTCATGTGTGTTTTGTTTTAGAAAGAATAATAGACATCAAGGGTGATGTATTCAGAGGTCTTCACTTATGGAAATAATATGGTTTTCATATTTGGAAAGCAGGTAGTTACTATTTTATGTATTTAGCAAGTTTTTTAGGAAATTTTGGGTGGTTTTTATAGCATGCAGAGTAAAAGAGTGGAGAGCAAGAAAAGCAAAAACTTTGTGGGGCTAAAATTAGAGGAAACAAGTTGGAAGAAGGGGAGAAGAAGTCGTGGAAGTGAACTAGAGGGCGTTGCAACTGCAGGGAAAGACAGGAAAACACATTTTTTCTCATAGATTTCTCATCCCCGGTGTCAGAATTAGGTGAAGCAAAAGTCAATCTAAGGGTTTTGGTATGCTTCAGACATGATGGTGCAGTCAATTTTTTGAGTTCAGGTCTGGTTTTTTTTTTCTACAGCAACCACGACTCTCTTTCTACATAGAAGATGGTAGATTTGCAGAGATAGCTTTGGCCAGATTGTGTTGGTTTGCAAGAGAACAGATTTGAGTGGATTTCTGGAAAAGAAAGGAATCTTTGGATCAGGCTTTTGTTTAGTGATTTGGTATATCACAGTCTCATTGTTGGAACTTGAGGAGTGGAAAACCCTTTGATGTAGTTTCCAGAGGTGGAGCTTTCTTCAGAGCAATGATGTTGTAATTTCTGGAGTTCTTTTGGTCTCTGTGGAGAATCAATTGTTAGTTGAAGCTGATCTAAGCTCTCTTTCTTTCTACCCTCTCTCACAATCTTATTTCATATAGTCATCTATCTGCATGTTTGATGTATCGTTCTTGCCTATGAAGCTTTGTATCTAGTCTCTCAATAATACTTGCTTTTATCTTATGTTCATCCATCTATAGCTTCTCTTAAAGGATTTGATTGAAGTTCTTGTTGATCCTTGGTTTTTTTTCTTCTGAATTTGTGAGAGGTGTTATAGAGGCCATCTCTCAGAAATGTCACACAACCTGGCATCACATTGCCACGCCCGTTCTAGTTGGCATATCATTTTGAATGCCCATTGCCTTCCCATCTTAAGTGAACGCCTGTTCCACTATGCATACAACTTTGTGCGTCCATTCCTTCTCCAAGAGAAGTGAATGTCCTTTCCATATTGTCATCCCTTAGGTGCACGTCTGAACTAGCAGAAGCGAATGTCTTTTCCTTCTCCCAAAGAAGCAAACATCCATTCCATCTCATCATCCCTGAAGTGCACGTCCTTACCGAACTGGCACAACGAACGTCCGTTCCTTCTCCCACTGAGAAGAAAACTCCCATTCAAACTATATCTTGAAAGCATAAGCCCATTTGTTCCTAGACGTATAGATGTTCCTTTTAAAAAAAATCCTTTTCTTTCTTAGAGGGGTCCTGCATAGCATTCCCATACTTCCATGCACCTACTCTTGGGTAGGTTGGTGTGAAATAACCCCCTCTTTGTCGAAATAATATCTCTAGATGCCCCTTCGCAAAGTCAGATTGGACCCATCGGTAAATACCAGGAGTCAAATGGTGCTTCTCTTCGATAGTACTAGAGAGCAAGGACCTCCCTAATAATGGACAAGGGACTCCAGACCTCGAGGCAAGAGAGCCTGAACCACAGTGTATGGATTGACCACTAGTCTAGAAGCCAGCCCCCATCTCACCCCAACACATTCACATCAAAGCCTTGCAATTTTATCCTAGGAAACACACAGTCTAAAGATCCACAACCCGGGGGGGGTAAGAAATATGGAGCAACCCCAAGGAAGTGGGCCCACTCCATCTCTAGATTTTAGAGCAAAAATCGACCATAGTGAGAGCTATCAGTCTTAAACCCAGTTCCTAGACTAGAGAGCCATACATATCTCAGGGGTGGTTGACTCATTCAGAGCTTCGAAAACTTTTCCAAACCAAGAATCAGGTCCATTTTCCTGAAGGCTTGAGACATCATACCAAAGCGGGTGGGTTTACCTAGGCCCATATCAAAGACCAAGCCCACCTATCTATCAGCAATACCCTCCTGAAGGGGCACACCCACCAGTATACCAAACAGGACCATGAGGTCTATAACCCAGTCCTCCCAAAGGATAAAGACCTCATTTGGTCTATTATCCACCTGAACCCATTCCTCCACAACCCATTCCCCAACCAACCCCTACCACGAAAGGGTTGACACCTGAAATGTTAAGATTAGCCATGGCAATAGGGAGGGGGTAGCCGCCGTAAGCATCACTCCCCTACACCTGTTCAACCCAAACAAGAATGAACCAAACCCAGAAAACATCTCTAAATTGATCACAAAATTCGATGGAACAGGTGACCCCATTACTAGATGTTTAATCAGATTTGCGAAGCATTTGGCCACATAGATGACCAGTGCTTTTGGCCTTACCTTGGATAGTAAAGCTGGCCAATGGTCCAAATCCCTGAAGACGAAAGATAGAGCTTCCTTCGAAGCTTTAAAAGAAGCTTTCAAAGTGGGGTATTCTCTTGAAGGTACTCGATGGAGCCTCGTCAAACAACTGAATAACATCAAGCAAAAGGAGGGTGAAACCATCAGGGACTACATTCATAGAGTCAGATATCTCCACTCATGTTGTAGCGTTGGAGGTAAATTCTCTGATGAGAGATTAATTGGGAGATTTTTGGAGGGACTCGATGATATTCCCCTGCATAACTCCTTGTTTTCCCTAGAGCGTACTTCCTTTGAACAATGTTGCAGGAGTGCTTTGAAGTTTGAGGACAAATTCAAGGGAACACGTTCTTGACAACTCCACAAAGGCGCATCAGATGAATCCTTCAAGACTACTAGCACAAAGCCTAATGATAAGGCAAAAGAGTGTATGTGTGGACAAAGTGTCAAGCAATTGATTGCTGCCCTAATGCAACAAATGACCTAGCAATGGAGAACCAACCAAGGCCAGGATCGAGGGGTCCATCCACACCTTTATCCTAGAAGGGAACTCGTATGTAGGGATTTCATTCACGTCTTCACACTTCACGTCTTCACGTGAAGTGTGAAGTGGTAATAACCCCTGTTATTATCACTCTATCAAAGTGTTAATAACATCAAATTCACAACTGACCTTCCAAAACAGGCTAAGCCAGTTTCAGGCGCCTTTTTTGGAGGTGGCTATATAAACAAGTGGAGGTGGCTCTAGAAACAATTTTGGCACTCTCTCTAGAGCCCCTCACTCACGAGTCATAAGAGCTTGAGCTTGATTAGGTAATTTTTTTTGGCACTCTCTCTAAGAGCCCCTCAGTCACTCACGAGTCTTAAGAGCTTGAGCTTGATTAGGTAATTTTTTTTGGTTTGAAGTAGCTTTTTTTTCAACAAGCTTGTCTACGAATAGTTACCTCCCCCCTGGGTGTCTATTCGCCTTGGAATAGGGCTGGGTAGGGAGCATCCTCGAGGAGGGATTAGGTGGTGCAAGTGCTTGGGGCTCATTTCTATTGTTGGAATGGAGCGCTCCTCATCACTACACTGACGTACTTGTATTTTACGAATAGTTACCTCACTTGGGTGTCTATCCGTCTGGAAACAGGTTTGGGTAGGAAGCATCCTTGTGGAGGGTTTAGATGGTGCAAGTGCTTGGGGCTCATTTCACTGGAATGGAGCGCTCCTAATCTCTACACCGATTTCACGTTATTTTTTATTTTTGCTGCTTATTTTTTGCCTGCACATCCCTTTTTGCATCTTATTATTTAGATTTTTAATTGATTTTAATATTATTAGAACCAAACATTTTTGTGATTATATGTATGTTTAGGTGTTCTGTGAAGTTATCATGGATGCTAATGCTGGTTCCCAAAACATCAACAAAGTTGGTTCTAGTCGCCCATCCACTGGTGGTGAAGGATCAAATAATAGAGTTGCCAATAAAGGTAAGCGTAAGGTTGGTGGTAAGGTGCCAAGGCATGAGTGGCAATTTGCAGAGAATGTTAGATCATTTGTAGATTGGCGTTGCAAGTTATGTGGCAAGGAAAAATCAGGAGGTGCACCTCGTATTAGGGAACACTTCCTTGGGTGAGGGAGGAGTGGAACAAGTGGTAGGGCAAATTGGAGGTAGATGCAATGGCATAGGCCATGAGAATGCCACAAAATGCTTAAGAGAGTTATTGGGTGGTGTAGCTAATGCAAATCGACCCAGAATGCTAGTTCCAAGTGTTGTGACCTCAGAGCATCATCAACGCACTGCTTCCCCTACACAGGGGGGGGGGGGGACAAAATAGTGATGCACCCTCCATGCAGAATGCTACACCTCTACAGAAAGAGTTAGTAATCAAGATGGGTCACCTGGATACAATTTTGGGACGTCTAGAGCAAGATAAGTGATTCTCGATCAGAGCTTTCGATCAACTGCTCTTGAGGCGGCGCAGTATGCTCTTGCTCAAGCTATCTATTTTACAGGCGGTTCTATGTCGATGGTGACACGAGATCCATGGAAGCATGCGTGGAAGAAGATCGGTGAGTATGGTCCTGGTTTTTGCCCTCCATCATCATATCATTAGTTGCGAAAAACACTATTGGACAAATGCTATATAGACACTCAAAAGGAAGTTGATAGGTTGATTCTGAAATCAATTGATCAATTAGGATGCACTATAGTCAGTGGTGACGGATGGATGTTCAGCGTAGGCCATTAATTAATGTGATGGTATTCAGTCCTTGAGGGGAGAGCTTCATTAAAGCAGTGGACAACTCAGGTGCATCAAGACAGGGGCCTATATAGCTCTCATATAGCTAATATTATAAGAGAGACAATTCAGTAAATAGGTATTCCCAATGTAGTACAGGTGATCATGGACAATGCAAAAAACTGCAGAGCAGTTGGTCGACTCTTGGAGGAGCGCTTCCCTAGCTTACACACATTTGGTTGCAATGCACACAGCTTGAATCTTGTGTTGCAAGATTGGTATAAGAAAGATGATACTGCATGGTTTAAAAGCATTATAGACAACTCAAGGAAGGTGGTGAAATTCATTTTGAAGAGACAACGTGTTTTAGATATGTATCGTCAATGTATGACTACCATGCTAAAGCTACCGTGCAAAACAAGGTTTTGCGCAAACTTCTACACCGTGGTGGAAAGTTTGCTACAAAACAAAAATGCTATAATGGAGACATTTGTGTGTGCATCTTTCTATGAGTGGTGGGAAGCTCAGCAATCGGTACAGTCAAAACAAAGGTGGGGTCTTTGAAAGTCCTCATTGATGACAAACATTTCTGGTCTGATGTGGGTGATATATACCTGGTAATGAGGCCTGTAATGTTATCCTTGCGACAATTTAACCAAAAGTTAGCCAAGATAGGAAAGGTGTATATGGGCTGGTACAATGTTCAAGAAAGTTTGAACTCTCCTTCAGAGCCTACAAATAGCTTGATAAAGCCATGGAAAGAACCATTTAATAAAACTAAGAGGGATATCTTAAATAAGTATGTGCATGCCCGATGGGTCAGTGCGCACAGTCCATTGCACAGTGTTGCTTTCTTGCTTGATCCAGAGTATTGGAACATGGATTATGACGAATTAGATGAAGAGGTGATTGAAGACTTTTATGATGTGATCAGCAATTTCTATAGCAATGCAGATGATCAAGTGCAAGCCGTCTCACTGACTTAACAAAGTATAGATTAAAGGAGGGCCTTTTTAGTTCTGAGTTTAATCAAAACCTTGCATCAGAACAACCAGCTTGGAGGTGGTGGCTCATGAACGGTGCTTCAGTCCCTACATTACGAAAATTGGCTGTCAGAGTCCTTGCACAGTGTGCTGCCAACTCTAGCTCTGAGCGAAATTGGAGTACCTACAGCTATGTGCACTCCACTATTCGTAATCGCCTTCTAAGAAATCGTGCTGAGAAGTTGGTATACTTGTATTGCAATCACAGGCTACTCAGCAAGATTCAATCAGAAGAGTATGAAGAGGAGAGACCACGGTGGACTGTGGATAGCATTGAAAAGGACAATGAGCTAGGGCAAGAGGTTTCATCTGAAGAACTAGACTTCCGTGAGTTGGGTGGCTATAGTTTTTTTGAATTGGATGCAAATCTTGAGGTGGATGATTGTCCTGCCGCCAGCACGCGATAGAAGATTATTGCGGAGCACTGATCTAGACATATGATATATCATCTTATGAAGTGCAGAACAAGTGTTAGACTAGACTATTTTTGCCATTATTTTTATCGAGTGCAGAACTGTTTAGAAGACTTGTTGAAGGCATACTTATTAAGGTTCAATGTATTAATCCTAGAAGCCTATAGCTCGTGGATATATTGTACTCATTTTGGGAATGAAGATGACTATGTTTTACCCTAAACAGCTTTACAATCAGGCATGACTGTGTAGTCTGTGCTGCCTGAATCTCTGAATTGTAAGAAGTCTTGTGTTTAGCATTTGAATTCATGACATAATTGATGTAGAATTGTACTAGGTGTTTAGCCCTAGTACATCACTATATGAAGTTGTAGTTGAATTTGAGCTTCTTTTTCATTGCACTTCCTTATCTCATAAATTTGACATATTCAGACTACAAGTGTTAATACATGTTGGAACTAAAGACTTGACATCATCACCGCATTTGTAGCATGCAAAATACATCAAGATTCAAAATACATCAAATACTGTGACAACTATATCAAAAGTATGGTACATCCATTTTTAATCAAAAGTCAAGAATTACAAATTGTGCTTCAATGATAAGTATTCGTTCATGTAGCTTCTACAAAGATAAATTCAAGTCTCTAGCAGTGCCAGCCACCAGACGTTGATAGTCTTTCTCCATTTTGAACATTGAGTATACCAACTCGTCAATGGGCGCCGCACATATATGACACGCAGCTTTGTTGACCATGTGCTATAGTGACCACTCCAGCTATGGAAGAAGTGGGCAAAATTTGGGTAGGGCCCCTCGGCATATGCGGTGTGTGAGGTGGAGGTCTCGGCATATGCGGTGTGTGAGGTGGTTGCAGCGCGGTGTGTGAGGTGGAGGTGGTTGCAGCGCGTTGGGATGCTCGATCATGATTGCTCTGCTGAAGCTGCTCCTCCATGTCACGAAGCTCACGTCGCAGTAGCTTTATATCCCTCTGCAACTCTCTGGTCTCGCTTGTATCTGCCCTTGTGGTCGTAGCTGTGTCTACAACTCCTCCATGGCATCATGGGTCTGCATACTAGCTCCGGTTAGAGCATGCCTTAGCTCTTCACGTGACACAGTTACCGCCTCAGTGCTGTGGATGTCCACTATAGCTTTGTTGGGTGTCTTGCTCTGCTGAAGTCCACTGGCTATTGTAAAACATACTGCATATAAAGCATCTTTGCAAACCACAGTGGGCAATCTGTGTGGTTCAAGGTGCTGCCTATGCATGCAAGGTATATGGCCTCTGCATGTGTGCAAATCTCTGGCACAATGCACTTGTCTAGCTTCAATCTGCCCTTGCGGATTTGCTCATCAGACACACTGGGCCATATTTGCTTGACCATATCTATGGACACTTCTTTATTTATGTCCTTCCATTGCTTGCCGTTAGCCGATGCCCACTCAGAGATCCGCGTAGCAAACCTTGCCTGCTCATTTGGACCAGTCGCATCTGTAAGTAGCCGTAGGCGCTCAAATGCCTTTCTAGCTTTTTTGCATTCGTCCATACCCGGCTAATTAAACAATATTAAAATTGAACATTGCTTTCATAATTCAGCATGACACAATATAAAGTTTGGCACGACATAAGAGAAAATCTAGCACCACTACTTGGAAATTTCTAGCTTTTTCGCATTCGTCCATACCCGGCTAATTAAACAATATTAAAATTGAACATTGCTTTCATAATTCAGCATGACACAATATAAAGTTTGGCACGACATAAGAGAAAATCTACCACCACTACTTGGAAATTAAGCATAACTCAAGAGAAAACACCATGGGTTATGACCACTACTTGGAAACATCACTTGAAATAGTTTATGCTTGCACACATTATATACACTACGATTTATGACCGTCACTTGTCCACATCACTTGAAATAGTTTAGTGCTTGCACCACATTATATACAAATTAAGAACCACGGTCCACGGTTTATAACCATCACTTGGAAACATCACTTGAAATAGTTTATGCTTGCATAATACTATATACAAATTTTAAAATTGCACCACAACTTAAAATCATATACACAACACACCACTTTGGGTATTGAAACGCTTTGCACCATAAGATGTGAGAGACAGATTGAGCATGTGAGAATCCATCACTATACGCAAAAATCCATTTACAATTATAATTTGCAAAACATATCCATATGTGATGGGATTTTCCGAAAGTTCAATGAACTAATATCTAGGCATCATCTCACTTAGTGGTCACAGACACACCTCTGGGTTGAGCTCTAACATGTCAAAATGCTCACTCATATTTTGCATAGTCTTCCTTTGCTTGAATGGTGGCTTCAAATAGTTTTTGCTCATCATAGTGGCTATCATGCCTACGTCTACTTGATTCCAATTTTTCCAAGAGATGTTGTAATGCTCTAAAAAATCGTTGCACCACTCGCATAATTGCAGTATGCAGAAAGCCACTGCATATGTATCAGTGGCTTTAGAGTACGGGCAGGCAGACGTCTGATTAAAAAGCTCAAGGGCCCTCCATGGACGTAGCTTATGCTCCTGCAAGTTTGTAATATCAGTGGCTTTAGAGTACGGGCAGGCAGACGTCAGATTAAAAAGCTCAGGGGCCCTCCATAGACGTAGCTTGTGCTCCTGCAAGTTTGTAATATTAGTCATCCACTGCTCAATGCCCACTCGCAGCGTCAGGCCCCAATCAATGACGCCAATCCGAGGGATACTCTCCTTTGTGAAATCTGTCATGATATTCCATGGGTGCAGGTCACAGTGGATGATCCCTTGCTGTGCGCATGCGCCATGGTCTTCACTAGGGCATTCATAAAATGAGGTGCCCACTCAAGCATGTGCTTGCACATCTCGATCTCTACCTTTGTGGGAGGGCGTCTAGCAGTTTCCTGTTGCGCCACCAAGATGTTGGTAAATCTGCCCTTTGGTGGTGGGACACACTCTAGCATGTCACCCAAGTCCATTCCATTAAAGTGCGAAAAAATGAGGGACCACGGCTCTTCGTGTGTTTGTGCTATGCATCTTACGATGCCTGTGAAACAATTGCACACTGGCCTCTAGGGCAAAAGATTATCGCTTCTCTACTTCATCTCCTCTGAAATCCTTTACAACATATTGCACTTCAGGTGGTAGCCAGGTGACCCCTTCTATATGACACTCAGATACAATTCCATAACTGCCTTTGCCAAGCCTCCTTCCATGCTTGATGGCCTCAGGTACGAGGTAGACACCGATGGCGCACTGTGACATGTAGTGGGTGCATACAAGATGCTCTCGGTTTTCCCCAACTTCATAGTGGCTGCACTATAGAACAATGTCCTAGCCTTGTGACTAAGGACATCTTGCATATCAATGTTGCGTGCTCTCTTGGATTTGGATCTCTCTGCATGCCATACATTCGTCCAGTGCTCTAGCTTTGCTGGATCTGCATCTGCTGGTGCATTGTCGCCCAAGTCCTTTAGACATTGTGTCATGTTGCCCACAAAAATGACCTGCTCTGCCTATGTCTCTCAGGTCATTTTATGATTTTTTGTGAATGTGAAGAGTTGTGAAGTGATAATTTTGTGAATTAACAATGTAATCACACAAAAAAACACGTGATTACATGAATATGAAATCCCTGCTCGTATGGTGCCCGACTTGTTGAGAAAACCATACTGGCACGAGTGTTCTCATCTAACATTAGGGGAATTTCGGACTCAACTTTGGGCCCTCTAAGAAGTGCCAACTAAGCTTAGAGAGAGAGAATCCAAAAAGCCTAAAAAATAAGGTGAAATTGATTTTGGCGTATTTTCTCTTGGCATTTTCTTGAGATATAGAAGATATATTTCTATTCTTAAATGTACATAAAAATGATAGAATATTGACAGTTTTCGAAGTCTTTAATCTGTTCATGTACTATATGTACTACGTGAACAATGAAATATATTTCTATATCTTAAATGTACATAAAAATGATAGAATATTGACAGTTTTCGAAGTCTTTAATCTGTTCATGTACTATATGTACTACATGAACAATGAAATTGGTCAATTCTCCAAGTTTAATGGCTTATATCTCAAAATCTCTACGTACAAGCCGAAATAGAATATTTCTTGAAATTTGAACCAAGGATCAAAAATAGTTTGAGTTCCCTCCCTGCAAGAAATTTCACCTCAAATTTTGAAGGTTTTTGACTTCCCTCCCTACAAGAAACTTTACCTCAAATTTTGAAGTTATTACATATCAAAGTTTGCAAGTATTGGTACCTTTAAAATCAAGGTTATTCTTGCAAATTAATTGGACTCTTTTACTTCTTTTTACTATTTTGGCACCTTTCTCTTTCCATTCAGATTTTTCTACTAATCAAGAGCAAGGAGGAACACAGAGAGAATCAAGAGGATGGCAGAGGAATCAAGAGCAAGGAGGAATATAGAGAAAAGAGACATTTACAACCTGCACATCGAGCTTAAACATGAATATGAACCTCTAAGTAAGAGAAATAAACCTAATACTTTGTGTACTGCTTCTAAAGAAATGTTGAGGATGCAAGGGAAGAAAAACATAGATTTATGGATTGATGGGAGGTTATATCCAAAAGACCCTTTTACAAACTCCACACCCCCATTTAGGAATACGACATCTCTGCTTAACTTTGTTGGAGATGGCTATAATGGGCTCCTAGGATATACACATCATTTGGAAGCAACAAGCAATGTTATTAAATTAGAAAGAGATTTGTTTGAGAAGGAGAACATTCATTTGAAGAAAACCATGGAGCATTGTGTGCAGAAAGTTATTAAGCAATAAGGAAACCATTTCAGGTCTTGAAAAACAAATGTCTGAATTAAGACATAGCAGACCTCATTAGGTCTCTATAAACGACAAAAAAACTAAGGGATATTGAGCAAATGAAGCTAGGCGGTGGTGGCATCAAGAAGAGAATACATGCAATCAAGTAAGCTCCTTTCTATTAACTAGTTTATTGTTTCTATTGTGATATTTTATGAATAGCAATCATTATTGCATATGTTCATGTATATCAATTTTTACATTTCAATATGATATCAGATCATTATTACACCCTGGATAAAGAATCAACAACAGAACCTTTTGGCGCACATTTAAGTCTTTTTTTAGATCGCCAGTATATGCAGAAGCACTGATGAACAAGAAGAAATATAAGAAGGTCTCAGAAAAGCAAATAGATGACTTTTTCAAAGATAATCAACTCAATCCACAGGACATCTAGGCAATACTTGAAGGCTGGTATATCACACAAAGGGTACTCAGCTATTTATAAGACTTTGTAGGAAAAGATGAAGGATTCTAGTATGAAAGGATCATTATTGCGCCAAATCCTTCTTTGGTAAAAAAAATGCATAAACAAGTAAACGAAGAAGTACTGCAAGCACTAGGAACCCCATTTCATATTGAAGACACCTATGCTGCACCAACAAGAGATGTGGTCTACAATAGATAGAATAATATTTTCTATGACTTGGAGGCCTTACAATCATATGTTGTTCAGTTGTTTGAAGTTACTCCTGAAGAATGTGATGGTGTCCTCAAATTTGTGCTAAAGCTTGATGAGTGTGAAATATTATGAAGGAGAGAAAGTTAGAAAGGGTTACTATCACACTGATGAACAGGGCACTTGATACATCTATTCTAAAAGATGATCCTAGATGGTTTAGTGTTCAATCTGAAAATAATATATTGTCGTTGTTGGGATCGTTTGAGGTAAAATTTATTAGACTCGGATATGTTTGTGAAAAAAGAATTACATATAAAAAACACTAATGGGTGTTGCATTCCTATGTTTCTTATGTATTGCAGGTAGAATTAGAGAATTTTGATGTTCTGCATTGGGTCTTTCATAAGACATTGATACCCGAGATCATCAGAGCGAGACGAGCAGAGAAATGGTAAAATCTTGGGATGTGGAAGGCATGGGACAATATAAGGTGGTGTGGCATATGGCGAGTGTACGGTCCCGTAGAGTGCCCAGCATGTAGAGGCTCAAAGGTTGAATTTCAGATCATCATCGGCGGTAGTATAATAAAAAAGAATAAGAGAGCCGGTTTGGCTTGTATGGAATTGATTCATGTATAAACGTTTTTTATAGATCTTGTCTTTGGCATTATTGTACTGTGAAAAAAGGCTGTTTTAACAAACCTTGTGAAAAGGATCTTAATTAAGGAACATGTTTATTTATGTCAAACAGTGTGGTAGGATTAATTACAAAACAAATTGACGTGTGAGTAGGGTGGAAAGTGGGAGGATGGAATGCCCCGATGGCACCATCCTACGGACGGGTGGACTTGATTAGTTGGGTAGCTTTCCAACATATTAAGTGAAAGCCCTATGCTAGATAAATAGGTTCTCGAGCAATGCTATTCTAGAAGACTAGGCCAACGACTGTGCCTTGCATGGATGAGGAAAAAAGCCTTGCATGGATGAGGAAAAAAGCATTGTCTCTAGGAATCAAGACTAGTAGTTGTCCAAATTATGATCAATTACCCTATGGGTGATTTGATTTTTAGAAGACCACGCTGCCCCTGCCGCCGCCCCGCTGTAGGAAAGAACTAGGTCTATGAGTAGGAAACTTTTTTCAAGATAAGACTTAGTGGACTATCTTAAGTGTTTTTCCTATTTTGGAAGGGGGGAATCTTACAATTGTTATCGGAGCCGATCTTAGTTCCTAGGATTTATTTTTTAAAGGTTAACTATCAAGGGATTAAAACAAGTAATTGTTTATCATATGAGGACAAATCAATCATCTCTATACTACTCGCCATAGAAGTGGTTTGAATGTCCTCACATTTTGAGATAATCATCCTATGAAATCCTGCTTGTATCTTGGGGGTGCACACGCAAGATATTTGTATAGTAAATTTGAGAAATAAGATTGGGGAGAAAACCTTTTGTGAGGAAAAACATAGGGCGATCAAATTAAAAAACCAGTGAGAGACTGAATGATTAGAAGGATAGACCGAAACTTTGTTTTGAGAAATTTTCAGGATATATCTCATTAATTTGCATATTATAAATTATTAAGATTATAACTCCATTAAGGTTTGAATAGTTGACAAGTGAATGCCATCCATTGGATGCTTTACACTAGAATGATCATCCAAGATCTTCAACCCATCTCAGACAAACATGGGTCTAACTCGAGATGTGTAATTCCTAGAGGATCATGCTCTTAGATGTGTTAATCCCAAGATACTAGATGTGTAATTTTCAGAAAACTAATCATCTCAGACATATTAATCCTGATAATCTTTGGATGTGTCAATCCCAAGGCACCATATGTGTAATTCTCAAAAAAATGAAGATCTCAGATGTATTAATCGTGACTGCCTTCAAATGTGGTGCTATGATAAGTATTTGATAGTTTTGAACTTCAATGGATACAATGAAACAAGCAAGTTCACCCTTGCTCGCATATAAAAATTGTAAGAAATGCCAAATTAGTTGGAAGCATTGTTATCAATCTAACCACAGGAACCAAAATTAGTGATGGCATGCCGTGAAAGTACACCTTCGAGAAAGGTTTTGTCCTCTAGGATTTCGAGAGGATAAAATGAATGAATTTTTGGAGCACCCAAGAAGGGAAGACCCTAAAAGAATACCACCAAAATCTTGCTAAAACTTCTCCGACTAGCTCTAGAGATGGATGAGGTAACTCTTCTCCATCGATTCATTTGGAAGCTTAATCTACCATTGAATAACCTCGTCAAGAATGCAAAACCATCCTCTATTTTAGAAGCCATAATTATAGCCAGAGACTATGATAAAGTTTTTTTAGAAAAATATGGAAAGTGTCAAGAAAGGACTGTTGAGATTCAAGCTCGATGTCAGTGTGAGCCAGCTATGCTATGTGCTGGCAGATTAGGTAGGAACATGTGTGAGACATAAATGACCGCGTGTCCAGCTGGTCATAGTGTGTGGACATTAGCTAAGGTTAGTAGAGTGTGGACACAACTCATTGTGTGTTGTGTGGATTATGGATTAGTGCATTATGCTTTGTGTGAGAGTGGACATGGCTTCCCTCTATGGTTAGGGTTTGCAATATACATTAGGGTTTGCTCCTGTGTGTGTGTCTCCTCCTCCTCTACTGTTCTTTCAACATGGTATCAGAGCCTTGTGCTGTTTATTAGGGTTTATGTGTGAGTGAGTGAAGAGGGAGAAGAAGAAGCTGTGAAGAAGAAGCTGTGAAGCTGCCATTGGAGCTGTGAAGCTTGGAGCACACCGAATCTTATCAAATCTGAGAGCTAGGCCTACCGGGTAAGGTCTTCTAAACATCCTTGAGCGGATTGCAGGTGAAACAGGCAAAAGCAAAGCATTTTAGAGCAAATCAAAGCAAAGCAAAATTCTGGTTTTTGAAGCTTTCCATTAAAGCTTGGGAACATTGATGTATGGTGGAAATACGTGTGATTCTGGCAAAAGACATATGCATTTGTCAAAGAGGGATGTATTGGCAACCCATGAGCAAGCCTTGAACAAAGTTTGGAGCAATTTGGATGTATTTGATTGAGTGAAAATTCTGGTTTTTTGAGCCCTCACAAAACAGTGAAAAAGAAGCCCAAAATTGAAGCATTTAGAGCATGTATTTGGCAAAAATCAAAGCTTTGGTGGATTGCACATGTGCCTAGGTGTGTTGGGCACTCAATACCATCATCAATTAGCAATTTAATTACTCCCAAAGAGCCCTACAGTAGGCGGCGCAGCCCATACAGAGGAAACAGGGCAGAAATCTGGTTTTTTGACTACGAGGAGATCGATTTCTCATTAGTTGATTGATATCTTCCACAAATTCCTTAGCAATTGGATGCTTTACATCTTGGAGAAGAGGGCTATGTGATTTGTTTGGTCAATGATGCTTAATTGAGCTAGGAATGAGCTGATTAAAACAGGCTGTCCACTGGTTGCAGAGAAACAGAGCATTTTAATCGAGCAATTAATCTTTGGTGTTTTACAATTGGACAAATTCCTCTTACATGGAGTTGATGGACACTATTGCTAAGCCAATGAATGCCTGGTTGCTCAATTTGGTGAAATATTGAAGAAATTAGAGCCAAATCATTACTGGTTTTTCTGGTTTTTTCAAAAACAGAAAAAGGGGTTTTCAAAAATTGATAATTACACATGTCAGATGGAGTTGATACTCAACATTGAGGTTCATTAGGTGTCAATGCAAGTTGCCTAGACTTGATTGCACCATTACATTGCGATTTGGAGCCTTGGAAGGCGTGTCAATTCAGGGTATCCCGCACTGCGTGAGTCAGTTCATCTTGGATGATTACAGGTTGATTTTCTACATCAAATTTGGAGTTTGTTGGCTATCTTGGAGTATCTGGAACATTCATTGGAGTGTGGTTGAGCTGAGGAAGGCTCATTTACAGATTTGAAGTGTGCGGAAGGTGTATGCATTGAGCAACATGTCGGACAATCCAGTTCAGATTGTTGGTGAGAAGCTGGATAGGAAGAACTTCCAGGCATGGAAGTACAGGATAAAGAGTTTCTTGAAAGGGAAAGGATTTTGGAATCTCATTACAGGTGCTGAGCCAGAGCCAGAGCTACCTCGGCAACCTACACAGCAGCAGCTTATTGCTCATAAGCAGTGGTCAGAGAGAGCCTTCAAAGTGCTGCATTATTGTCTATATGTATATGTGATGCTATGCTCATACACATTCAGGATGCTGAGAATCCCAAAGATGCATGGGATACTTTGGTCAAAATGTTTGATACAGATACGAGTGCTCGCAAGTCTCAATTGCGACAGCAGATACACAATGTGAAAAGGAATAAAAGGAGCATACATGATTATGTGCAAGAAATCAAGAAGTTTGCAGATGCATTGGCCACAATAAATGCCCCCATGCCTGATGATGATTTGGTGAATATTACCTTGCGTGGTCTTAGCAAGGAATACAAATCTTTTGATACATCTATCTTAGTGAGGAGTACAGGTTTACCCGACTTCGATGAGTTGGTTTCACTCTTATTGGTTGAGGAAATCAAGCTCAGTGATTCATTTTTGGATGCATCTACTAGCCATGATGATGGCAGAAATCAGGCTTTCTACTCGCAGAGAGGCTTTAGAGGCAGGGGGAGATTCGCATCACGAGGACGTGGTGGTAATGGTCGTGGATGGCAGGATAGGCCTTCACAACAGAATTTTCAGCCTTCTTATGGTGCTCGAGGTGGTCGCGGATATGCACCTCAAAGAGGTCGTGGTAACCCCCGTGGTCGAGGACGTTGGCAAGGCCAACAAAATTCTATGCAAGATGTGGAATGCCATTATTGTGGCAAATATGGTCATATGGCGAGAGATTGCTTTCGCAAACAGAATGATTTGAGAGGGGGAAGAGCACAACGTGGTGGTCATTATGGTGGAAACTATGCACAACATGGTGGCAACTATGCATCAAGTAGCAATGATGGAACTGCAAATCATTTGTTTGCCATGAAGCATGTTGTGGGTTCTATGACAACAAATGCTGAGAATGATGATATATGGTATATGGACTCAGGAGCATCAAACCATATGACATGTCATGGTGAATGGTTTGAGCACATGAAGCCAATGGATGTCAAAGGCTATGTGGAAACAGGTGATGATACCCAGCATGTCATTACACATGTTGGAAGTGTACCATTGGTCATGCATAATGGTCAGACAAAGTCTATGTCAGATGTGCTGTATGTGCCTTCGATCACTAAAAGCTTGGCCTCAGTTGGTCAAATGGTAGAACAGGGATTACAGGTTAGATTCAATGAGCATGGATGCTTCGTTGAAGACTTCAAACATGGATGTAGAGTGATTGCTAAAGGCAGGAAAGAAGGAAGACTGTTTAAGCTGGATGCTGGAATTCCTGAGCTAAAATCAGCCATGTTCTCAAAGAGCAGGAATGTGGTACAGGATATTGATATGTGGCACAAGAGGATTGGCCATGTAAGTATACAGAGATTAAAGAACATGCAAACAAGAGGCATTGTCAATGGTTTGCCTAGGTTCAAATATGATGGACATATGCATGTTTGTGAAGCCTGTCAGTTTGGGAAGCAGGCAAGGTTGAGATTTCCTAGAGAAGGAAATATGAGTAACAGGCCACTTGAGATCGTGCACAGTGATGTATGGGGTCCTACACAAAACCCATCTATCAAAGGCAGTTTATACTATGTTATATTCATTGATGATTTTAGCAGGATGACATGGATATATTTTCTGAAAGAGAAGAGTGAAGTGTTGGAAAAATTCATGGATTTCAAAGCTTTTGCAGAAAAGCAGTATGGCTGTTGGATTAAATGTCTAAGGACAGATGGAGGTGGTGAATACACCTCAAAAGCTTTTGAACATTTCTTGAGGAAGCATGGAATAAGGAGACAGCTGACTTGCAGGTATACACCTCAACAGAATGGTGTGGCTGAGAGGAAGAATAGAGTTATATGTGAAGTGGCAAGGGCAATGCTTAATGAAAAGAGCATGCCAGATTACTATTGGGCAGAAGCATGTGCTACTGCAGTATACATATTGAACAAAACACCTACAGCAGCCATTCATGGAAGCACGCCAGAGATGCGGCTCACAGGTTACAGGCCAGACATTGGACATCTTAAAGTTTTTGGATGCATAGCTTATGTGCATGTGCCTGATGAAAGAAGAAGGAAGTTGGATCCTAAAGCAGAGAAATGTATATTTGTTGGATATGCACAGGATCGAAAGGCCTACAAGTGTTATAATCCACAAACTAGACAAGTGGTCATCTCACGTGATGTGGTGTTTGATGAGCTTGCTAGTTGGTATAAGGCAAAAGATGAAGGTGTTATTGAGTCACTTGAGGCAGATGTACCTGTGAACTTGCCATCACAAGCAAGTTCTAGCTCTACTACTATGTCTGGGCCAGCAGCAGAAGCTGAGAGTAGCAGTGTACGTCCATGGTCAGGACGTTTGAGGCATGAGAGTGTAAGCACTGGGAGTAGTGCTATGGATAAAGGCAAAAAGAAAGTCGAAGGAATTGGAATCACAGGATATGAGTCATCCAGTTCTGAAAGTTTGGATGAGGAGCTTGGCATACCTGTTTTACGCACACCTGGTGCTAGACAGGACAGATATGTGCCACCACATGCTAGAGTCACAGGTGTACAGAGTGACCCGCATGCATTGCGGAGATCCCAGAGGGTCAGATATCCTGTTGACAGGTTGACATACAGAGATTTTGCTATGCACTATGCATACATGACATCTATGGTGAAGCATGTGGAACCTACATGCTATACAGAGGCTATTGGAGAGCATGTATGGGAAAAAGCAATGGATGTGGAGATGGACGCATTGGTCCATAATGATACATGGGACTTGGTTGCACTACCAAAGGATAAGAATGTTATTGGATGTAAATGGGTTTACAAAGTAAAGTGCAAATCTGATGGTTCTATTGAGAGACATAAAGCAAGATTGGTAGCAAAGGGTTATGCACAGACCCAAGGATTGGATTATGATGAGACGTTTAGTCCAGTGGCTAAGATGGGCACAGTGAGAGCAGTCATTGCTATGGTTGCAGCTAATGGCTGGGAAATGCATCAGATGGATGTTAAGAATGCATTTCTGAATGGAGATCTACAAGAGGAAGTATACATGGCACAGCCAGAAGGGTATGTACACCCTAGATATCCCACTCACGTATGCAGGTTGAAAAAGGCATTGTATGGTCTGAAGCAAGCACCTCGTGCTTGGAGTGATAAGATGAGCAGATATCTTATCTCACTTGGTTTTCAGATTTCTACAGCAGATTCTTCACTGTATGTGAAGAAGACACAGCATGGGATTGTTTTACTAGTCATCTATGTGGATGACTTGATTATTACAGGTGATCATAGTGCAGATGTGATGCATGTCAAGAAAACTTTGAGTGGGCAATTTGACATGAAAGATCTTGGTGAGTTGAGATATTTCCTTGGCATTGAAGTGGTGAAAGATCATGCAGGTACTTGGTTAGTACAGCGCCAATATGCATTGGATATGTTGGCAAAGTATGGCATGACAGGGTGTAAGCCTATGAGTACACCATTGGAGCAAAATGTGAAGTTGCGGGCTGATTATGGCGAGGAATTGGATGATCCTTCTATGTACAGGAAGATGGTTGGTAGTCTCATATACATGACTATCACACGCCCAGATTTGAGTTATGCGGTGGGGCTAGTCAGCCAGTTTATGCAGAGCCCCAGGAAACCACATTTGGATGCAGTGAGACGCATCATGAGATATGTGAAAAGCACAGCACATTATGGTTTATTTTATGAGAGTGGTAAAAGCTTGGACATACATGGCTACACAGATGCTGATTGGGCAGGTAGCGCATATGACAGGAGGTCTACTAGTGGATATGCTTTTACACTTGAAAGTGCTGTGGTGAGTTGGAGTAGCAAAAAGCAACCTACAGTTGCTTTATCTAGTACAGAGGCTGAGTACAGAGGAGCAGCCATTGCTACTTGTGAGGCTATATGGTTAAAGAGTCTCTTGGCAGATTTATGTGAGCCTCTTGATGGCAAAGTTGTCATACATTGTGACAACATGAGCAGTATGCAGTTGGCAAAGAATCCAGTATTTCATGCGAGGACCAAACACATAGAGGTCCATTATCACTTTGTCAGAGAGAAGGTGCTGGATGGTACAGTTGATCTTCAGTATGTGAAGACTGATGAGCAGGTGGCAGACATCTTCACGAAGCCACTTAGCAGGGAGAAGTTTGAGTACTTCCGGACTATGTTGGGAGTACATGGGATGAGCTTGAGGGGGAGTGTTGAGAGTCTTGATATCCCAAGCTCATCTACATCTTCATCGGCAGTACATCATGAGCTTGAGAGGGGCTGTTGAGATTCAAGCTCGATGTCAGTGTGAGCCAGCTATGCTATGTGTTGGCAGATTAGGTAGGAACATGTGTGAGACATAAATGACCGCGTGTCCAGCTGGTCATAGTGTGTGGACATTAGCTAAGGTTAGTAGAGTGTGGACACAACTCATTGTGTGTTGTGTGGATTATGGATTAGTGCATTATGCTTTGTGTGAGAGTGGACATGGCTTCCCTCTATGGTTAGGGTTTGCAATATACATTAGGGTTTGCTCCTGTGTGTGTGTCTCCTCCTCCTCTACCGTTCTTTCAACAAGGACATGAGTTCTTCCATGCTAATCAAGAAGAGGTCCCCTATTTCAAGAGGTCCCCTATTTCAAGAGAAACGTTAAGCCCACCCTTGGCTACAAGGAATCATGAGCTAGAGCAAAAATTAGGTCAAGAAATACGGATAGCAGGGTTAAAGATAATCAAATTCAACAAGTATTTCTATGAGTAAATAGAAGAGGATTGGTGCAAGATTCATGTGAAGTAATGTGCATGATGAATAGAGCTATTCTACAAGACGATACTAAGATTATGAAATGCTATCATCGGTTAGATTACGTAAAGGATTGATTTCCTTACGTTTTTCCATGACAATGTGTTAAGTACCATATTACATTGGGATATAGAATAAGGAATTCAAACGTTCATATTGTATAAGAGGTATATGGATGTATGAAATTAGAATAATAAGGCCAATTAACTTTAGAATAATAAAGACCTTTTGGAGGCACAACAAAACGAGCTAAACACATGAAATAAGGGACACTTGAAGAACAATGTTTAGATAAAAGAAGATTTCTACCTAGTGGGGACACCACTTTGTATGAGACAAAAGGATTTACTTAGATACTACCCCAGCTCGCGAGATGAGGACATCTTGAATCTTTTAATAAGTGGGGGAGATTGTAAGGTCCCTCTGAAGCCATGTATGTATGTGTCTCGTTTAATATAGATTATAAGAAGGAAAGAGAGTGTACCTAGAGAAGAGTTAAGGCTAGAAACATTAGAAAAGAGTTAGAATAAAATTATTAGCTCCAAAAATCCTAGAAGAAATAAGAAGGCAAGAATAGTTTTATTAAGAGATAAGTATCTCCAAAAATAGAAATTGGAATTTAGGTGATAAGAGGTCATATTTAGAGTACTTTTACATATTTAGAGTCCATGCATACTAAAAATGTGGAAAAGCAACGCGTTTCTAAAGATGGCGTGTTTGCTATTATAAAAAGACGTTTTTGCCTATTCTACCCGTGTTAGGCTAGATGCCTTCCAGTTATTTTGATTGGTTATACGACCATACTTTGAGTTTTAATCAGAGAATTATGGCCGAAACAATTTGCTGATTCCGTCAGGGTCTCTATATAGGGAAAACTGTAAGAACGCAACAAGTAGCCTGAAGGTAATCCTAGAGCTTGAGATCTATATATCTCTTCATTCTTATCTAATATCTTAGAAAAGAAGGTTAGGTTGCTATTGTCCTTCGGAGGAAGAGGCTAAAACTCCATAGCTTTTCTTTTAAAGAAAGAATAATATACCGTAGCCCTGCAAGAGAAGGCTATTTTGCCATAGGCCTTCGAAAGAGAGAAAAGTCAGTGTACGAGTAAGAGGAGATAAATCTTGGGGATGATTGGATGATTTCAATCGTAAGAGAAGGTATTAGAAGACTCTCTATTCTTATATATCGAGTTCTGAAACTCTTATTAATGAGTAAAGACAATGATAAACGACAAATTTCTATAAGGTATATATATAGTTTGTTTTTCAATTATATATCATTCTTAGGGATTGAGGTATGGCCTCGGCTCCTCTATTAATTGTTAATAGTGATCTATTTGATTGATTTACTAGTTAAAGTTTGTATTCTTTTAAACAACATCATATGCCCTAATAAAAAATGTCTTATCACAATCTCAAGTTGAAATGATAATAATTGTTTTCTTAAGAAGGTAACATGGATTCTACTCCTATGATATAGTTGAGGATATGGATTGTTATCTTGGTTAAATTAAGATAAAGGTACAACTCTCCCTGCCTTGACACTTCCCCGTTCTTGTGCCAGTATAGCCGGATGGCGGAGACATCAGTAAGGCTCAGAGTTGGCCCATGGTATCCCTCATACCATTGGGAGAATGAGGTTCGCCGATTGAGGCGAGTGATTGTGATGCTACTAGTTCTGAGAGCCCAGGCTAGTGTGGTAAATTAGCCCACCCTAGTGTGTAGACATCCCTCTGAGGGGCAGGAGGATTGAGCGATGGATCCTGAGAGGGCGATAGGCCGGCTTGAGTCCTTGCCACTAGCACCGACGATGAGGTGTATGGTCTCGTAGGGTTTAATTGCCAAGCATGTAGAGGCTGGAAGGCCGAATTCTAGATCATCGGTAGTATAAAGGAAAAGAATAAGAGAGCCGGTTTGGCTTGTATGGAATTGATTCATGTATAAACTTTTTTTATAGATCTTATCTTTGGCATTATTGTACTATAAAAAAAGATTGTTTTAACAAACCTTGAAAAGGACCTTAATTAAGGAACATGTTTATTTATGTCAAATAGTGTGGTAGGATTAATTAGAAAACAAATTGACGCATGAGTAGGGTGGAAAGTGGGAGGACGGAATGCCCCGATGGCATCATCCTATGGTGGACGGGTGGACCCGATTAGTCGGGTAGCTTTCTAACATATTAAGTGAAAGCCCTATGCTAGATAAATAGGTTTTCGGGAAATTCTATCCTAGAAGACTAGGCCAGCAGCTATGCCTTGCATGGATGAGAAAAAAAACATCTACTCTAGGAATCAAGACTAGTAGTTGTCCAAATTATGATCAATTACCCTATGGGTGATTTGATTTTTAGAAGACCACGCTCCCCCTGCTTGCGGGATAGAAATAGGTCTTACCTATGAATCGTATCGTCTTGAATCTCTACATGGTCAAGGTGTCGATGAGTAGGAAATTTTCTCCAACATAAGACTTAGTGGACTATCTTAAGTGTTTTCCCTATTTTGGAAGGGGGAAACCTTACAATTGGTATCAGAGTTGATCTTAGTTCTTAGGATTTATTTTTCAAAGGTTAACTATCAAGGGATTAAAACAAGTGATTGTTTATCATATGAGGACGAATCAATCATCTCTACTGGCCATAGAAGTGGTTTGAATGTCCTCACATGTTGAGACAATCATCCTATGAAATTGTGCTTATATCTTGGGGGTGCACACGCAAGAATCTAACCTTATTTTCTAAGATATTAGATAAGAATGAAGGGATATATACATCTCAAGCTCTAGGATTACCTTGAGGCTACTTGTTGCCTTCTTACAGTTTTCCCTGTATAGAAACCCTGACAGAATTAGCAAATTGTTTCAGCCATAACTCTTTGATAAAAATTCAGAATATGGTCGTATAACCAGCTAAAAGGCATCTAGTCTACAAGCCAACATGGGTGTAGAATAGGCAAAAATGTCTGTTTATAGCCGCAAACGTGCCATCTTTAGAAACGCGTTGCTTTTCCAAATTTTTAATATGCATGGACTCTAAATATGTAAAAGTACTCTAAATATGACCTCTTATCACCTAAATTCAAATTTCTTTTTTTGGAGATACTTATCTCTTAATAAAACTATTCTTGCCTTCTTATTTCTTTTAGTAGAATTTTTGGAGCTAATAACTTTATTCTAACACTTTCCTAATGTTTCTAGCCTTAACTCTTCTCTAGGTGCACTCTCTTTCCTTCTTGAAATCTATATTAAAAGAGACACATGCATACATGGCTTGGGAGGGACCTTACAATCTCCCCCACTTAAAAGATTCAAGATGTTCTCATCTCACGAGCTAGGGTAGTATCTAAGTAAATCCTTTTGTCTCATCCAAAGTGGTGTCCCCACTAGGTAGAAATCTTCTTTTATCTAAACATTCTTCTTCAAGAGTCCCTTATTTCATGTGTTTGGCTTGTTTTATTGTGCCTCCAAAAGGTCTTTATTATTCTAAAGTTAATTGGCCTTATTATCCTAATTTCATGCATCCATATACCTCTCATATGATATGAAACTTCGAATTCCTTATTCTATACCCCCTTGTAATATGGTACTTAACAAACTGTCATGGAAAAACATAAGGGAATCAATCCTTTATGCAATCTAACTGATGATAGCAATTTCATAATCTTAGTATCGTCTTGTAGAATAGCTCTATTCATCATGCACATTACTTCACATGAATCTTGCACCAATCCTCTTCTATTTACTCATAGAAATACTTGATTATCTTTAACCCTGCTATCCGTATTTCTTGACCTAATTTTTGCTCTAGCTCATGATTCCTTGTAGCCAAGGGTGGGCTTAACGTTTCTCTTGAATTAGGGGACCTCTTCTTCTTGATTAACATGGAAGAACTCATGTCCTTCTCGACACTTTTTATATTTTAAAAAAAAACTTTATCATAGTCTCTGGCTATAATTATGGCTTCTGAAATAGAGGATGGTTTTGCATTCTTGACGAGGTTATTCAATGGTAGATTAAGCTTCCAAATGAATCGATGGAGAAGAGTTACCTCATCCATCTCTCGAGCTAATCGGAGAAGTTTTAGCAAGATTTTGGTGGTATTCTTTTAGGGTCTTTCCTTCTTGGGTTAGCTTCAAAAATTCATTCATTTTATCCTCTCGAAATCCTAGAGGACAAAATCTTTCTCGAAGGTGTACTTTCATGGCATCCCATCACTGATTTTGGTTTCAGTGGTTAGATTGACAACAATGCTTCCAACTAATTTGGCATTTCTTACGATTTTTAGACGCGAGCAAGGGTGAACTTGCTTCTTTCATTGCATCCTTCAAAGTTCAAAACTATCAAATACTTATCATAGCACCACATTTGAAGGCAGTCAGGATTAATACATCTGAGATCTTAATTTTTTTTAGAATTACACATATGGTGCCTTCTTGGGATTGACACATCCAAAGATTATCAGGATTAACACGTCTGAGATGATTAGTTTTCTGAAAATTACACATCTAGTATCTTGGGATTAACACATCTAAGAGCATGATCCTCTAGGAATTACACATCTGGAGTTAGACCCATGTTTCTCTGAGATGGGTTCAAGATCTTGGATGATCATCCTAGTGTAAAGCATCCAATGGATGGCATTCACACGTAAACTATTCAAACCTTAATGGAGTTATAATCTTAATAATTTAAAGTATGCAAGTTCATGAGATATATCCTGAAAATTTCTCTAAACAAAGTTTTGGTCTATCCTTCTAGTCATTCAGTCTCTCACTAGTTTCTTAATTTGATCGCCCTATGTTTTTCCTCACAAAAGGTTTTCTCCCCAATCTTATTTCTCAAATTTACGGTACAAATATCTTGCGTGTACACCCCCAAGATACAAGCACAATTTCATAGGATGATTGTCTCAACATGTGAGGACATTCAAACCACTTCTATGGCCAATAGAGATGATTGATTCGTCCTCATATGATAAACAATCACTTGTAATCCCTTGATAGTAGTTTACCTTTGAAAAATAAATCCTAGGAATAAAGATCGGCTCTGATACCAATTGTAAGGTTCCCCCCTTCCAAAATAGGGAAAACACTTAAGATAGTCCACTAAGATCGGCTCTGATACCAATTGTAAGGTTCCCCCCTTTCAAAATAGGGAAAACACTTAAGATAGTCCACTAAGTCTTATCTTGGAGAAAATTTCCTACTCATCGACACCTTGACCATGCAGACATTCAAGGATAGGATTCTATCCTGCCCCGCCGGGCAGGGGGAGCGTGGTCTTTTAAAAATCAAATCACCCTAGGGTAATTGATCATAATTTGGATAACTACTAGTCTTGATTCCTAGAGACAATGCTTTTTTCCTCATTCATGCAAGGCACAGCCATTGGCCTAGTCTTCTAGAATAGAACTTCCCGAGAATCTATTTATCTAGTGTAGGGCTTTTACCTAATATGTTACAAAGCTACCCGACTAATCAGGTCCACCCGTCCATAGGATGGTGCCATCAGGGAATTCCATCCTTCCACTTTCCACCCTACTCATGCATCAATTTGTTTTCTAATTAGTCCTACCATAATATTTGATATAAATAAACATGCTCCTTAATTGAGGTCCTTTTCACAAGGTTGTTAAAATAACCTTTTTTCACAGTACAATAATGCCAAAGACAAGATACATAAAAAATATAAACATAATTCAATTCCATACAAGCCAAACCGGCTCTCTTATTCTTTTCCTTTATATTGTCGATGATCTAGAATTCGGCCTTCCAGCCTCTACATGCTGGGCAAAACCCTACGGGACCATACACCTCTTCGTCGGCCACCGCTATGGTGAGGACTCAAGCCAACCTGTCGCCCTCTCAGGCTCCATCGCTCGATCCTCCCGCCCCTCAGAGGGATGTCTACGCACTAGGTTGGGCTAATTTACCGCACTAGCCCTCAGAACTAGCAGCATCACAATCACTCGCCTCAATCAGTGAACCTCATTCTCCCAATGGTATGAGGGATACTATGGGCCAACTCCGAGCCTTACAAACGTGTTCGTCGTCCGGCTATACTAGCACAAGAACGGGGCAGTGTCAAGGCACGGAGAGTTGTACCTTTATCTTAATTTAACAAAGATAACAATCCATATACTCAACTATATCATAGGACTAGAATCCATGTTACCTTCTTAAGAAAACAATTATTTTCACAAAGATTTAAGCATTTCAACTTGAGACTGCGGATAAGACATTCTTTATTAAGGCATATGATGTTATTTAAAAGAATACAAACTTTAACTAGTAAATCAATCAAATAGATCACTATTAACAATTAATAGAGAAGCCAGGGCCATACCTCAATCCCTAAGAATGATATATAATTGAAAAACAAACTCTATATATACCTTATAGAAATTTATCGTTTATCGTTGTCTTTGCTCGTTTAATAAGAGTTTCAGAACTCAATATATGAGAATAGAGAGTCTTCTAATACCTTCTCTTACGATTGAAATCATCCAATCATCCCCAAGATTTATCTCCTCTTACTCATACTCTGACTTTTCTCTCTTTCGAAGGTCTATGGCGAAATAGCCTTCTCTTGTTGCAGGGCTACGGCATATTATTCTTTCTTTAAAAGAAAAGTTATAGAGTTTTAGTCTCTTCCTCCGAAAGACAATAGCAATCTAACCTTCTTTTCTAAGATATTAGAAAAGAATGAAGAGATATATACATCTCAAGCTCTAGGATTACCTTGAGGCTACTTGTTGCCTTCTTACAGTTTTCCCTCTATAGAGACCCTGATGGAATCGGCAAATTATTTTGGCCATAACGCTCTGATTAAAATCATAATATGATTGTATAACCACTCAAAAGAACTAGAAGGCATCTAGTCTACAAGCCAACGCGGGTAGAATAGGCAAAAACATCTTTTTATACCCGCAAACGCGCCATCTTTAGAAACGCGTTGCTTTTCCACATTTTTAGTATGCATGGACTCTAAATATGTAAAAGTACTCTAAATATGACCTCTTATCACCTAAATTCGAATTTCTATTTTTGGAGATACTTATCTCTTAATAGAACTATTCTTACCTTCTTATTTCTTTTAGGATTTTTGGAGCTAATAATTTTATTCTAACACTTTCCTAATGTTTCTAGCCTTAACTCTTCTCTAGGTACACTCTCTTTCCTTCTTGAAATCTATATTAAAAGACACACATACATACATGGCTTCAGAGGGACCTAACAATCTCCCCCACTTATTAAAAGATTCGAGATGTCCTCATCTCGCGAGCTGGGGTAGTATCTAAGTAAATCCTTTTGTCTCATCCAAAGTGGTGTCCCCACAAGGTAGAAATATTCTTTTATCTAAACATTGTTCTTCAAGAGTCCCTTATTTCATGTGTTTGGCTCGTTTTGTTGATCTTTATTATTCTAAAGTTAATTGGCCTTATTATCCTAATTTCATGCATCCATATACCTCTTATACGATATGAACGTTCGAATTCCTTATTCTATATCCCAATGTAATATGGTACTTAACAAACTATCATGGAAAAACATAAGGGAATCAATCCTTTTTGCAATCTAACTGATGATAGCAATTTCAAAATCTTAGTATCGTCTTGTCGAATAGCTCTATTCATCATGCACATTACTTCACATGAATCTTGCACCAATCCTCTTCTATTTACTCATAGAAATACTTGTTGAATTTGATTATCTTTAACCCTGCTATCCGTATTTCTTGACCTAATTTTTGCTCTAGCTCATGATTCCTTGTAGCCAAGGGTGGGCTTGACGTTTCTCTTGAATTAGGGGACCTCTTCTTGATTAGCATGGAAGAACTCATGTCCTTTCTATTTTTAAGAAAACTTTATCATAGTCTCTGGCTATAATTATGGCTTCTGAAATAGAGGATAGTTTTGCATTCTTGACGAGGTTATTCAATGGTAGATTAAGCAAATGAATCGATGGAGAAGAGTTATCTCATCCATCTCTAGAGCTAATCGGAGAAGTTTTAGCAAGATTTTGGTGGTATTCTTTTAGGGTCTTCCCTTTTTTGGGTTAGCTCCAAAAATTCATTCATTTTATCCTCTCGAAATCTTAGAGGACAAAAACCTTTCTCGAAGGTGTACTTTCATGGCATCCCATCACTGATTCTGGTTCCAGTGGTTAGATTAACAATAGTGCTTCCAACTGATTTGGCATTTCTTACGATTTTTAGACGCGAGCAAGGGTGAACTTGCTTCTTTCATTGTATTAAAGTTCAAAACTATCAAATACTTATCATAGCACCACATTTGAAGGCAGTCAGGATTAATACATCTGAGATCTTCATTTTTTTGAGAATTACACATATGGTGCCTTGGGATTGACACATCCAAAGATTATCAGGATGAACACGTCTGAGATGATTAGTTTTTTGAAAATTACACATCTAGTATCTTGGGATTAACACATCTAAGAGCATGATCCTCTACGAATTACACATTTGGAGTCTGAGATGGGTTCAAGATCTTGGATGATCATCCTAGTGTAAAGCATCCAATGGATGGCATTCACACGTCAACTATTCAAACCTTAATGGAGTTATAATCTTGATAATTTAAAATATGGAAGTTAATGAGATATATCCTGAAAATTTCTCAAAAAAAAGTTTCGGTCTATTCTTCTAGTCATGAAGTCTCTCAGTAGTTTTTTACTTAAGATAGTCCACTAAGTCTTATCTTGGAAAAAATTTCCTACTCATCGACACCTTGACCATGCAGAGATTCAAGGATACGATTCATAGGTAAGACCTAGTTCTATCCTGCAGGGGGAGCGTGGTCTTCTAAAACTCAAATCACCCATAGGGTAATTGACCATAATTTGGACAACTACTAGTCTTGATTCCAAGAGAGACAACGCTTTTTTTCTCATCCATGCAAGGCACAGCTGTTGGCCTAGTCTTCTAGAATAGAATTGCTCGAGAACCTATTCATCTAGCTCGAGAACCTATTTATCTAGCATAGGGCTTTCACTTAATATGTTGGAAAGCTACTCGACTAATCGGGTCCACCTGTCCTCCATAGGATGGTGCCATCGGGACATTCCATCCTCCAACTTTCCACCCTAATCACGCGTCAATTTATTTTCTAATTAATCCTCCCACCACACTGTTTGACATAAATAAACATGTTCCTTAATTAAGGCCCTTTACACAAGGTTTGTTAAAATAGCCTTTTTTCACAGTACAATAATGCCAAAGACAAGATTTATAAAAAAAGTTTATACATGAATCAATTCCATACAAGCCAAACCGGCTCTCTTATTCTTTTCCTTTATACTGCCGATGATCTAGAATTCGGCCTTCCAGACTCTACATGCTGGAAGGCTCTCTTATTCTTTTCCTTTATACTGCCGATGATCTAGAATTTGGCCTTCCAGCCTCTACATGCTGGGCAAAACCCTACGGGACCATACACCTCATCGTCGGGCTGGCGAGGACTCAAGCCGGCCTATCGTCCTCTCAGGCTCTATCGCTCGATCCTCCCGTCCCTTAGAGGGATGTCTATGCACTAGGGTGGGCTAATTTACTGCACTAGGTTGGGCCCTCAGAACTAGGCAGCATCACAATCACGCGCCTCAATCGGCGAACCTCATTCTCCCAATGGTATGAGGGATACCATGGGCCAACTCCGGGCCTTACTAATGTCTCTGCCGTCCAACTATACAAGCACAAGACGGGGCAGCGTGAAGGTAGGGAGAGTTGTACCTTTACCTTAATTTAACCAAGATACCTCTCTTAAATCCATTTCTATTATCTTAAGGGTTTTCATTAACGTGTTCTATGAGATGCACATCTTATTAGATTGTACATATTACCATCATCCCTTGGCATGAAGAGTACTGGCCTCAGCATACTCACCACATCTTTCAGCGCTACCCTCAGCCAAGGTGGCAACCCAACTATCTCCACCCAAATAGAGCAGGCTTCCTTCAAGCTTTTGTTGATGTCAAAGGAAGGGTTGAAGGGCATTGCATGCACCAAATTTGAGCCCATAAAGAGAGGAGCTCTTGTAAGTTATAGCCGCAAACGCGCCATCCTTAGAAACGCGTTGCTTTTTCACATTTTTAGTATGCATGGACTCTAAATATGTAAAATTACTCTATATATGACCTCTTATCACCTAAATTCGAATTTCTATTTTTGGAGATACTTATCTCTTAATAAAACTATTCTTGCCTTCTTATTTCTTTTAGGATTTTTGGAGCTAATCATTTTATTCTAACACTTTCCTAATGTTTCTAGTCTTAACTCTTCTCTAGGTGCACTCTCTTTCCTTCTTGAAATCTATATTAAAAGAGACACATACATACATGTCTTAGGAGGGACCTTACAATCTCCCCCACTTAAAAGATTCGAGATGTCCTCATGTCGCGGGCTGGGGTAGTATCTAAGTAAATCCTTTTGTCTCATGCAAAGTGGTGTCCCCACTAGGTAGAAATCTTCTTTTATCTAAACATTGTTCTTCAAGAGCCTTATTTCATGTGTTTCATTTTGTTGTGCCTCCAAAAGGTCTTTATTATTCTAAAGTTAATTGGCCTTATTTATCCTAATTTCATGCATCCATATACCTCTCATACGATATGAACCTTCAAATTCCTTATTCTATACCCCGATGTAATATGGTACTTAACAAATTTTCATGGAAAAACGTAAGAGAATCAATCCTTTACGCAATCTAACCGATGATAGCAATTTCATAATCTTAGTATCATCTTGTAGAATAGCTCTATTCATCATGCACATTACTTCACATGAATCCTGCACCAATCCTCTTCTATTTACTCATAGAAATACTTGTTGAATTCGATTATCTTTGACCCTTCTATCCCTATTTCTTCTATTTACTCATAGAAATACTTGTTGAATTCGATTATCTTTAACCCTTCTATCCCTATTTCTTCTATTTACTCATAGAAATACTTGTTGAATTCGATTATCTTTAACCCTGCTATCCCTATTTCTTGACCTAATTTTTGCTCTAGCTCATGATTCCTTGTAGCTGGGCTTGACGTTTCTCTTGAATTAGGGGACCTCTTCTTGATTAACATGGAAGAACTCATGTCCTTCTCGACACTTTTCATATTTTTTTTAAAAAAAACTTTATCATAGTCTCTGGCTATAATTATGGCTTCTGAAATAGAGGATGGTTTTGCATTCTTGACGAGGTTATTTAATGGTAGATTAAGCTTCCAAATGAATCAATGGAGAAGAGTTACCTTATCCATCTCTTTGGAGCTAATCAAACAAGTTTTAGCAAGATTTTGGTGGTATTCTTTTAGGGTCTTCCCTTCTTGGGTTAGCTCCAAAACTTCATTCATTTTATCCTCTGGAAATCCTAGAGGACAAAACCTTTCTCGAAGGTGTACTTTCATGGCATCCCATCACTAATTCTCGTTCTAGTGGTTAGATTGACAACAGTGCTTCCAACTAATTTGGAATTTCTTACGATTTTTAGACGCGAGCAAGGGTGAACTTGCTTCTTTCATTGTATCCATTAAAGTTCAAAACTATCAAATACTTATCATAGCACCACATTTGAAGGCAATCACGATTAATACATCTAACATCTTTGTTTTTTTAAGAATTACACATATGGTGCCTTGGGATTGACACATCCAAAGATTAACACGTCTGAGATGATTAGTTTTTTAAAAATTACACATCTAGTATCTTGGGATTAACACATCTAAGAGCATGATCCTCTAGGAATTACACATCTCGAGTTAGTTGTCTGAGATGGGTTGAAGATCTTGGATGATCATCCTAGTGTAAAGCATCCAATGGATGGCATTCACACATCAACTATTCAAACCTTAATGGATTTATAATCTTAATGATTTATAATATGCAAGTTAATGAGATATATCCTAAAAATTTCTCAAAACAAAGTTTTGGTCTATCCTTCTAGTCATTCAGCCTCTCACTAGTTTCTTAATTTGATCGCCCTATGTTTTTCCTCACAAAAGGTTTTCTCCCCAATCATATTTCTCAAATTTATTGTACAAATATCTTGCGTGTGCACCCCCAAGATACAAGCACAATTTCATAGGATGATTGTCTCAACATGTGAGGACATTTAAACCACTTCTATGGCTAGTAGAGATGATTGATTCGTCCTCATATGATAAACAATCACTTGTTTTAATCCCTTGATAGTTAACCTTTGAAAAATAAATCCTAGGAACTAAGATCGGCTCTGATACCAATTGTAAGGTTCCCCCCTTCTAAAATAGGGAAAACACTTAAGATAGTCCACTAAGTCTTATCTTGGAGAAAATTTCCTACTCATCGACACCTTGACCATGCAGAGATTCAAGCATACGATTCATAGGTAAGACCTAGTTCTATCCCGCAGGGGGGAGCGTGGTCTTCTAAAAATCAAATCACCCATAGGGTAATTGATCATAATTTGGACAACTCCAAGTCTTAATTCCTATAAAGACAACACTTTTTTCCTCATCCATGCAAGGCACAGCCGCTGGCCTAGTCTTCTAGAATAGAATTGCCCGAGAACCTATTTATCTAGCATAGGGCTTTCACTTAATATGTTGGAAAGCTACCCGACTAATCGGGTCAACCTGTCCGTGTAGTAGGATGGTGCCATCGGGGCATTCCATCCTCCCACTTTCCACCCTCCTCACGTGCCAATTGGTTTTCTAATTAATCCTACCACATTGTTTGACATAAATAAACATGTTCCTTAATTAAGATCCTTTTCACAAGGTTTGTTAAAATAGCCTTTTTTCATAGTACAATAATGCCAAAGATAATATTTATAAAAAAAGTTTATACATGAATCAATTCCATACAAGCCAAACCGGCTCTCTTATTCTTTTTCTTTATACTGTCGATGATCTAGAATTCGGCCTTCCAGCCTCTCTACATGCTGGGCAAAACCCTACGGAACCATATACCTCATCGTTGGCCATTGGCGAGGACTCAAGCCAAGGACTCAAGCCGGCCTGTCGTCCTCTCAGGCTCCATCGCTCGATCCTCCCGCCCCTCAGAGGGATGTCTACGCACTAGGGTGGGCTAATTTACTGCACTAGCCTAGGCCCTCAGAACTAGGCAGCATCACAATCACTCGCCTCAATCGGCAAACGTCATTCTCCCAACGGTATGAGGGATACCATGGGCCAATTCCGGGCCTTACTAACGTCTCCTCCGGTCGGCAAAACAAGCACAAGAACGGGGCAACGTCAAGGCAGGGAGAGTTGTACCTTTACCTTAATTTAACCAAGATAACAATCCATATACTCAACTATACCATAGAACTAGAATCCATGTTACCTTCATAAGAAAACAATCCTTTTCACAAAGATTTTAGCATTTCAACTTGAGATTGCGATAAGACATTCTTTATTAAGGCATATGATGTTGTTTAAAAGAATACAAACTTTAACTAGCAAATCAATCAAATAGATCACTAGTAACAATTAATAGAGAAGCCGGGGCCATACCTCAACCCCTAAGAATGATATATAATAGAAAAATAAAATATATATATACCTTATAGAAATTTATCGTTTATCGTTGTCTTTGCTCATTAAATAAGAGTTCAGAACTCGATATATGAGAACAGAGTCTTCTAATACCTTATCTTACGATTGAAATCATCCAATTATCCCCAAGATTTATCTCCTCTTACTCGTACTCTAACTTTTCTCTCTTTCGCGAAGGTCTATGGCAAAATAGCCTTCTCTTACAAGGCTACGGCATACTATTCTTTCTTTAAAAGAAACGCTATGGAGTTTTAGTCTCTTCCTCCGAAAGACAATAGCAATCTAACCTTCTTTTCTAAGATATTAGATAAGAATGAAGGGATATATACGTTTCAAGCTCTAGGATTACCTTGAGGCTACTTGCTGCCTAACATATGTTCACATGATCACAAATTTTTTTGTTAATAACATGTAGACTCTTTAACCATATAGCCTCACAAGTAGCAATGGCTGCACCTCTGTACTCAGCCTCTGTATTGGATAAAGCAACTGTAGGTTGCTTCTTGCTACTCCAACTCACCACGGCACTTCCAAGTGTAAAAGCATAACCACTAGTAGACCTCCTGTCATATGAACTACCTGCCCAATCAGCATCTGTGTAGCCATGTATGTCCAAGCTTTTACCACTCTCATAAAGTAGACCATAATGTGCTGTGGTCTTCACATATCTCATGATGCGTCTCACTGCATCCAAATGTGGTTTCCTGGGGCTCTGCATAAACTGGCTGACTAGCCCCACAGCATAACTCAAATCCGGGCGTGTGATAGTCATGTATATGAGACTACCAACCATCTTCCTATACATAGAAGGATCATCCAATTCCTCGCCATAATCAGCCCGCAACTTCACATTTTGCTCCAAAGGTGTACTCATAGGCTTACACCCTGTCATGCCATACGTTGCCAACATATCCAATGCATATTGGCCCTGTACTAACCATGTACCTGCATGATCTTTCACCACTTCAATACCAAGGAAGTATCTCAACTCACCAAGATCTTTCATGTCAAATTGCCCACTTAAAGCTTTCTTCTTGACATGCATCACATCTGCACCATGATCACCTGTGATAATCAAGTCATCCACATAGATGACTAGTAAAACAATCCCATGCTCTGTCTTCTTCACATAGAGTGAAGAATCTGTTGTAGAAGTCTGAAAACCAAGTGAGATAAGATATCTGCTCATCTTATCACTCCAAGCACGAGGTGCTTGCTTCAGACCATACAATGCCTTTTTCAATCTGCATACGTGAGTGGGATATCTTGGGTGTACATACCCTTCTGGCTGTGCCATGTACACTTCCTCTTGTAGATCTCCATTGAGAAATGCATTCTTGACATCCATCTGATGCATTTCCCAGCCATTAGCTACAGCCATAGCAATGACTGCTCTCATTGTGCCCATCTTAGCCACTGGACTAAACGTCTCATCATAATCCAATCCTTGGGTCTGTGCATAACCCTTTGCTACCAATCTTGCTTTATGTCTCTCAATAGAACCATCAGATTTGCACTTCACTTTGTAAACCCATTTACATCCAATAACATTCTTGTCCTTTGGTAATGCAACCAAATCCCATGTATCATTATGGACCAATGCGTCCATCTCAACATCCATTGCTTTCTCCCATACATGCTCTCCAATAGCCTCTGTATAGCATGTAGGTTCCACATGCTTCACCATAGATGTCATGTATGCATAGTGCATAGCAAAATCTCTATATGTCAATCTGTCAACAGGATATCTGACTCTCTGGGATCTCCGCAATGCATGCGGGTCACTCTGTACACCTGTAACTCTAGCATGTGGTGGCACATATCTGTCCTGCCTAGCACCAGGTGTGCGTAAAACAGGTATGCCAAGCTCCTCATCCAAACTCTCTGAACTAGATGACTCATAACCTGTGATTCCAATTCCTTCGACCTTCTTCTTGCCTTTATCCATAGCACTACTCCCAATGCTCACACTCTCATGCCTCAAACGTCCTGACCATGGACGTACACTGCTACTCTCAGCTTCTGCTCTGTTGGCCCAGACATAATAGTAGAACTAGAACTTGCTTGTGGTGGCAAGTTCACATGCACATCAGCCTCAAGTGACTCAATAACTCCCTCATCTTTTGCTTTGTACCAACTAGCAAGCTCATCAAACACCACATCTCGTGAGATGACAACTTCTCTAGTTTGTGGGTTATAACATTTGTATGCCTTTCGATCCTGTGCATATCCAACAAATACACATTTTTCTGCCTTAGGATCCAACTTCCTTCTTCTTTCATCAGGCACATGTACATAAGCTATGCATCCAAAAACTTTAAGATGTCCAATGTCTGGCCTGTAACCTGTAAGCCGCATCTCTGGCGTGCTTCCATGAATGGCTCTGTAGGTGTTTTGTTCAATATATACGCTGCAGTAGCACATGCTTCTGCCCAATAGTAATCTGGCATGCTCTTTTCATTGAGCATCGCCCTTGCCACTTCACATATGACTCTATTCTCTCTCTCAGCCACACCATTCTGCTGAGGTGTATACCTGCAAGACAACTGTCTTCTTATTCCATGCTTCCTCAAGAAATGCTCAAAAGCTTTTGAGGTGTATTCACCACCTCCATCTGTTCTCAAACATTTAATCCAACAGCCATATTGCTTTTCTGCAAAAGCTTTGAAATCCATGAACTTTTCCAACACTTCACTCTTCTCTCTCAAAAAGTATATCCATGTCATCCTGCTGAAATCATCTATAAATGTCACATAGTATAAACTGCCTTTGATAGATGGGTTTTGTGCAGGACCCCATACATCACTATGTACGATCTCAAGTGGCCTGCTACTCATATTTCCTTCTCTAGGAAACCTCAACCTTGCCTGCTTTCCAAACTGACAGGCTTCACAAACATGCATATGTCCATCATATTTGAACCT
The DNA here is from genome assembly GCF_041138505.1 of Cibotium barometz. Lineage (NCBI taxonomy): Eukaryota > Viridiplantae > Streptophyta > Polypodiopsida > Cyatheales > Cibotiaceae > Cibotium > Cibotium barometz. The sequence goes on along the minus strand of NC_141079.1, from coordinate 33,037,087 downwards.
AGGCAATCCACTAACAATGCCTCTTGTTTGCATGTTCTTTAATCTCTGTATATTGACATGTCCAATCCTCTTATGCCACATATCAATGTCTTGTACCACATTCCTGCTCTTTGAGAACATGGCTGATTTTAGCTCAGGAATTCCAGCATCCACCAGCTTAAACAATCTGCCTTCTTTCTTTCCTTTTTAGCAATGACTCTACATCCATGTTTAAAGTCCTCAACGAAGCAACCATGCTCATTGAAGCGAACCTGTAATCCCTGTTCCACCATTTGACCAACTGAGGCCAAGCTCTTTGTGATAGAAGGCACGTACAACACATCAGACATAGACTTTGTTTGACCATTGTGCATGACCAATTGTACACTACCAACATGTGTAATGGCATGCTAAGTATCATCACCTGTTTCCACATAGCCTTTGACATCCCCATAGGCTTCATATGCTCAAACCATTCTCCATGACACGTCATATGGTTTGATGCTCCTGAGTCCATATACCATGTATCATCATTCTCAGCATTTGTCATCATTGATCCAACAACATGTTTCATGGCGAACAAATGATTTGCAGTGCCATCATTGCTGCTTGATGCATAATTTCCACCACCATGTTGTGCATAATTTCCACCATAATAACCACCACGTTGTGCTCTTCCCCCTCTCAAATCATTCTGTTTGCGGAAACAATCTCTCGCCATATGGCCAAATTTGCCACAATAATGGCATTCCACATCTTGCATAGAATTTTGTTGGCCTTGCCAACGTCCTCTTCCACGGGGGTTACCTCTGCCTCTTTGAGGGGTATATCCACGACCACCTCGAGCACCATATGAAGGCTGAAAATTCTGTTGTGGAGACCTGTCCTGCCATCCACGACCATTACCACCACGTCCACGTGATGTGAATCTCCCCCTGCCTCTAAAACCTCTCTGCGAGTAGAAAGCCTGATTTCTGCCATCATCATGGCTAGTAGATGCATCCAAAAATGAATCACTGAGCTTGATTTCCTCAACCAACAAGAGTGAAACCAACTCATCGAAGTCTAGTAAACCTGTTCTCCTCACTGAGATAGATGTATCAAAAGATTTATATTCCTTGCCAAGACCACGCAAGGTAATATCCACCAAAATCATCATCAGGCATGGGGGCATTTATTGTGGCCAATGCATCTGCAAACTTCTTGATTTCTTGCACAAGGATGTGGGTGGTCCGCCACACGAGGGGTGTGTGTGTAAGGCCATTCTTCGGAATGGTGCTTACCCTGGGGCACTTAGTCGGTAACGCGGCTGGTCTATGTCCTATGGTAAGTATGGCATGCCGTAGCGGTACTAGTCGCTAACGCGGCAAGCATAGTATCGTTATGGCGATGTCACCTTCCCTTCCCTTCCCTTTGTCAAATGCGGGCATATGGTCGGTAACGCGGCCAGTGTATGTCCGTATCCTATTCGTATTCCCATGGAATCGGGCGGCATTTTGTCGTTAACGCGGCAAGTTGGTGTTGTCCGCTAGTGCATATATTGTTTTTTGCATATTGCGGCATTTGATCGTTAACGCGGTCAAAAAAATGTCGTAAATTTGCTTGTATATTATGGCATGTGATCGTTAACGCGGTCGAAAAAATGTCGTAAATTTGCTTGATTTGACTTGTATTGTTTTTATTGTGTGTGATCCATGCGATACTTGGTTGGTAATGCGGCATGAGTATTTCATGGATCAAAGTTTACATCATATTGTCTTTACGTTTGATTTCATATAATATCGTAACTCGAAAAAATGAATATCTCTCTCTCTCTCTTCCTCCCCCCTCTCTCTCTCACATGATACACTTCACAACTCTTTCTCTCTCTCTCTCTCTCTCTCTCTCTCTCTCATGATACACTTCACAACACGATAGATGTGTAGATGAGGATTTCTTTTTTTTTCTCTTAAAATATACATAATCCCTAATAAATTCTTTTTCTCCCTCTTTACTTAAAAAATAAAACAGTACATTATTTTCCTCTCTTTAGGAACTCACAAAAATATTAAAAATGTCATCTAATGTTTCTTCTCTCTATGTCACAACTCTCTCTCTTCCTCCCCCCCCTCTCTCTCTCTCTCATGATACACTTCACAATTCTCTCTCTCTCTCTCTCTCTCATGATACACTTCACAATTCTCTCTCTCTCTCTCTCTCATGATACACTTCACAACTCTCTCTCTCTCTCTCATGATACACTTCACAACTCTCTCTCTCGCTCTCTCTGTCTCTCTGTCACGATAGGTGTGTAGATGAGGAGTGCTTTAGGAATACAAAATATTATTTTTCTCTCTTTAGGAACTCACAAAACTATTAAAAATGTCATCTAATGTCCCCTCTCTCTCTATCTGTCACACATCTCTCTTCCTCCCCTCTCTCTCTCTCTCTCTCTCTTATAATACACTTTACAACTCTCTTCCTCCCCTCTCTCTCTCTCTCTCTCTCTCTCTCTCTCTCTCTCTCATAATACACTTCACAACTCTCTCTCTCTCTCTGTCACACAGGTGTGTAGATGAGGAGTGCAACATGTATACACTTGATAAGTAATGATAAGTAATGATGCACTTGTTGCGGTTGTCTCACATTCGATAATGTATTGCATGATGTTGAGTTCAGTAATATTGTTTGATCATTGATAAGTAATGATACACTTGTTGCGGTTGTCTCACGTTTGATGATGCATGATGATGTTGATTTCAGTAATATTATTTGATATTCCATTTTTGTTTGATCATTGATAAGTAATGATACACTTGTTTTGCTGTTCTCTCACATTTGCTTGATGTTGATTTCAGTAATGTTGTTTAATATTCTGTTTTTGTTGTGTTAGTGATATTTGCTAGATTTACGAAGACGACCAACTTGCTTTCCCCTGAAGAGCGTAAAATCATTCTACGAGCAATTCGCATTGAAGCAGTCATCACAGTGTCACAATGTGTAGATGACGTCGTCAAAAAGAGCAATGAGTCCGAGATACTCATGCGAGATCTATTAGATCAGATATGGGAAAATGCACAGCATCGACTTCGAAGCGGAGGCAACGCTGAGTTGCTTGATAGACAAAAGATAGCAGACTTCAACCATCAACATATAACACGAACTATTTTGGGGAGCATGCGTGTAGCATGCAATGATCTTAGAGATGCTGCCCCGCCTGAAGCTAATATGCATCGTCTACAGTTATGGGACGCTGTATGGAGCGAGCAAAGAGCCAAGAGCAAGCGCATGAAGGCGCTGGATGCAGAGTCACTCCCCAAAAGAGTGCGCATTGCCCAGGACGTCGCTGCAACGTCCAGCCAGGCAGATGCGAGTGGGACAGGTGCCATTAATCGTACAATCTACAATTCTATGTGCACACACCTCATTGGCGTCCCGCACGAGGCTCTGCTGCTCGAAGGGCGACCAATAGGCTCTGGTGTTTTTGGCACAGTAAAAGAGTATACAGTTAGAGGTATATCATTTTTGCCAGAGCACATTACTTTTTGCGAAAAGCACTACAAAGGAGAAGGCAGTGCCAAGTTCGAGAGCTTCCAAACAGAGCAGGGCATGCAGGTTCTACACCCATCAATTGTTAGGTGTATTTCCTTCACAAAAGAATCTCCTTGGATCACTATTCTCCATACTATCATGGCGGCTCGCTTGGTGATACTCTTCTGAAGGTCCCCTTCAGATTCAATGAGTTCACCAGAGCAATTTTTCGTTTGGATCGAGGATGGAGACAACCCCCGCCCAATAATATTCCTTTAAGTCATCTAGAACTTTCTAAAATAAAACAAATAGTAATAACCATGCCACATTTTATGCATGCCCTGGTGGAAGGCCTAGCGGCAGCACATTTGGCAGGAATTGTACATACCGACCTACATCCATTCAATGTAGTGTTGGATTTTACAAAAGAGTTGAAGCCACGCGTAGGTATTATTGATTGGGGGTTACTGCTGCTGAGAGTGCCCCAAAAACGGGTGTCTCTCAATTTTGTATTTGAAGCAGACAAGAACCCTGAGAAGGTGGCACAGGTGGTCTCCTACGCAGATAGAGAGCGAAATAAACGGCCGTGGATAGCCCTGGAACTTTATGATCCGTTTTTGGCAGATGCATACACTCCTGCATCTGATGTTTTTGCTTTAGGGTATTTATTTTACAAACTTTATATGACTTTTGGGCAGAAAGTACAAGAGTTGTGGACGGACAATAGTTCCTATGACAAAGTTACCATGGATACTATTATTTATAAAGTCAAAAATTGGATGTGTCTGCCTAATCTCGCGACGACGAGCGAAAATCTGTTTTGCAAGTAGTGGAATTTTTTAGATCACTAAATACTGACCCAACGAGAGCACAACGTCCTCTTGTAGAGCTATCGATGTCATTCACCCCAATTTTGTAAAGATACAGTATCAGGAGATTAAGTTTCAAGAATGGCACTTTGCTTGTCTCTCTTCAAAATTTATGTGTCCATTGTTTAAAATATTATCTCATTGAGTCTTTACAATATCTCTCTCCTCTTGTGGTGTTTAAGTTTATGTTTTCTCTTCAAAATTTGATGTGCGCGCATTGTTTGAAGTATTTTTTGAGTCATGTGGATATTTCTCATTGAGTCTTTGCAATACATATCTCATCTCGTGGTGTTAAACTTTAAGTTTTTGAGGGTAATGGGTCAATTTATCTTACGTTGATCTTTACAGTTCATTAAACTCCTAAAGTCATTTACGTTCATGCAGATATGGCAGAAGTGCAAGCAAACGAGCAACAAGAGTTAGCCAAGAAGGCATATGAGGAATGAAGGCCCTTGCACATGGACTGACACATGCAGGTTGTCGAAATGGACAAATCCTACTTATGCCCAATGGAAAGACATAAATAAACGCGTAACCACAGAGATGATAAAGGAAATATGGCCATGTCCAGATGGCGAGATTAAGAAGGGAAGATGGAAGGTTTCGCGTTGCACTCATAATGATATCAAAATTAATGCCGAGCGCATTTTCTTGGAGGTGTATGGTCGTCCTCTCCATAACGCCGACGCTCCACTCTATTTTGCTAAGATGCTATATGCACAATTTATCCTAGAAACTCCAGTGGACTTTGCCTCCAGAGAGGCCACTGTCAACCCCACGACATACGTGAAGAGACAGTGACATTCACAAGGGAGGAACTTGCTCTCATGGTGGAGGGCACTGGATTGGAGTTAAACAAGGTCAAAGAAAGCTTAGGGGCACAGCTAGAGCAGAGAAGGAGAAAGAAGCTGTGCAATTATCTCAAGCGTCAACTCCTCCCCCAGCCAATAGAGGGATTCAAGAGCAGCTCACAAAGATCAGCCAAGATGTACAGACCATCTCTTCACGTATTGCTCCTGTGTGCCAAGGGAACCACATCTCTCATTTTTTGATACATCCTGATCTTGTGGGAGTTTCTGCTGAGGCTACTAGTTCCTCAACCCCCCAATGTCCTGTATGTTACAAAGTATTCGATGGGTGGAGCGGCCAGTATATACTACCCTGTGGACACTACTACCACTTAATATGTTTAGTGAGGCAAATGCAAAATATTTCCACATGTGCATTGTGCAGTGTCCCAATAAATCAAAGTATTTATACAGTGTTCGGCATGGCTAGCGAATATAAACCACCAGGACCTTTAGATGCAACTCCTAGTGCAATTCGTAATTTATTTCAAGATGAAAGCTAAGAAAGACATAAATCCTACTTTTGTATTGATAATTTCTCCAAATACAATCATTTGTACAATTACTTTTTATGAAATTAATGAAATGACTTCTTCCTCTATGTCAGTATCTTGCTCCAAAATTCTTTCACCGTTTACCCTCTCGTCTGCTAAATTAAGCTCATCTACGTCAATGTCCAAATTGTCTTCTATCTCAAGGGTAGTGCACGACGTGCGTCCACATCAAAGTTCACGTCTACTACATCATCACAATCATACATCCATCTGGGCATATCTTCTTCATACTCTTTGCTTTCAATGTCTCGCAAGATCTTTTGATTGCAATACATGTAAACAAGTTTATCTGCTCGATCTGCAAGAAGTCGATTGCGAATAGTACTGTGAATATATTTGTACATGCTCCAGTTTCTTTCTGAGCCTGAGTTTGAAGAGCACTGACTTAGAACCTTCATCGCAAGGTTGCGCAATAAAGCATAATGCTCACCACCATTCATCATCCACCACTTCCATGCAGGTTGCTCTTTAGCCATTTGTTGAACAAGGGAGTTGGAAAATAAACCCTCTTTCAATCGAAATGAGGTCATCTCCTTTATGCACTTTACACGATCATCAACATTATTATAAAAAGTGTTACCACTTTATAAAAATCTTGCACCACCTCAACGTTGGACATCAAATCCATATTCTAATATTCAGGATCCAACATGTAAGCAGCACTGTGTAGTGGTGGTGAATGCGCTCCAATCCATCTAGCATGAAAGTACTTCAATAGGACTTTTCTTTGTCTACTGGAGAATGGTACACGCCATTGCTTTTCCACCAGTGAATGCTCTAATTTCTCAGGACACTCCAAACTCCGCTGGACAGTCCACCATTGCATCCATGCTTTCCCGAGATTAGGCGCTCTTTGATCAAGACTTCGTACGGCATACATAACAGGCAGCATCATTACATGGTATGCATCCATCACACTGTTCCACCACTTCTTCTCGTAAGCGCTGCCTTCAAGACTTTGATTTTCTCTTTCACTTTTTCAAGTTGAGTGCTCTCCCAGCACGAAATGCCATGCATGTAAATGTTTCGCAAACTGCATCTTTATTTCGAAGAAGAGACTCAAAAGTGTAAAAGTGAGTGCAAAACCTAGTCTCCGCTGGAAGCTTTAACATAACTGACATGCGAGGTCGAAAAATATCTAACACTCTCTGTCTCTCTTGAGCATGAATCTCACAATCTGGTGGAGCAGTGTCGACGATTGAGGCAAACCATTTGGTATCATCACTTTTATACCAATCTTTTAATACAAGATTCAAACTATGAGTATTACAGCCTACCGGAAAAACATGTGGATACTGTCGCTTTAGGATTTTGGATGCATTCTTGTAATTCTTTGCATTGTCCATGACGATTTGGACTACATTTTTGGCACCCACTTCCTCTATCACAGAGCCAATGACCTGAGCAATGTAAGCCCCAGTTTTGATTGAACCAGCAGAATCTACGGCACGGATGAAAGTCTCACCTCCAGGTGAAATAACCATTATATTAATTAATGGTTTTCTTTGTACATTAGACCATCCATCACTTACTATACTACATCCAAAAAGCTCTATATTGCTAAGAATTATTCTTTGTACACGTTCTTTTACTTGCGCTTAGACATCCCCCAGATGAAGTGGGAATGCATCAGTATGGATTTTATTACTGGATTACCTTCAGTGTAATCAGGCTACAACTCCATCTTCGTGGTAGTTGATAGACTAACCAAAGTTGCCCATCTAATTCCAGTATAAGAAACCTACACTGCAGCAGTGGATGTGGCTAGAGTGTTCCTCAAGGAAATCTTCAGATTGCATGGCCTACCCAGAAGAATAGTAAGTGATCGAGACCCCAAATTCACGTCAAGATTCTAGACTGCATTTTTTGAAGCAGTAGGAACTTTCTTGGATCTTAGCATAGCTTACTACCCTGAGACCGATGGTCAAACAGAAAGGGTCAACCAAGTAATTGAAGATATACTTCGGTCATGCTGTTTGGCAGGGAACCCAAGAAGTGGCTAAGTTATCTGCACCAAGTCGAGTTCGCCTACAATGCTTCTTATCACCGAAGTATTGGGATGAGCCCTTTCAAAGCTCTGTATGGACAAGATTGCTTAACTCCATTAACTTGGTCCGACCCATTGATTAGGGTTGAGATGTCCAGACAGACGCTTGACGACATGGAGCAGCAAATACAGTCAATTCGCAAAGATATAAAAGCTGCCTAGGATAGACAGAAATAGCATGCAGATAAGAAGAGGACAGACAGAAAATTCGAAGAAGCAGATATGGTCTTCATTCGAGTATGCCCCAAAAGAAGTTCTCTATCTCTTGGGAAGTACAAGAAGTTATCCCCCAGATATTGTGGGCCATATCTGATTACAAAGAAAGTAGGTGACTTAGCCTACGAGCTTCTTCTGCCTCCTCATCTCAAAGTACATAATTGATTTTCATGTCAGCTTACTTAAAAAGTATGTACCAAGCCCGAATCATTTGCTTGATGAAATCTTATCTTCTTCAACCCAAGGGCAGATGGAACTCCAACCTGAAGAAATCCTTGATGTTCGAGAGAAGGTTCTCAGGAATAGAATTCTGAGAGAATTATTGGTTAAATGGAAGTTCTATTCTTTTGAAGATGCCACCTGGGAGAAAGAAGCCGAACTGTTGTGGAAGTACCCCCAGTTTGCAAGATGAGGACATCTCGCATTTTTCAAGTGGGAGAGAATGTAATATTCCTCCCCAGCCTCTCATAAGTCTAGTATCTTCCCCTGTAATCAAATTCCTCTTCAAAAATATAAAAGATCTTGTTTCTACCTGTTTTGACCTAGAGAGAGAAAATCTTCTAGAGAGAGATGATTCAGTTTTAAATATTTTTGGATGGAAAAATATCTCATCTTATTAAAGTAAATTCCCCCGAAACAGAAGTTCAAAAAGAATTTGAGAAGGTGCATTAGAAATAAATTATAATATGTTCAAAAGGCCTTATCCTAAGAGTCCAGATTTTTTGAAAATTTTAAATTAAGATTCCTATGGACCAATAATATTAATCCAAATGTAGGGAGGAGGTAAATTGAAGAAATAAAGAAAATCCCCCCAAAAATGAGTAAATACTCACATAAGATGAAGAGTGGACTAAGGACCAAAGGAAATACTAAAAAAATAAAAATTTGACACCTCAGAGTGGGGATTCCCCCTCATGAAGTAGGCACCTTTTTCCCATCATTGCTTTTGAATTTTAAATCAATAAAATTAGATATTTTATCTCTCCTCTCTCCTAATTCAAAACTAGATCCAAAAAGTAAGCTAAACTGATCCAAAAATGGTCAAAAATTGACCAAACTGTCTGGAAAATTCTAGAATCAGTTTGCTTGGTTAGAAGCTCACTTTTTCCTATAAATAGAAGCCTCTCCCTTTGTAGAAGCTTAATAGTGTTTTATGCACTGTTACTCTACTCCTCCTTAGAGCCAAAAACAGTGAATTTATTGATAATTAATTAGTTTTTGACCATTTCCTCTTCAAAAGAATTGGTGGCTACTCTTGTTGCAAACAAGAGTAGATTTCGCATAGCATGGTACGTAGGTGATGAAAACCCTGGTCCAAACTCACCAATTTTCTTCCATGCTCTCTTCCAATGCTCACTATCCACCACCATTATCATAGCACTCCCAGAAAAGTAAATCGCTTCAGCAAGGGCGAGTTGTGCATCATTAAGCCGACCTTGACGTAGGCTTTCTTGCAATGAAGTTTGACGCATGGGTATATTTACTACGTCAAAGTTTCGCTTGCAGGAAGATGCACTGGGTAGATTACTTTCTGGTTGCACATTGACGTTCGGAGTACAAGCAGGCGATGTAGCGGGAGTTTGATGATTAGAACAACAGTGTTCTTGCTGCCTTGATACATTAACGGTAGGAGTGTAATGTTTTCTTGTAATCAATTCCTTTTCTGAAATATAAGAGATCTTGTTTGTGGCTATTTTAACCTAGAGAGAGAAAATATTCTAGAGAGAGAATATTCAGATTTTGAATATTTTTGAATAGAAAAATATCTCATATAATTAAGATGAATTTCCCTGAAATAGAAATTCAAAAAGAATTTTCCAATGTGCAATTGGAATTAATTGGAAATAGGTATAAAGAACCTTAGCCTAAGGGTCTAGATTTTCAGAAATCTTTAGACTATGGTCCAATTAAGGTTCCTATGGGCCAATAGCATCAATCCATGTGTAGGGAGGAGATAAATCCAAATTGTAAAAAGAAAATACCCAAAAATGAGTAAATGCTCACATGAGGTGAAGAGTTGAAAATGTACAAGGTTTATTAGTAAAAAACTATGTGCAATATTAAAAATATGAGATATTTTGGGTATAATGATTTTATTATGACACATATGTAAGGAAGGGGAGTCCCTTAAATGCTCACATAAGATGAAGAGTTGAAAATGTACAAGGTTTAATAGTAAAAAAATATGAGTAATATAAAAAAATGAGATATTTTGAGTGTAAGGATTCCATTTTTGACACATCAGTAAGGAAAAGGAGAGCATTCAATGAGGCTCCTAAAACACATGCTTAAATGAGTTTTAAAATCATAAAAGTTGAGATATTTCATCTCTCCTCTCTCCTCATTCAAGTCTAGTTCCAAAAAGTTAGCTTAACTGACCTAAAAATGGTCAAAAAGTGACCAAACTGACTTGGAAAATTCTAGAATCAGTTTTTTTGGTTAGGAGCTCAAATTTTCCTATAAATAGAAGCCTCCCCTTATTGAAAAATATATAGTGTCTTATGCATAGTTACTCTTCTCCACCTTAGCCAAGAACTGTGAATTCTTTAATAATTCACTAGTTTTTGACACTTCCCTCTTCTCTAATACCCATTGGTGGCTCCATCAACATACTAAACCAATTGATTGGTTGGGGGCCTCTACCGTGATTAAAGAATCAAGCAAATTGTAAGGTAAGTATGGTGAATTTTGATTTTTCTATAATTTCTAAATGTTTCTCTCTTCTCAACCCCTCTCAAGCTTGAGAAGCTTAACTGGTATGGTTTTTGAATATTATTAAAGTTATTTTTATCTATGCTTTTAATTTATATATTCTAGGATTATTTTTTTAAGGGTTAATGATCCAATTAGGATCATTCTAATCATTCCCTTAAAGTTAACCTATCTTTTAAAATAATTAAGAATTATTAGTTATAGTAGCGAAGCTATGGCAAAATTTTATAAAAATTTACACATAAAATAATTTCATTCAAAGCATGAAAAGAGGATTTCCTACCATATTCTAGGAATTATCATCCTAGATTAATTGAAAGAAATTCATTAGAATCATGAGAAAATTGAATTTTTATATTATGCATAAAGAATAAATTTTTATATCAAAAGTATTACTTTTAACATAATTGAATTTTATGCATAAAGGTATGCATAAAAGATAAAAATTTTATTATAAAAGTGTTACTTTTAACATAATTGAATTTTATGCATAGAGGTATGCATAAAAGATAAATATTTTATTATAAAAGTGTTACTTTTAACATAATTGAATTTCATGCATAGAGGTATGCATAAAAGATAAATAATTTATTATAAAAGTGCTACTTTTAACCTAATTGAATTTCATGCATAGAGGTATGCATATAAGATGAATATTTTATTATTTTATTATAGAACTGTAAAGAAAAAAAATGATTATTTTATTATAAAAAGTTATTTTCATCATATTGAATTTTGTGCATAAAAATGAAAAAAATAAATAAATTATTATTTTATTATAAAAATTTTACAAAAAAAAATATATAAAAATAAAAATTTATTTTATTATAAAAGTGTTACTTTTATCACAATTGAAATTCTTGCATAGAGGTATGCATAAAAGATGAGTTAGGATGTGATAAGAGGTGTATGAGATGTGATAGAATGAGATAAGATGCATATGAGATGAGTTAGGATGTGATAAGAGGTGTATGAGATGTGATAAGATGAGATAAGATGCATATGAGATGAGTTAGGATGTGATAAGATGAGTTAAGAGGTGATAAGATGTGTATGGAATGAGATAAGAAGTGTATGTGATGAGATAAGATGAATATGGGTTGTGAGATAGGGTGAGAATGGATGTGATGAAAAATAATAGATGAGAAGGCGTATGGGGTTATATGAATGGGAATGAGGAAATGGTGTATGGATGTGTATGTATGGATGAGGATGCATGAAAGTGCATGAAGATGTGGATGTGAAAATAGATGCATGGATGTAGATGTGGATGTATGGATGTGGATGTGGATATAAGTATGGATGTGAATATATGATATGTGATGAGAAGGAATCTCAAAGTGATGAGATGGAAAATGATGTGATGGGATGAGTACACATATAACTGGAATGTGGGATAAGCAATGTGGATTGATGAGGGATAATGTGGAAAAATGAGAGTTAATATAGAAACTATATTTTATGACTGTTTGTAAATGACTGTTTTATGTCAAGATTGCTGGGGAAGCATTGTGACCATCTTGTGATTAAGGTCGTGGAGACCTAATTGATAAAGTTGCAACTGCTGACGGAGAGTCAATGAAGGACGTCTCGCGTAGCAAGGTCGGCCGAGGTCTTGACCAGCCTCAGTGCGATTAAAATGGTGAGCTTCCGGTACGGGGGATGAGGGGCCAAGGAAGCGGCCTATGCGTGAAGCGCTAGGTTACCTGCGAAGGATCCTAGAGGGTGCTGACCATACGGTGCTCGGGCTCTGGGTCACCCAGGATACCCACGCGTTGTCGTGCTGTGGCACGTCCATGCAATGAAAGCATGCTCAGAGACTATTTTAAATGGATTGAGATGCGTGGACATGAAAACAATGAAGTACATGTGTGTATATGCTTTAAAATACAAGCCTGTGTGGGTAATAGAGAAGGACAGGGAGCCATTTTGGAGGCAAAATATCAGGAGCAGGGAGTGCCTGATGAAGATGCTACGAACTGGAGAAATGTAGTCAAACATATTGGGAACAACTTTGCAGAAGGAAGTTTTTGCAAAGGAGCTATGGTTTGAGATATTTTTAGCCTCGAATGTGGGTACTTTTCATCCGGAGCAGTTGCAGATGATAAATGGTCAGCTTGATGTGGATTTTGTGTGCGCATGGAGAACATGCTATAGTGAGACCCGGGTGTCAAGACGTAGTCAGGGATAAGGACTACAGGGCTATGTACTTGGATTTTTATTTGGATGTGCGGGGAATGAGATATGGAGCCTCTAGTTTGGTCAGATTTGCCAGGGGCTCCAACACTTAGAAAATTTTGAAATTAGTGAAAGTGAAACAGATGAACTGTACAAGATCTGCAGTGTTATTGGAACGCCAAATGAGCAAACTTGGCCTGAGGGCCTCCAACTTGCAAATTCACTGAGATTCCACTTCCCTGAGTTTCCTCGAACCCACCTTTCAGGTCTCATTCCACGTGCAAGTGCTGAAGCCATCAATCTTATGATGGCTTTGTGTTCATGGGATCCTAGTCAGCGACCAACAGCCATTGAAGCGCTTCAGCATCCCTTTTTCCAGGTTGGTTCATATACCCCACCATGCACCTACTATTTTGGCAGAAGGGGAAAGTTTCCCTCTCCCTTTTCAGAAAAAGCGACCTTGGCCAGACGGAATGGAAAGGAACAAAGAAAATCACATTCAACAAGGACAATACGGGGGGGGGAAATAATACTGCCAGGCGAGCTATCTTATGCTGATTATTATCAGCCTCTCTGGGGATTCTTTTGAAAATCTTGTCGAGCCCCTGGCAAGCTTAAGGCCATGGATGATTACCCAAGGAAATCATGATGTAGAGAATATTCCATTTGTATTGCAACCATTCAGAGCTTTCAACACACGGTGGCAAAGGCCATACAAAGAGAGTGGTTCAGATTCAAATCTCTATTACTCTTTTGAAGTTTCTGGCGTACATGTCCTTATGCTTGGCTCCTATGCTAATGTCAGTAAAGATTCTAATCAGTACAAATGGCTTGTGGCTGACTTGGCTAAAGTAGACAGAAGAAAAACTCCCTGGCTGATTGCAGTCATTCATGCACCATGGTATAGCAGCAATTCTAAACATCAGGATGATGGTGAGGAAATGAGGAAGTCCATGGAGCTTATTCTGAGGGAAGCAAAAATGGATTTGATATTTGCAGGTCATGTCCATGCATATGAACGGAAGGACTTAGAGAACGGCTCAATGGGAAGAAACCGGGATGAGGCAAACATGTCGATGGAGGCTTTGCCCATCTAAAAAAAAAAACAGGATTGTATTATGATGCTATAAAGATGCTTATGAATAGTTTGTTGTGATTAAGTGATAATGATTTATAATGTGCATCTGTTCTCTCTCTTCTCCCTTCATTATATTTGCTTATCGGCTGCTTGGCCTATGGAAAAAGGGACCTTGTTCCCCTATGTGTGTGTGCTCCAGTCTGCCGGTGAATGGAGGGAGGCCCATCTTTGCTAGCGGCCTGTTCTCCCATGTTCCCTCGAGATCCAGAGTGCTAGCTCTCACAGCCAGACACCCAGCATGTTCCCAGCCAAGCCGCCCACGTCACGACAGCTTTTGGTGAACCCGACGTGAAACAGCTGGGGTGAGAGTAGAAGGGGAATCATGGGTGATCAACAGGAGCAGCAAGGATTTCGTCCGGACGTCAACACCATGCAGATGTTTCAGGCGTTTGTGCTCAACATGCAACAGCAACAGGTAGTCGAAAGAAGGCTGGGTGAAGTGGGAAAACAAAGGTAATGTTATCTGATTCGAATGCTGGATGAAAAACGATATGATATCTGGAATGTATGGATACATGCAAGATGACATACAAATCAAGATGATGCTTGAGGAAAATTAGAGCAAATAGATACACAATCAGGGCTTTCTGAAAGGCAGGTACAAAAAAAATGAAGGAAATATACTATAATGATGCTATATCTTAGCTGCTTGGAGAACTTCTAAAGCATGACAAGGATGCAAAGGAGGTAAAAATAATGGCAGACAAAGCAAAGAAGGCTATAGGGGCCTATGACACTGATGCATTTCTCGAAAAGAGAGAGCAAGGAGCTTATAGGACTTGTAGTCTTCCATAATAAAACTATTAGGGAAGAAGAAGGATTACAAGGGCTTATGACACTTGTTCACCTCAGGAGAAGGGGGTGGCAAGGAGCTTGTATAGACTTGTAGTTCTCTCTTAGAACTGTAGAATGGCAACAAGGGCTTGTGACACTCATCCTTCTCGACAGCTGAGGAAGGAGAGGAGCTTGCAATGACTTGATCCATTCTTGCCACTTCAAGGGCTTACGACACTCGACCTTTCTGATAGCTGAGGAAGGTGAGGAGCTTGTATTGACTTGAGGTCTTCCCTACAAGTTGCAAAACAGATAGAATGCTCAAGAACTCATGAATGCCGGAAAGGTGGACACTTCTTTGTACTCTGATTGTCAGGATATCTGAAAGAAACTCTTTGAAAAGCAGAGCTAAATGAATGCAATGATGATCTGGATGAATGGTTTGACATAGAGAAAGCCCAAAACATCAGAAGGATATGGATTTCCCAAGCGTCATCCTGATTAAATGGAATGCCAATGCAGAATGCTGTAGAATTGAGTGTATGAACATGGAGATTAAAGCTTTACTCGTTGTTCAGGGAAGCCATATATGATGGCATTATATGTACACATGGAATGCTCATTTGTAATACATGAATAAACTATGTGCCAGTTAATGGCTGCAACCAGTTAGAGTCTTTGAAAAGAAGTTCATGGTGATTTGAAGCAGTACAGGGCATCGGTGGAAGGGGGAAAATATGTGCTGGTCCAGCGTGGTCGAGTTCTGCTTTTCAGGAGGAGCCAGCAAACCATGCACGAGCATTTGGATCTAGATCCACTCCTAGAGTGCAAATGGATGCACAAGTGCAAGAGGCCAAGGGTTGGGAGACTTTGAGTTTAGAGTAGACATTGGCTTCTTTGGAGCAGATGGCGCAGCTGCCATCGGTGGAAAGCTTAACATCCATCTTGCAGAAATGCAGAAAAAGGAGAGATTCTTCATGTGCAAAGTGTGTTCATCTACACGTGTGTTACAATGGGCTGGAAGCTCATAGGCTACTAAGAAATCACCTTATTCTGGATGCAGAGCAGGTCTTTCGTAGATTTGCACAACAGAAAGGGTGTTTCTGGCCTTCTCTTCTAGAAGGCTAACTCGAATGCAGAGAGTATCAGCATGCCTTTGAACTGTTCCATCAAATGCAACACAATTGTGCTCAACTTAACAAGTATGTTCTTCAGGCATTATTAAAAGCTTGTGCTAGACTGAAATGGGTTAAACAGGGCCAAGAAGTACATGCTGGTCTTGTCAGAGAGGGATTGGAATCAGACACTTTTGTTGGCAATAGTTTGGTTGAGATGTATTCAAAATGTGGCTTACTTGCTGAGGCAGATGAAGTGTTTGATGAGCTAGAAGCACGAGATGTAGTTGCGTGGACTGTTTTGAGTTCGGGGTATGCTGACTGTGGACTTGATGGAGAAGCATTACACTGCTTGGAACAGATGCAAATGGAGGGCGTGCTCCCAAATGCTGTCACATTTGTTGGCAGTTTGAAAATTTGCAGCCGGACAGGATCTCTAGAAAGGGGACAAGAAGTACATGCTGAGATTGCAAAAGAGGGTTTTGAATCAGAAACTTTTGTTGGTAGTACCTTGTTGGACATGTATGCCAAATGTGGCCTGCTTGTGGAAGCACAGGAGGTGTTTGATGGGCTTTTGGTTAGAGATGTGGTCTCATGGACAGCACTGATCGCAGGGTATGGAGATCATGGACATGGACAAGCAGAACTTTTTGAACAAAATGCAACAGGAGAGGCAAATGCCCAATAATGTTACTCTTATCAGTGCCTTGAATGCATGTTCAAGTATAGCTGCCCTTTCCCAAGGCAAGCTAGGTCCATGCTCAAAGTTGCGTAACTAATGGGCTTGAAGCTTCTGATACAATGTTGAGAACTGCACTTATTGACATGTATGGCAAATGTGGAAGCATGGTGGATGCTCATAGGCTGTTCAATGCAATATGTACAAGGGACCTTGTGAGATGGAATGCATTGATTGCAGGGTGTGCCTGCCAAGGAGAGACTGAGCTTGTATTTCATCTGTTTGAAAGAATGATGAAGGAAGGCATTCAACCAAATGAAGTCACATTTCTTAGTGTTCTTGCAGCATGCAGCCATGCAGGTCTTAAGGACAAGGGCCAGAAGTGTTTTGAGGATATGATCAACAATCATCACATTTATGCAACTATTCAGCACTATACTTGCATGGTTGATCTTCTCTATCGCGCAGGCCAACTTGATGAGGCTGTTGTAATGTTAGAGAAGGTGCCTTTTCAACTTGATCTTGCGGTATGGAACACCTTGTTATCTTCTTGTCAAAAGTGGGGTAATTTAGAGCTTGGTACACAAGCATTTGGTCGTGCGGTGAGCATGAATGAAACACATGCTACAACATTTATTTTATTGTCAAACATCTATGCTGATGTGTACATGTTTGAGAATACACAGATGGTAAAGACTAAAAAAATGCTGAGCGTGGGGAAAGTGAAATGGCTTTTTCACTGTATGCGCAAATGCAAGAGCAAGGTTTCTTACCAAATACTGTGACCTTAGTAAGCATTCTGAAAGCTTGCGCCAGTACATCAGCTGATCATAGGGGTAATTTCATTCATGGATATGTTGTCGAAAGTGGTTATGATTTGGATGCATGCGTCAGTAGCATGCTAATTGATATGCTTGCAAAACTTGGGTCTCTTGAGGAAGCTCAGAGACTGTTTGACAGTTTAGGACAAGAAGGTGTGGTGCCCTGGATGAGGTGCACTCCCTGTTTGCCAGAATGCATCAGCTGGATCTCTTCGCTTGGAATTTCGCCATCAAAGCTCATGCTATGCATGGACATCACATTGAAGCCCTCCACCTAGTAGGGCAAATGCAGCTTCAAGGATTCTTGCCTTACAAGTTCATCTTCATTAGCCTCTTCACCGCTCTTACCCACCAATCCACCGTCAAAGCAGGCATGTGGATGCATGCTTGCATGTATGGCAGTGAATTTGAAATGGATGTTGCAATGGGTACGGCTCTTATCACCATGTATGGCAATTGTGGGCAGCTAGAGTATGCTCAAAGAGAATCTAACAGCATGTCTCACCATGATTCCGTCTCTTGGACTGCTATGATTGCTACATATGCTCAATGTGGGAAAGGTAGTCATGCACTTTTCCTGTTTGATCTCATGATGTTGCATGGATTGATGCCAGATCTGGTCACCTTTGTTAGTTCCCTTGATGCATGTGCCAGTGCTGTGGCCATAGCCACAGGCAAGAAGATGCACGTTTGCATCATGGGAAGTGCCTTTGAGCAGGATATTGTCATTCAGACTGCCCTCGTTAACTTGTATGGGAAATGTGGCCGATTTTCACATGCGTGCAGAGTTTATGAAAATATGTCGGAGCGTGATGATGTGACACTCATCAGCATGATTTTGGCATGCGCCAACTGTGCAGCCCTATCTGAAGGCAAACAGCTACATAAATATATTATTTGCAATGCATCTGAATCTAACATTGTTTTAGGGACTGCCCTCATAAACATGTACAGCAAATGTGGGTTCAGAGGGTGAAAAAGCTGAAGATAACGTGCCAAAATTTGATAAAGATGACGGCAAATCAATATAAATTTGAATGAAGATTAGCCTATATAGCAACTTGGTGGCACATACCGGAGGATGTGCAGGTTTAGAGGGGGTGGATGTCGTGCTGTGGCACGTCCATGCAATGAAAGCATGCTCAGAGACTATTTTAAATGGATTGAGATGCGTGGACATGAAAACAGTGAAGTACATGTGTGTATATGCTTTAAAATACAAGCCTGTGTGGGTAATAGAGAAGGACAGGGAGCCATTTTGGAGGCAAAATATCAGGAGCAGGGAGTGCCTGATGAAGATGCTACGAACTGGAGAAATGTAGTCAAACATATTGGGAACAACTTTGCAGAAGGAAGTTTTTGCAAAGGAGCTATGGTTTGAGATATTTTTAGCCTCGAATGTGGGTACTTTTCATCCGGAGCAGTTGCAGATGATAAATGGTCAGCTTGATGTGGATTTTGTGTGCGCATGGAGAACATGCTATAGTGAGACCCGGGTGTCAAGACGTAGTCAGGGATAAGGGCTACAGGGCTATGTACTTGGATTTTTATTTGGATGTGCGGGGAATGAGATATGGAGCCTCTAGTTTGGTCAGATTTGCCAGGGGCTCCAACACTTAGAAAATTTTGAAATTAGTGAAAGTGAAACAGATGAACTGTACAAGATCTGCAGTGTTATTGGAACGCCAAATGAGCAAACTTGGCCTGAGGGCCTCCAACTTGCAAATTCACTGAGATTCCACTTCCCTGAGTTTCCTCGAACCCACCTTTCAGGTCTCATTCCACGTGCAAGTGCTGAAGCCATCAATCTTATGATGGCTTTGTGTTCATGGGATCCTAGTCAGCGACCAACAGCCATTGAAGCGCTTCAGCATCCCTTTTTCCAGGTTGGTTCATATACCCCACCATGCACCTACTATTTTGGCAGAAGGGGAAAGTTTCCCTCTCCCTTTTCAGAAAAAGCGACCTTGGCCAGACGGAATGGAAAGGAACAAAGAAAATCACATTCAACAAGGACAATACGGGGGGGGGGAAATAATACTGCCAGGCGAGCTATCTTATGCTGATTATTATCAGCCTCTCTGGGGATTCTTTTGAAAATCTTGTCGAGCCCCTGGCAAGCTTAAGGCCATGGATGATTACCCAAGGAAATCATGATGTAGAGAATATTCCATTTGTATTGCAACCATTCAGAGCTTTCAACACACGGTGGCAAAGGCCATACAAAGAGAGTGGTTCAGATTCAAATCTCTATTACTCTTTTGAAGTTTCTGGCGTACATGTCCTTATGCTTGGCTCCTATGCTAATGTCAGTAAAGATTCTAATCAGTACAAATGGCTTGTGGCTGACTTGGCTAAAGTAGACAGAAGAAAAACTCCCTGGCTGATTGCAGTCATTCATGCACCATGGTATAGCAGCAATTCTAAACATCAGGATGATGGTGAGGAAATGAGGAAGTCCATGGAGCTTATTCTGAGGGAAGCAAAAATGGATTTGATATTTGCAGGTCATGTCCATGCATATGAACGGAAGGACTTAGAGAACGGCTCAATGGGAAGAAACCGGGATGAGGCAAACATGTCGATGGAGGCTTTGCCCATCTAAAAAAAAAAACAGGATTGTATTATGATGCTATAAAGATGCTTATGAATAGTTTGTTGTGATTAAGTGATAATGATTTATAATGTGCATCTGTTCTCTCTCTTCTCCCTTCATTATATTTGCTTATCGGCTGCTTGGCCTATGGAAAAAGGGACCTTGTTCCCCTATGTGTGTGTGCTCCAGTCTGCCGGTGAATGGAGGGAGGCCCATCTTTGCTAGCGGCCTGTTCTCCCATGTTCCCTCGAGATCCAGAGTGCTAGCTCTCACAGCCAGACACCCAGCATGTTCCCAGCCAAGCCGCCCACGTCACGACAGCTTTTGGTGAACCCGACGTGAAACAGCTGGGGTGAGAGTAGAAGGGGAATCATGGGTGATCAACAGGAGCAGCAAGGATTTCGTCCGGACGTCAACACCATGCAGATGTTTCAGGCGTTTGTGCTCAACATGCAACAGCAACAGGTAGTCGAAAGAAGGCTGGGTGAAGTGGGAAAACAAAGGTAATGTTATCTGATTCGAATGCTGGATGAAAAACGATATGATATCTGGAATGTATGGATACATGCAAGATGACATACAAATCAAGATGATGCTTGAGGAAAATTAGAGCAAATAGATACACAATCAGGGCTTTCTGAAAGGCAGGTACAAAAAAAATGAAGGAAATATACTATAATGATGCTATATCTTAGCTGCTTGGAGAACTTCTAAAGCATGACAAGGATGCAAAGGAGGTAAAAATAATGGCAGACAAAGCAAAGAAGGCTATAGGGGCCTATGACACTGATGCATTTCTCGAAAAGAGAGAGCCAGGAGCTTATAGGACTTGTAGTCTTCCATAATAAAACTATTAGGGAAGAAGAAGGATTATAAGGGCTTATGACACTTGTTCACCTCAGGAGAAGGGGGTGGCAAGGAGCTTGTATAGACTTGTAGTTCTCTCTTAGAACTGTAGAATGGCAACAAGGGCTTGTGACACTCATCCTTCTCGACAGCTGAGGAAGGAGAGGAGCTTGCAATGACTTGATCCATTCTTGCCACTTCAAGGGCTTACGACACTCGACCTTTCTGATAGCTGAGGAAGGTGAGGAGCTTGTATTGACTTGAGGTCTTCCCTACAAGTTGCAAAACAGATAGAATGCTCAAGAACTCATGAATGCCGGAAAGGTGGACACTTCTTTGTACTCTGATTGTCAGGATATCTGAAAGAAACTCTTTGAAAAGCAGAGCTAAATGAATGCAATGATGATCTGGATGAATGGTTTGACATAGAGAAAGCCCAAAACATCAGAAGGATATGGATTTCCCAAGCGTCATCCTGATTAAATGGAATGCCAATGCAGAATGCTGTAGAATTGAGTGTATGAACATGGAGATTAAAGCTTTACTCGTTGTTCAGGGAAGCCATATATGATGGCATTATATGTACACATGGAATGCTCATTTGTAATACATGAATAAACTATGTGCCAGTTAATGGCTGCAACCAGTTAGAGTCTTTGAAAAGAAGTTCATGGTGATTTGAAGCAGTACAGGGCATCGGTGGAAGGGGGAAAATATGTGCTGGTCCAGCGTGGTCGAGTTCTGCTTTTCAGGAGGAGCCAGCAAACCATGCACAAGCATTTGGATCTAGATCCACTCCTAGAGTGCAAATGGATGCACAAGTGCAAGAGGCCAAGGGTTGGGAGACTTTGAGTTTAGAGTAGACATTGGCTTCTTTGGAGCAGATGGCGCAGCTGCCATCGGTGGAAAGCTTAACATCCATCTTGCAGAAATGCAGAAAAAGGAGAGATTCTTCATGTGCAAAGTGTGTTCATCTACACGTGTGTTACAATGGGCTGGAAGCTCATAGGCTACTAAGAAATCACCTTATCCAAATGTTTGTGGAATGCGGAAGAACTCTGGATGCGGAGCAGGTCTTTCGTAGATTTGCACAACAGAAAGGGTGTTTCTGGCCTTCTCTTCTGGAAGGCTAACTCGAATGCAGAGAGTATCAGCATGCCTTTGAACTGTTCCATCAAATGCAACACAATTGTGCTCAACTTAACAAGTATGTTCTTCAGGCATTATTAAAAGCTTGTGCTAGACTGAAATGGGTTAAACAGGGCCAAGAAGTACATGCTGGTCTTGTCAGAGAGGGATTGGAATCAGACACTTTTGTTGGCAATAGTTTGGTTGAGATGTATTCAAAATGTGGCTTACTTGCTGAGGCAGATGAAGTGTTTGATGAGCTAGAAGCACGAGATGTAGTTGCGTGGACTGTTTTGAGTTCGGGGTATGCTGACTGTGGACTTGATGGAGAAGCATTACACTGCTTGGAACAGATGCAAATGGAGGGCGTGCTCCCAAATGCTGTCACATTTGTTGGCAGTTTGAAAATTTGCAGCCGGACAGGATCTCTAGAAAGGGGACAAGAAGTACATGCTGAGATTGCAAAAGAGGGTTTTGAATCAGAAACTTTTGTTGGTAGTACCTTGTTGGACATGTATGCCAAATGTGGCCTGCTTGTGGAAGCACAGGAGGTGTTTGATGGGCTTTTGGTTAGAGATGTGGTCTCATGGACAGCACTGATCGCAGGGTATGGAGATCATGGACATGGACAAGCAGAACTTTTTGAACAAAATGCAACAGGAGAGGCAAATGCCCAATAATGTTACTCTTATCAGTGCCTTGAATGCATGTTCAAGTATAGCTGCCCTTTCCCAAGGCAAGCTAGGTCCATGCTCAAAGTTGCGTAACTAATGGGCTTGAAGCTTCTGATACAATGTTGAGAACTGCACTTATTGACATGTACAAGGGACCTTGTGAGATGGAATGCATTGATTGCAGGGTGTGCCTGCCAAGGAGAGACTGAGCTTGTATTTCATCTGTTTGAAAGAATGATGAAGGAAGGCATTCAACCAAATGAAGTCACATTTCTTAGTGTTCTTGCAGCATGCAGCCATGCAGGTCTTAAGGACAAGGGCCAGAAGTGTTTTGAGGATATGATCAACAATCATCACATTTATGCAACTATTCAGCACTATACTTGCATGGTTGATCTTCTCTGTCGCGCAGGCCAACTTGATGAGGCTGTTGTAATGTTAGAGAAGGTGCCTTTTCAACTTGATCTTGCGGTATGGAACACCTTGTTATCTTCTTGTCAAAAGTGGGGTAATTTAGAGCTTGGTACACAAGCATTTGGTCGTGCGGTGAGCATGAATGAAACACATGCTACAACATTTATTTTATTGTCAAACATCTATGCTGATGTGTACATGTTTGAGAATACACAGATGGTAAAGACTAAAAAAATGCTGAGCGTGGGGAAAGTGAAATGGCTTTTTCACTGTATGCGCAAATGCAAGAGCAAGGTTTCTTACCAAATACTGTGACCTTAGTAAGCATTCTGAAAGCTTGCGCCAGTACATCAGCTGATCATAGGGGTAATTTCATTCATGGATATGTTGTCGAAAGTGGTTATGATTTGGATGCATGCGTCAGTAGCATGCTAATTGATATGCTTGCAAAACTTGGGTCTCTTGAGGAAGCTCAGAGACTGTTTGACAGTTTAGGACAAGAAGGTGTGGTGCCCTGGATGAGGTGCACTCCCTGTTTGCCAGAATGCATCAGCTGGATCTCTTCGCTTGGAATTTCGCCATCAAAGCTCATGCTATGCATGGACATCACATTGAAGCCCTCCACCTAGTAGGGCAAATGCAGCTTCAAGGATTCTTGCCTTACAAGTTCATCTTCATTAGCCTCTTCACCGCTCTTACCCACCAATCCACCGTCAAAGCAGGCATGTGGATGCATGCTTGCATGTATGGCAGTGAATTTGAAATGGATGTTGCAATGGGTACGGCTCTTATCACCATGTATGGCAATTGTGGGCAGCTAGAGTATGCTCAAAGAGAATCTAACAGCATGTCTCACCATGATTCCGTCTCTTGGACTGCTATGATTGCTACATATGCTCAATGTGGGAAAGGTAGTCATGCACTTTTCCTGTTTGATCTCATGATGTTGCATGGATTGATGCCAGATCTGGTCACCTTTGTTAGTGCCCTTGATGCATGTGCCAGTGCTGTGGCCATAGCCACAGGCAAGAAGATGCACGTTTGCATCATGGGAAGTGCCTTTGAGCAGGATATTGTCATTCAGACTGCCCTCGTTAACTTGTATGGGAAATGTGGCCGATTTTCACATGCGTGCAGAGTTTATGAAAATATGTCGGAGCGTGATGATGTGACACTCATCAGCATGATTTTGGCATGCGCCAACTGTGCAGCCCTATCTGAAGGCAAACAGCTACATAAATATATTATTTGCAATGCATCTGAATCTAACATTGTTTTAGGGACTGCCCTCATAAACATGTACAGCAAATGTGGGTTCAGAGGGTGAAAAAGCTGAAGATAACGTGCCAAAATTTGATAAAGATGACGGCAAATCAGTATAAATTTGAATGAAGATTAGCCTATATAGCAACTTGGTGGCACATACCGGAGGATGTGCAGGTTTAGAGGGGGTGGATGTCGTGCTGTGGCACGTCCATGCAATGAAAGCATGCTCAGAGACTATTTTAAATGGATTGAGATGCGTGGACATGAAAACAGTGAAGTACATGTGTGTATATGCTTTAAAATACAAGCCTGTGTGGGTAATAGAGAAGGACAGGGAGCCATTTTGGAGGCAAAATATCAGGAGCAGGGAGTGCCTGATGAAGATGCTACGAACTGGAGAAATGTAGTCAAACATATTGGGAACAACTTTGCAGAAGGAAGTTTTTGCAAAGGAGCTATGGTTTGAGATATTTTTAGCCTCGAATGTGGGTACTTTTCATCCGGAGCAGTTGCAGATGATAAATGGTCAGCTTGATGTGGATTTTGTGTGCGCATGGAGAACATGCTATAGTGAGACCCGGGTGTCAAGACGTAGTCAGGGATAAGGGCTACAGGGCTATGTACTTGGATTTTTATTTGGATGTGCGGGGAATGAGATATGGAGCCTCTAGTTTGGTCAGATTTGCCAGGGGCTCCAACACTTAGAAAATTTTGAAATTAGTGAAAGTGAAACAGATGAACTGTACAAGATCTGCAGTGTTATTGGAACGCCAAATGAGCAAACTTGGCCTGAGGGCCTCCAACTTGCAAATTCACTGAGATTCCACTTCCCTGAGTTTCCTCGAACCCACCTTTCAAGTCTCATTCCACGTGCAAGTGCTGAAGCCATCAATCTTATGATGGCTTTGTGTTCATGGGATCCTAGTCAGCGACCAACAGCCATTGAAGCGCTTCAGCATCCCTTTTTCCAGGTTGGTTCATATACCCCACCATGCACCTACTATTTTGGCAGAAGGGGAAAGTTTCCCTCTCCCTTTTCAGAAAAAGCGACCTTGGCCAGACGGAATGGAAAGGAACAAAGAAAATCACATTCAACAAGGACAATACGGGGGGGGGGGGGGGGGGGGGGGAAATAATACTGCCAGGCGAGCTATCTTATGCTGATTATTATCAGCCTCTCTGGGGATTCTTTTGAAAATCTTGTCGAGCCCCTGGCAAGCTTAAGGCCATGGATGATTACCCAAGGAAATCATGATGTAGAGAATATTCCATTTGTATTGCAACCATTCAGAGCTTTCAACACACGGTGGCAAAGGCCATACAAAGAGAGTGGTTCAGATTCAAATCTCTATTACTCTTTTGAAGTTTCTGGCGTACATGTCCTTATGCTTGGCTCCTATGCTAATGTCAGTAAAGATTCTAATCAGTACAAATGGCTTGTGGCTGACTTGGCTAAAGTAGACAGAAGAAAAACTCCCTGGCTGATTGCAGTCATTCATGCACCATGGTATAGCAGCAATTCTAAACATCAGGATGATGGTGAGGAAATGAGGAAGTCCATGGAGCTTATTCTGAGGGAAGCAAAAATGGATTTGATATTTGCAGGTCATGTCCATGCATATGAACGGAAGGACTTAGAGAACGGCTCAATGGGAAGAAACCGGGATGAGGCAAACATGTCGATGGAGGCTTTGCCCATCTAAAAAAAAAAACAGGATTGTATTATGATGCTATAAATATGCTTATGAATAGTTTGTTGTGATTAAGTGATAATGATTTATAATGTGCATCTGTTCTCTCTCTTCTCCCTTCATTATATTTGCTTATCGGCTGCTTGGCCTATGGAAAAAGGGACCTTGTTCCCCTATGTGTGTGTGCTCCAGTCTGCCAGTGAATGGAGGGAGGCCCATCTTTGCTAGCGGCCTGTTCTCCCATGTTCCCTCGAGATCCAGAGTGCTAGCTCTCACAGCCAGACACCCAGCATGTTCCCAGCCAAGCCGCCCACGTCACGACAGCGTGCGTCGAGGAAGATATTGGAACAAGAGTTGGAGTTGTTTTTTGAAATCGGGCATGGATCTGGTTGATTGACCTTGCTGGTCTTCAATGGATGAGTCCATGGCTCTTTATATGGATCTGTTGGTTGATCTTACTGATCTTCAAGGAGAGTCCATCTTGATAAGTGATTATATTGCCGAGTATTATGGGCTAGGGATTAGGAAACGGCCCCTGAGTGGACAGGTGGTGAGCGTCCTAGTTACCAATGATGCCATAGATACTCTGATGAAGGAATGATGGGAAAATTGAGAATCAACTGGATAAATTGGAAGATGGTGATCAGTGATACTATGGTTTTATTAAAGGATTGTTTTAAACTGGTTGAATCTGTGAAAAGGCAATTTCATATTAGGTGTGTGAGTGGTGTGACTAGTTTTATTTTGCATGAACATCCGGCTAGGGGGCCTTGGAACTCTTTTCCTTGGTACCCGGGACAAAACCTAACCAAACTCTTAATTGGATCCCATCACTACAGTGGTTGGGCGGTTGGCTAACCCATGGGATTGGATGGGGTTAGGCTGGACTGATGGATCCGTAAATCGAGACTCAATTTCTGTTATTACGATAGATAAAGTAAATCCCGGATAGTAATTGTTCTATGGATAGGAATCAACGGCTGTGCCTCCTTAGTGGGGAAAAAAGCGTTGATCCCAATGATCCAAGTGCAAGTTCTTCCTTGATCTGACCAAGTATCTTTATAGATGCAGCCGGATCTGTTTGATCAGTAAGGGTTTTGACTACGTTAGAGTAAAAAATTATCCTCGTGGAATCGCCCGTGCTTTCCGGTAAAGAAAGTTTTTCCGGGTTCGGTTTAACAACCGACGGATTAGTCTCTTATCCGGATATCCGTGGGTGAGGCCCCGAATGTGGGACCCCTGTCCCGCGCGCGAGAAGTGCTACTTCCGCTGCTAGTATCCCGAATCTGTTGCTCGGTGGGAACAGGGATCTTACAGTTGGTATCAGAGCATTTTGGTTAATGAGGATCAACCGAGAAGCCAAATATATCAAAAATTTATCAAGAATCAAAAAGGTTGTAATTGTGTGATATAATTCATACAATTTGATATTCAAACTGAAATTCGTAAATTGGTAATTGGGTCTTCAGATGGAAGTACCGCAATTATATAGAATCCGTGACTTGCTTGAGGCCTAGACATGATGGTATTTACCTTATAATTCCAAGGGCCGTGACTACCCGTATATACCGAGAGTATACTGCAGCTCTTTACTGACAGTATATACGAGTAAATCTAAGACTTGAAATTATAAGCGTTAATGCTATCCAAATGATGATTTTGAATGTGATTGATATGATTTTTAATTCTATTTGAGAATTGATGAATTGAATTGGATTCTGATTGAAAATTCTGATTGAAAAATGATGATTTCTGAAATTAGTTGAAATATAAAAATCCGAACAAAACCACAATGAGGAGGAATGAGACGAGTCCCTGTGATGATATTCATAACTAGAATGATGATAATGAATTCAGCAAATCACTATGAGATTAGTGGGTTGTGCTGTCAAATTGTTACTGTTAACACTTGATCGGTAGATCAAGTTAAGGGATGACAAATTGAGAACCTGCTTGACTGAAATTCCCGTGGAGGAATGTTCAGAAGGAAATTTTTCGATCTAATGGACCATTATCATGTTAAAGATATGAATGATATGATCTTAATGAATTGTTATTTAATGATGAGTTCTATATAAGGGATATTTATCCCAGTATTCTGTTGGGTTGACTAGAATATAAGCAACCCCAGAATAAAATTGGATCTTAAGAAAAAGAGTTGTCCTCTACCTTGTGAGATGAGGACATCTCGCATTTTTTTTAAGTGGGGTAGAATGTAAAAATTCTCCCCAGCTTTTGAGGTATTCTAAAATAAGAATCTCCCTTCTAATCTTATAACTATTCTCTCTCTAATATATAAATTTTGACAGAATCATGAGTCGAGGAAACCATAGCCGTCAGCAGCCAGACCCTATCCCTGAAGATAACGACCTTGACCCTGATGTTCGCAAGGCTCTTCATAGGACTCAGCCAGGACCCTTCAAAGGAGAAGGGGAGAACCTGGGTGACACTGTGGAGAAATGGGTGGAAGCCACGGAAGAGTATTTTGATGTCACAGGTTATAATGAGCTGAGCAAAATGGCTCTTGGCCGGTTGAAAATAGTGGAAACAGCCAGAGTAGCATGGAGGAACCACTGTGACACCAACCATCTAAATAGAAATACTCAATCTTGGAATGACCTAAAAACCTATTTGAGAAAGAGATTTTGTCCCCCTGGATTTTTGGAAACCAAAATGAATGAATTTTTAGAACTAAAGCAGGAGAACAAAACCATTGAAGAATATCACCAGGCCTTTGCTCTTCTACTCAAATACTCGCCACCTCTAGATGAAGAACAGCTCATGGCCAGGTTCATTCGGGCAATGAACGAACCTTTAGACACACTGGTCAAAAATGCCAAACTAGTGTCCATGGCTGAAGCAGTAAAAATGGCAAAGGATTTTGCCAAAGCCTTTGTAGTAAAGGTCCCGCCAAAGCCTGCACCCTCTAACTTTAAAAAATTCCAAGCCCAGGAAGGTACTTCAAACTTTCCACCCCCAAAGAGACAGCAAGGACCGATTCAGAATCAAGATGCAGGAAGATTCCAAAGTGAAGGAAGATCCTTCCCCCAGAATACTTTCTCAGGAGGACCATCTATTTTAAGGATGCAGAACAATGAGACCAGAAGTGAGAACCGGTGTTTTGGATGCCAAGGTTTTGGTCATCAGTTAAAAGATTGCCCAACTCCTGCCATGTCAAGAGGACAGGGAAGTCTAGGACCCCGAATTCAGAGACCTATTCCTTCATACCAGTCTAATCAGGGTCCGTCTCGCCCAAGCCAGGATAACCCCAGAAGAACTCCAAATCAACCATCTGCCTCTACCCAAAGTAACCTCAAAACTCCTTTCCAGAATAGGGGCAACCAAAGAGAAAGAATTCCACCTCAGACTACTGCAGCAGCTAGAGCAGTCACAATTTCAGAAGAAGTAGAAGAGGAAAGAAGGGCAGATCCTTACTGCAATTGAAAAACCAAGGGCTTAACCGACAGTTCTCAAGTCATCCATAATCCAGCAGAATACAGGGAAAAATCGACCGTCCACTTCCAAGGCGTAACGTTGAATGTGATTGAAGAAGAAGAAGATGATGAAAGAGATCATACTCCACCTGCGAGATGAGGACATCTCGCGTTTTTTAAGTGGGGTAGAATGTAAGATTCCTCTCCCCAACCCCTTTTTGATGTCTAGCATATTCCCCTGTAATCAATTCCTTTTCTGAAATATAAGAGATCTTGTTTGTGGCTATTTTAACCTAGAGAGAGAAAATATTCTAGAGAGAGAATATTCAGATTTTAAATATTTTTGGATAGAAAAATATCTCATATAATTAAGATGAATTTCCCTGAAACAGAAATTCAAAAAGAATTTTCCAATGTGCAATTGGAATTAATTGGAAATAGGTATAAAGAACCTTAGCCTAAGGGTCTAGATTTTCAGAAATCTTTAGACTATGGTCCAATTAAGGTTCCTATGGGCCAATAGCATCAATCCATGTGTAGGGAGGAGATAAATCCAAATTGTAAAAAGAAAATACCCAAAAATGAGTAAATGCTCACATGAGGTGAAGAGTTGAAAATGTACAAGGTTTATTAGTAAAAAACTATGTGCAATATTAAAAATATGAGATATTTTGGGTATAATGATTTTATTATGACACATATGTAAGGAAGGGGAGTCCCTTAAATGCTCACATAAGATGAAGAGTTGAAAATGTACAAGGTTTAATAATAAAAAAATATGAGTAATATAAAAAAATGAGATATTTTGAGTGTAAGGATTCCATTTTTGACACATCAGTAAGGAAAAGGAGAGCATTCAATGAGGCTCCTAAAACACATGCTTAAATGAGTTTTAAAATCATAAAAGTTGAGATATTTCATCTCTCCTCTCTCCTCATTCAAGTCTAGTTCCAAAAAGTTAGCTTAACTGACCTAAAAATGGTCAAAAAGTGACCAAACTGACTTGGAAAATTCTAGAATCAGTTTTTTTGGTTAGGAGCTCAAATTTTCCTATAAATAGAAGCCTCCCCTTATTGAAAAATATATAGTGTCTTATGCATAGTTACTCTTCTCCACCTTAGCCAAGAACTGTGAATTCTTTAATAATTCACTAGTTTTTGACACTTCCCTCTTCTCTAATACCCATTGGTGGCTCCATCAACATACTAAACCAATTGATTGGCTGGGGGCCTCTACCGTGATTAAAGAATCAAGCAAATTGTAAGGTAAGTATGGTGAATTTTGATTTTTCTATAATTTCTAAATGTTTCTCTCTTCTCAACCCCTCTCAAGCTTGAGAAGCTTAACTGGTATGGTTTTTGAATATTATTAAAGTTATTTTTATCTATGCTTTTAATTTATATATTCTAGGATTATTTTTTTAAGGGTTAATGATCCAATTAGGATCATTCTAATCATTCTCTTAAAGTTAACCTATCTTTTAAAATAATTGAGAATTATTAGTTATAGTAGCGAAGCTACGGCAAAATTTTATAAAAATTTACACATAAAATAATTTCATTCAAAGCATAAAAAGAGGATTTCCTACCATATTCTAGAAATTATCATCCTAGATTCATTGAAAGAAATTCATTAGAATCATGAGAAAATTGAATTTTTATATTATGCATAAAGAATAAATTTTTATATCAAAAGTATTACTTTTAACATAATTGAATTTTATGCATAAAAGTATGCATAAAAGATAAAAATTTTATTATAAAAGTGTTACTTTTAACATAATTGAATTTTATGCATAGAGGTATGCATAAAAGATAAATATTTTATTATAAAAGTGTTACTTTTAACATTAATTGAATTTCATGCATAGAGGTATGCATAAAAAAAAAATAATTTATTATAAAAGTGCTACTTTTAACCTAATTGAATTTCATGCATAGAGGTATGCATATAAGATGAATATTTTATTATAAAACTGTAAAGAAACAAAAATGATTATTTTATTATAAAAAGTTATTTTCATCATATTGAGTTTCGTGCATAAAAATGAAAAAAATAAATAAATTATTATTTTATTATAAAAATTTTACAGAAAAAAATATATAAAAATAAAAATTTATTTTATTATAAAAGTGTTACTTTTATCACAATTAAAATTCTTGCATAGAGGTATGCATAAAAGATGAGTTAGGATGTGATAAGAGGTGTATGAGATGTGATAAGAGGTGTATGAGATGTGATAAGATGAGATAAGATGCATATGAGATGAGTTAGGATGTGATAAGAGGAGTTAGGATGTGATAAGAGGTGTATGAGATGTGATAAGATGAGATAAGATGCATATGAGATGAGTTAGGATGTGATAAGATGAGTTAAGAGGTGATAAGATGTGTATGGAATGAGATAAGAAGTGTATGTGATGAGATAAGATGAATATGGGTTGTGAGATAGGGTGAGAATGGATGTGATGAAAAAGAATAGATGAGAAGGCGTATGGGGTTATATGAATGGGAATGAGGAAATGGTGTATGGATGTGTATGTATGGATGAGGATGCATGAAAGTGCATGAAGATGTGGATGTGAAAATAGATGCATGGATGTAGATGTGGATGTATGGATGTGGATGTGGATATAAGTATGGATGTGAATATATGATATGTGATGAGAAGGAATCTCAAAGTGATGAGATGGAAAATGATGTGATGGGATGAGTACACATATAACTGGAATGTGGGATAAGCAATGTGGATTGATGAGGGATAATGTGGAAAAATGAGAGTTAATATAGAAACTATATTTTATGACTGTTTGTAAATGCTGTTTGTAAATGACTGTTTTATGTCAAGATTGCTGGGGAAGCATTGTGACCATCTTGTGATTAAGGTCGTGGAGACCTAATTGATAAAGTTGCAACTGCTGACGGAGAGTCAATGAAGGACGTCTCGCGTAGCAAGGTCGGCCGAGGTCTTGACCAGCCTCGGTGCGATTAAAATGGTGAGCTTCCGATACGGTGGATGAGGGGCCAAGGAAGCGGCCTATGCGTGAAGCGCTAGGTTACCTGCGAAGGATCCTAGAGGGTGCTGACCATACGGTGCTCGGGCTCTGGGTCGCCGAGGATACCCACGCGTGCGTCGAGGAAGATATTGGAACAAGAGTTGGAGTTGTTTTCTGAAATCGGGCATGGATCTGGTTGATTGACCTTGCTGGTCTTCAATGGATGAGTCCATGGCTCTTTATATGGATCTGTTGGTTGATCTTACTGATCTTCAAGGAGAGTCCATCTTGATAAGTGATTATATTGCCGAGTATTATGGGCTAGGGATTAGGAAACGGCCCCTGAGTGGACAGGTGGTGAGCGTCCTAGTTACCAATGATGCCATAGATACTCTGATGAAGGAATGATGGGAAAATTGAGAATCAACTGGATAAATTGGAAGATGGTGATCAGTGATACTATGGTTTTATTAAAGGATTGTTTTAAACTGGTTGAATCTGTGAAAAGGCAATTTCATATTGGGTGTGTGAGTGGTGTGACTAGTTTTATTTTGCATGAACATCCGGCTAGGGGGCCTTGGAACTCTTTTCCTTGGTACCCGGGACAAAACCTAACCAAACTCTTAATTGGATCCCATCACTACAGTGGTTGGGCGGTTGGCTAACCCATGGGATTGGATGGGGTTAGGCTGGACTGATGGATCTGTAAATCGAGACTCAATTTCTGTTATTACGATAGATAAAGTAAATCCCGGATAGTAATTGTTCTATGGATAGGAGTCAACGGCTGTGCCTCCTTAGTGGGGAAAAAAGCGTTGATCCCAATGATCCAAGTGCAAGTTCTTCCTTGATCTGACCAAGTATCTTTATAGATGCAACCGGATCTGTTTGATCAGTAAGGGTTTTGACTACGTTAGAGTAAAAAATTATCCTGGTGGAATCGCACGTGCTTTCCGGTAAAGAAAGTTTTTCCGGGTTCGGTTTTGGAACAACCGACGGATTAGTCTCTTATCCGGATATCCGCCGTGGGTGAGGCCCCGAATGTGGGACCCCTGTCCCGCGCGAGAAGTGCTACTTCCGCTGCTAGTATCCCGAATCTATTGCTCGGTGGGAACAGGGATCTTACATGTTTGGTATTTCCCAAGGAGCAATGGCCAAGTATCCTTGCCTGTATTGCATGACCGAACGAGGTGTCTCCAAAGGAGGAAAAGAGAGAGAATGGAAATGCCTAAATGCAATCAGTAATAGGCGTGAAGCCCCAAATCGTGATGCTCCAGGAGTGGATCCTAATTGGGATCCAATTCTTCCTATCCCTTTGATCAGAGTTCATATTTGTGTTTTGCATGCACTGGTTAGAATAATTGAGAAACTAGTCTACATGTACATCGAATTTTCATGGAATATGAAACCAGCATTAGAGAGTGAAAGAACTATTAAAAAAATAGAGCAAGTGCTTTCAGATGCAGGTTTACATTGTGGTCAAGTGAAGATTGAGAAGGACTTGAGAAGATCAGGGAAGACCGGAAATGTTCCTACTAGCAAACCATGTTTTGGAGGTGCAAAAGCCAGAAAGTTCTTATCTAATCATACCCAGAGAGGTCATCTGGGTACAGATTTTGAGGTGTGGAGGAAGCTTCATGTAGCTGTACCTGATCGAGGCTCTTCAGGACAAGCAAGGGTGGCAAAGGCCAAAGCGTGGTTGGCACTTGATCGCCTAGCACCTTTGTTACAAAAAGCAAGGTTTGAAGATGGGGATGTTGAGAAATTTGAGGCAGTTGTGACAGAGTTCTACACTAGCTATGAAAAGGCATGGGGTGTGACAAACTTGACACAATACATGGTTATTACTTGAAAACCTACAGCTTTGAGTTTTTTTTGTTGTTCAAAAAATATTGTACGATACTAAATGTCTTGTTGTTGTTGAGCATTTGTAGCACATTTTGCATGCACATGGAATCTTTTTTGCGGAAGAGTTTGAAGCCTTGGGATTTGGTCTACCCAAGGCATGGAAAGATCTCATTGGCAAGCACGTTGTGCCTATCAAAGGGCCACTCAACATGGAGGAGGAATGAAGAAAAGTAATCCCATGAAGCAACTATGTCAGTGGTGGTATAGGCGGATTCAAGTGAGGGCTCGTGTGAAGATCAAACAGTCTGAATCAGCTGTGTCATGTGCAATAAGAAAGATGCAGGCTGAACGGAGACGATCAATATATGTCTCCTCACAGGGAAAGCAGAATCATGCTGAATGGCTAAGACAACGACAAAGACAGGGCAGAGTGTGGAAGAAAATTGATCATTGAAATACATATTATAAAACAATCATGTAACTGTGAAAGATTATAAAACAATCATGTAACTGTGAAAGATTTTAAAAGAACAAGGGCTTTCATCTATGTCCCATATAAATGTTTTCAATATAAATACATTTCAAAGTTTTTAATGGTAAGCAAGAAGAGTATTGAGAAATATGAAGAAACTTCTTAGCAACTGGAACAATCTAAATCTGTTAATCTGGAGCAGAGCCTTTTTTGATGAAGTTTCTGCATCATCTTCTTCATCCTCTATCAATGGCACAACAGGGACCTTTAGCCTTGCTGTTCTAAGAAGATGCTTCTTCCTGCAATCACTCAACAGATTAGGATCTGTGATTCCACATGCCAACCCGTAAGCAGCATATGTTAAATAATATTTACATCTCAACAAATATACTCCAGGTCCCTCTCCAAAAATTCGAACAGCTGCTTGCCGCTCCAGAAGTATTGCCTTGTTTGCGTTCAGCCTTAAGTGATAGCCACCTAAATACCTGGATAGAGTCTTTATCGCCATCAGAGAAAAACTTGCATTGTCCTGCAATCACTCAATAGATTAGGATCTGTGATTCCACATGCCAACCCATAAGCAGCATATGTTAAATAATATTTACATCTCAACAAATATACTCCAGGTCCCTCTCCAAAAATTCGAACAGCTGCTTGCCGCTCCAGAAGTATTGCCTTGTTTGCATTCAGCCTTAAGTGATAGCCACCTAAATACCTGGATAGAGTCTTTATCGCCATCAGAGGAAAACTTGCTTTGTCCTTCGAGAAGCTAGCGTGAAATATCACAATTTGAGGGAATTTTAGGCGATGTATATATGTTCCTAGTGTCGAATCGTGGCCCAATCCCGCCATACGCTTGCCTGAAGCACATTTGAGGAATGTGTCTTCATATATTTCCAACTGAAAAAATAAAGGAGCATTAGCCAGAAACAACATCACCAAACATTTCAGGACAAAGTTGATAAAGCCAAATCCGCAACAAAAGTACGAAAACACAACAAATAAAAACTAACCTGTTGGTTCTCATCTGCTTCAAGCAAGGCGTCTTGCCATAAATTAGTGCTCGAACTAGGAACGGTTTCCGCTGACTTACTTGGCACATCCCTAAACCCTCTCATGTTGGTAATATTTAGTCTTTCCCTTGCTTCTTGTAGCTCTTCCTCTGTGGCATCTTTTCCTTCATATTTAAGGGCATCAACATAGATCATCTTTAGTGTTGCTGCAGCAGATAGGAACTCGGTGTCTTTCACATGCCACTAGTAAGTACTTATCTATCCCATCATCATCTACAAAATTGTCATCGACCTCCAGATTTTGGGCTATGAAAGCTATGCAATGGTCCTCCCTTAAGTTAAATACATGTTGGTCAGCAATATATACTCTGAATCTCCTACTTGGTAGGAGGGGAGTAATGGCGTTGGAATGGGGGAGGAGTCATCTGATTCAATCACTGACCTATATCATTGTTTTGTTCTCTCACTGCCTCAATATCAACCGCCGAACTGAGCTTCCTCTCTTCTTCAACATTGAACTCCTCAATCACATGAGGAGTGTCGTTAATCATGCCACCTTTTCGTCCTCTTATCGATTTTGCCTTGTCCGTCCTCCTGCTTGCCTCCAGGTGACTTCCGACACCGCCAAAGTACTAAACCAATATTCCACCTCCTGCACGACAGTCTCCATCCATTCTCATGCAAGAAATGTAAGTTTTTGTATATTACTTGATTGTTTTGTACGTTTCTTGTATATTGCTTGTTTGTTTTGTTTTTTCTTCGACTGTTTGCCCTGTGCCATTGTTTTTTCTTCGACTGTTTGCCTTCTGTCATGGTGATTCGATTCACCTTAAAGCACACAACGGGCCATTAGAATCTCAATATGCTCCATGTCTTATGGTGAATCGAATCACCAAAATGCAAGATGGAATGGTAAGAGATTCGCGATAATCCTCCTCCCGTTGAAGAAGGCATGTGTCATTACCAATCCCCATTTATTATCAATGTCACAAGACAAAAACTTTCACCAAGTAAGAAAAGCACTAAGTCAAGGTATGCAAGTTAAAAACATGACAATTTTGCAACTGGCATATCATTCCACTACTAGGTTGTCTCACATTTAAGGTTGTCTAAGGTGAGTAGGTGCAAACACTAGAGTGAATTGTCATCAAGAATTGAGCACACGACTAATATAAAAATAATGGATAAGGTATTGAATCATGGACCTTTAAATCCAACTTCACTCTAAATTGAGAGAGAGAGAGATCTTAGAATTTTGATACCAATTTGAAAGAGAGAGAGAGAGAGATAGAGAGAGAGGAACCTTGTAAAGGAATGTTTAAAAGCTTGCTCAAGGAGATTTGTTTGTGTCTATGTTTGTGTGTGTGTGTGTGTGTGTGTGTGTGTGTGTGTGTGTGTGTGTGTGTGTGCCCTCCTTTATTCCACACTAAGGTCATGTACACTAGGTGAGACAATTGGTCATCACCTAGTGTACCCTCCTTTATTCCACACTAAGGTCATGTACACTAGGTGAGACAATTGGTCATCACACCTAGTGTACCCTCCTTTATTCCACACTAAGGTCATGTACACTAGGTGAGACAATTGGTCATCACCTAGTGTGATGACCTAATATCCACCTGGTATGGTTAAAGGAAACATGAGGGAAATGACAATAAAAAGGAATGAAAATAAATGATTAGAAATGAGTGACCAATTGAATTGATAGTTTTTAATAGATGAGAAAAGTGATTTTTCATAAACCCAAGAGGAAATCAAAATCATACAAAGGAATAACTTAATCTTAGGTCTAAAGAGACATAGAGTAAGATATTTGGATACAAGGTTCCTAGAAATTAAGGACTTATAATGATAAGAATCTATAGAGGCACACAAAATCTTCAATATTGAATATTAAAAATATTAATGTTTTCAATAAGAATCGCCTTGTTAAGAGAATAACTCAATTTCATATTGTGTGCAATAGCCTCAAAAACCAAGAAGAAAGGTTGTGAGACTCCTACCATTCTATCTGTGGTAGCGAAATCACACTAAGGATAGGGAGGCTCACTAGAGGCCTCATATCACCATGTCCTAATGCTTGGCTATTCGGTTAGCTCCTTGCAATCTGGCTAGAACAATCCTTACACCAGAAAAGGTTGAATGATACCTCCCTTCATCATTCTCACAAATAAGTCACATTGAGCGGATCCTTCATGCTCAATAAGATGTCCTGACTCCTCGATTATGGAGGTAATTCTTCTCTCCTTATTCAAGATTTACCTTTACTCGTCTCAAGTTTTTTCCCTGTTCTAAGAACCATAATTTTTTTTTTGATTTTGGAGATAAACCATCACAAGCTTTATAAGGCACCATAGCTCTTGAGTCGAACCGAACAAGTCGAATTCCTCTAGCCATAACATATCTTGGTGAGGTCTTCTCATGAATCTTTCCTTCTTGGGATCATTTCCAAGCCTCTATTCTAGTCAATTAAAGTCCTTCACGTACAAAGATGGTCATTCTAAGGGACTTTTTGTATAGAAACAAAAGTCATTCTAAGGCCATTATTATCCTATTTGTTATATTCCTTCCTTAAGCTTATGTCAAAAATCTATAGGATTACTCTTAAGGATTTCTCTTCCTTAAAAGTCCCTTGAATTTATTTCATCTTGTTTTTTTTTTCCAAGTTCATTTCCCTTGATATTATCTTCATAGTTCAAGCCTTTACAGATCAATCCCTACTTTTTGGTTCTTGATTTTAATTCTGGTCCTTATTCATTCTTTTCAAAAAATTATTTGGCTACTTCTAGACTTTAATTTTAAGATATAATCCTACTCTTGATTAAGGTACTCTAGTCTCTTGATTTAAAGATTAATTGGATATTTCTCCCTCTAAAAACATGCTTTCCTTTGGAATGATCTAATCATATTTGATATAACTTGATTCTCTAGAGTAAATTTAAAATTTAGGGTTTTTAACATAATCTTATCCTTAAGACTACTTGCTTAGAAGATCACTTCTCTTTTTCTCTCTAGAATCTCCTCTTCTATCTCTAGATTTCTCCATCTAGAGCCTTTCTCTATCGAGAATTCTTTGTACAAATTTGAAAAAAGAATTCTAGACCTCAATCCTAATAATTTCTAATTGAACTAAGGTATTTATCTTAAATCACTCCTCATAGGGTCAATTGTACACATCTATGTGCACAATTTTGTGCATACTTGATGTGCACATTTTGGTACACATGATGTGCACATTTAGGTACACATATCATTTTAACACTAAGTAATATTATTAAAAGTCAAGGCAATTCAACTTGTGCTTTCCTAGGTCCAGCCTCTTAAATTTAGATACACAAATATCAAGATATAGTGTTTTATCCCTTAGTGTAAATTTCATCCTAATGTTATATTATTAAATTTACTTAAGGTTAATATAGTCTCATTAATCTATGATTAGGATACTAATAGGAATCTACCCATAATTCTTTTCATTAAACAAATTTATATGTATCCTAAGTATAATTACGTTTACCAATCTATCCACAATAGATAAGGAATATCCCTATTGGTTTATCTTAGGTTAAGGTGAATATCTATGACCAATTAATTCTTTGTTTTTGAGGGCATGTGCAAAGAAAATTCTTATTCAAAAATTTATCTAATTCATCAATCTAAATCAATTTCATAATAAGTGAAGGCCAAATGACCAACCAAATGAAGGAAAAAAATTTAGGAACAAAGGTAGTTAGAGTTACAATAAATATGGTCATAGTCTCACAAGCCAATTAATTTAAAATGTGCATTAAGAGGGACATATGTAGTGTAAGTACGGATTGTTCAAAATCAAACCCACATTGCACAAATAAAGAGATAGTTTTGCACTACTCAAATGATGTGACTTGTGTTGTATTTCTTCACTCAAGTATAATGCTTTTGTAGGCTTTAGAGCCTCTCTTGCATGACATCATTGATTAGGTCAATAAAGGTATAATATCTAGATATTTAGGTGCACCACTCTAAGAGTGGGGTGACACGCACACATATATGACAATGCTTTTGTCGGCTTTAGAGCCTCTCTTGCATGATATCATTGCTTAGGTAAATACAACTATAATATCTAGATATTATACTTGTAACATTGCCTAGGTCAATACAAGTATAATATCTAGATATTTAGGTGGACCACTCTAAGAGTGGGGTGACACACACACATACATATGTTGCTTTTTTAGAGGCTATTCACACACACTTATCCTTTTCTACTTGGATAAGACCTGTTCTCCAACACTCACCTTCAAGTGTGTTGTCCTAGTACACACTTTATCTATGTGAACACGGCTGTAGGTGAAGTAGTTAAAGCAAACGAAGTCCCAGCCAGAGGTGTGGGTACGATCCGTACTCTCTACGATGTTGCACATCCATTTAATAGGATTTGGGTGTGTGAGTAGTGTATATAAACCCGTGATTCTCGCCAAATTTTTTTAAATAGAAAAAAGACATAGTTTCATTAGAAGAAAACACTAAGGCCTCCGTTAGTTGTCCAACTACAAGAAAAATTTTACATAAGCCCAAAAAACCCTTATGGCAATTGGAATGCGTGTTACTACTATTCAATGGACGAATCGACGTTACGAGGGAATTTCATGAGTTTAATGCTATTTTTCTCTATTTTTTGTGGTTTAAAATAAGCATTAATGGAATTTTTTATGAAAATACCACATATTTTATTGTGGATATTTTTGGCTAAATTTCTAGAATTTTTTTCTAAATTTTTAGAGCATTTTTATAGTTAAAAATGTATTTTAATACATTTTTGCGGGTTTTTCCGCGGGTATGCTATCAAATTTCTCTCAATTCTCTGCTGAAATGCAGTAAGGGGACAGCATGTTGATGCACGAAATGCTCTCTCGTGTGCGTGGGACCCTCTCCGCCTCTCAATTCTGATTTTCCTGTGTGAATTTCTCTTAAAGGGGATTTTTTTAATTAAATATTAATCATAATTAATGTTAATTATGATTAAGTAAGGGTTTAATTAAAAACTTTAATCCAAAGTTTAATTAAAAACTTTAATCCAAACTTACAGAGAGAGAAAGAGAGAGAAGGAGTTGGAATTTAGTGGAGAAGATGGAGAGGAGAGAAGGAGTGGAGATGGAGATTCTCTCCCATTTTTTGCGCACAGGAGCCCCCGCCCGGCAGAAAAAAACGCCCCCCCTAAAAAGCAAAAACCCATAAGCTTAATTAAGCTTATAAATATTATTTTTTTATATTTTTTTAAAAAAATGAGTTTTTTATTATACCAAAAAAAAGCTTTTGAAAATGTTTCAAAAAAAGCTTGGAAAAAGCCTAAAAATTAGAGAAAATTTGAAATCTGAGAAAAGAATTCTCAGAAAATTTCTAGAAATTTTTTCTTGGTGCCTTTTGCCTTTTCATCTTCTGGAAAACCCTTTGGCTTTTCGCATTCCCGAGAAACCTTTTGGCTTTCCGAATTGCGGGAAAACTTTTGACCTTCCGTATTCCAGAAACTTTTGATCTTTCCGTATTCTGGAAACTTTTGATCTTTCACATTTCGATTTTTTTTTTGTCTTTTCATTTTCCCAAAACTTTTGGCTTTCCGTATTCTGGAAAAACCGTTGGAATTTTGAAGTTTTTTTACCGTTCATATTCTAAATGCATTCGGGGTTAATTAAAAATTCTAAAAAATTTCTCAAAATTAGTGGAAAATTAGATAAAGGTTATTTTAAATTTCGAAAAAATGTGGGGTTGCTATTTGGCATGTGGTGTGTCTATTCGGGCACCCGTGACCTTTCAAATTCCTTTAAAAATATATTTTTTGATCCAAAAATTTGAAAAATCCATTAAAATTTAAAATTTTCATTGGATTTGAGAATTGTCAGGTGGAATTGGAAATTTCGTGATTGATGAACGATGGGATTCTCAGGAGAAATTAGGAATATTCCAAAAATTATTTTTAGAAATCCTAAAAATTGGTATTTTTAAAATATCAATGGTAATTTGGTAAATTTAATTGCTAAATTTTTTAAAGAAAATATAAGTTTGGAATGCCATAAGATAGGTTTAGTGGAATTCAAAATTATCATATTTTGAGGCCCTATAAAATTAGAGAAAATTAGAAAAATTTATGATAATTTTTTTTCTTGAGAATTTAATATTTTCAAGGGTTATTTAATGTTGAAGTATGTTTTCTCGTGCTAACATTAGATAGATGCAGGTTATTCGCATATTATTAATACGATTGTACCTTGTATTAGTAGTTATTTTTGTTTGGATTAATTCTAAACGATGTTTTCATGATTTTTTGCCTTTGTTTAGCCATTCTTTTTGGACATGTTCCTTAATTTCTTCAATGATGGCTAGAATCTCCGTTCAAAGTGTGTTTCACCTTCGACACTTTTCCATGATAATTTATTTTGCACTTGTTTAAGTGTGGTTTATGCTTAATTTCTTAAGCCTAAGATAAATTCTATCATGGGTTAGTTGATGTGTTTGTTTTGGTGGATTTTATTGGATGTTTTTCAAGTTTATATGACTCATCAAGTTCTGCCTAGATCACTTGTGTCTAGGGTTTTCTTATTGAGTGCTACACACGTGTTTCACTTGCTTACTTTGGAGTTTTTCTTGAATGACACCATGTTCATATACTCCAGATTAATGAGTTGGCCATCAATTTTATTTCTTCTTTTGGCATGATTAATGTCCATTAGATGGTATGCATTAATTGTTATAATTAACTATGGTTTTCATGGATTCAAGGAGCTTCTATGCTTTTATCCATGGTTTAATAAGGATCTTTTGATCTTTTGGATAATATCATGTGCTTTGAAGGTAGCATTTGCCTTCTTTTTTTTGCACATAATTTTGGAGTATATTGCTTGTACTCTTGTACATATTCCAACTCCGGATACCTAGTTGCTTATATATCTAGGTGAGTTATTTTTTTGCCCTAACTTTATTGTGTTTTGGGTAGTTATCATTAGAGAGGCACCAATAATTCAAAATTCTTTTCTAATGATGTACTCGATAAGGGTTATTCCTTGATCAGGTATATAGAGACAGGTTTTAGTATGTGAAAGTCTGGATA
The DNA here is from genome assembly GCF_041138505.1 of Cibotium barometz. NCBI lineage: Eukaryota > Viridiplantae > Streptophyta > Polypodiopsida > Cyatheales > Cibotiaceae > Cibotium > Cibotium barometz. Next base: position 32,994,189 of record NC_141079.1, on the reverse strand, counting down.
AGGCCATCTTATTCCTTTTATACTGGATTTTATTCATATTTCCTAGACGGCATACTAGGGAGTTTTCAAATTGTTAAGGTATATATGGGTGGTATCATGGTGGTATGGGACGCTAGTGATCCCTCACATATATTATCTTATGAGATAATTTGGGCTCAAGATTGTTGCTTTGCTTACATCACTTAGCATGTTGACCTCAACATTCAAAGACAATCTCATTTTCTAAACTCACTAGAAGTTATACTGTAGGCATTCTCTAGATAAACTTCTTTTATCTATAGCCTACATGTTTTGATGAGTGTAATCTCGTTGATATTTTCACTTGTTGAAATCTCTTTCTTTAGAGTTCAAACAAGTTTATCTTGTTGTGTTCGGATAAGGAAATTTGGATTCTTCCTTTGTTGGCATTTCTTTCTCTAGTTCCGTACTTTAGGTGATTTATACAGTCAACCTAATGGTTTACGGATGAGCATATGTGACTCATCGGACGCTGATGACTCTCTATGTTGATATGGGTAACTCGGGACGTCGATTATTCCATATGCAGATGTGGGTATGTTGGGGCACCGACGATGAATCCCTGGTTTATGCTGTTATAATGCCATGTTTTCCTACTTTATTCCGAATGGTTTACAACGAGGAAGTTACTTTGAATGTGAATTGCTGTGATCATCCCGCAGTCTGATGGGCAAACAAAGCATATGAATCAGATTGTAGAGTATATGCTTCATACATATGTCTCTAGAAAATCATCATATTGGAAAAAATATCTTCTAATGATAGAATTTGCCTATAACAGTTTTAAATATACGGCTATTGGTTTCAATCCGTTCATGCTTATGTATGGGTATCAACCCAAGGCACCTATTGATGTTAGTCTTAAAGACATCGAGCTTGATGCATCGAGGGATTTCTTGCGTGATATGCAAGAAATGCTGACCGAAGCTCGGGATTCTATCAAGAGTGCTCAAGATAGGGTACGATTTTATGCTGATAGGGGATGCTCATCTTGGTCTTTTGAACCAGGAGCGTTGGTTTATTTTAATGTTCCTAAAGATTCTCAGACTTTGTCAATAGAAAAATGCTCGAATTTATCTCCTAGATATTGTGGTCCATTTTCGAGTTATACATAGGATTGGCACGGTTGCGTTTGAACTTAAAACTACCTTCACATGTTAGAGTTCATCCAGCCTTTTATATCAATAGATTGAAAGGGAAACTGGGAGGTGAGGATAATACAGTACTCCTCAAGAACTCATTGAAGTCGAAGATTTATCCTATGTTCCACATGAACCTGATAAGGTACTTGAATTTAGGGAAAGGAAACTTTCTAGTTGACTAAATCCCTAAGGTTAAAATTAGGTGGAAAGAGAGGGAAATAGAGGATTCGACTTGGGAGACGGTTGATATTGTTCAGTGTAGTTCTTCTTTTCATTGCAAGAGTGCAATGTTTTGAGAGAGGGGAAGTATGTTATATGCACATAATGTGTGCATATACTAGGAGGCTAATCCACATTAGGCTTGTGAGCATGGGAGCATGGGAACAAGCTCTAGTGGAGAATGGGTTAGGACTAACCTTAAGGATTAAGGTTAGGATCAGGCATCCAAGGGTCACACATGGAAAACGGAGAGTCAAGAGTCACTTGAGGGCCTTCCTATATAATAGGGGCATGGGGCACACTCAAGGCTGGCTTGGAGGCTTGGGCTTGTGAGGCCAAGGCTATATTATGCTCTCTTGTGTAGAGGATCATATCTACTCACTTACCATTTCACACTATAGCTACATGCTATTGGATTGGAGTTATACCTCTTGATGGTATGGGACATCAAGGTAGAGGTATGATGTATTTCATTATTATTCATGTGTGCATCCCTCGGGCTCGCAGGTGGATGAGTTTATGCCTGATTTATGCATGTTTATGCATAACAATTATCTAGAGAGATCTTAGGGTTTTAACAGTCAGTCCATAAGGATTGGTATTTCTCCCTCAAGCTTGTGGGAGATGATATCGTGGTGGTAGTGGGCAACAATGCAAAGTGCCTAATCAAAGGTTTAGCTTGGATTTTAGATATGAAAAGGGAAACCTCCTTTCTATCTTGGTTGTCATGGAGTGTGACTTGCAAGTTCACTTCGACAAGAATGGTGCAATCATTCTTGATAGAGATGATAAGGTCATTATAAAGTGGATTTGGAGGAACACTTTGTATGAGCTTTCATGACATTTGCTATCAAGACCAACTTGGGTAGCAACAAACTTTGGCATGAGAGATACGGGCATCTTAGTATATGCAAACTCTCGTAGAAATGCAAAAGGTAAGCTATTTGAGGATTTTCCACCAATTTTTGGTAGTCTAGATGTATGTGAAGCTTACATGATGGGTAAGCAATATTTAGTAAAAACCCTTTCCACAAGAGGCAAGAGGCTCCTTTTTAGCTTGTACATGCTAATATCTATGGAAAGATGAGTACAATTATACTTAGAGGTTCTTCCTATTTTTTCACATTGATAGATGATTACAATAGGAATATTTGGGTATATTTTCTTAAGGAAAAGTCTAAGGCTTTGGGAAAGTCTAAGAAATGGCTTGCATTAGTGGAAATTAAGACTAAAAAAGATTAAAGCACCTCAGAATAGAATAAGGAGGAGAATTCATGTATGATGAATTCTTAGGTTTTTACAAGAAAAGATTCACACTACTACCTTACTACATTTTCGCTCACACGTCTCAGTAAAATGATGTTGTAACGCACAATAATCGGGCTATTGTTGACATTTCAAGGAGTATGCTTAATGAGCATCTACCTAAATCCTTTTGGGTTAAGACAGTTAACATGGATGTGTACATTCTTAACAAGAGTGCAACAAAATCCGTCAAAGGGATAACTCCATTATATGCCTACTCAAGTAACAAACCTTTAGCTACACACTTGAAAGTTTTTGGGTGTGAATGTTATGTACATGTTCTAAATACTCAGAGGAACAAATTGCCAAAAACTAGAAATGCATCTTCTTGGGTTATGGCATGGAGCCAAAGGGATATTGACTTTATGACCCTTAGGTAAAGAAGATCATAATGAGCCGTAATGTGGTATTCTAGGAACAACCACGTTGGATGGAGGAAGAGCTTCAATCTTCTTCTTTATGTAACAAAGAAATCACTAAAGCAACCTAACCTCCACATGATGTAGCACAAGATTCCTTGCCTTTTCTAATGGAGGCAAAGGCACCCCATTTCTTATGGAGATGGATTTTAAAGATAAAGAATTTTAAAGATAAAGAACAAGAGCATAATGTGCCACAAAAAGGCAAGCCATTCCCTAATTGTTACATGCAACTTTTGGATGGAGCTTCTGGCCATCAAGGATGTGCCTCAAGATGTTTGTAGATCTAAAAGGTTAGATAAGAAAAACAATGCTTGGGTTAATTTTTCTCTCATGATAGAGGTACTTAAGATTCAGGTTCCTACCACCTTTGTTGAAGCCCAAGGGAATCCGAAAGTGGATAGTAGGCATACAAGTAGAATATGACTCCATCATGAAAAACCACACTTGGGACCTTGTAGATCATCATACAAGTTGTAAAATAATTGGCACTAAGTGGGTTTACCAAGTGTGGTTTTTCATGACTCCATCATGAAAAACCACACTTGGGACCTTGTAGATCATCCTACAAGTTGTAAAATAATTGGCACTAAGTGGGTTTACAAAGCAAAATACAATTATGATGGTACAAGTTTGGAAAAGTACAAGGCACGGGTAGTCACATCGCCAAAGGTTTTGCATGAGTTTGGAAAAGTACAAGGCACGGGTAGTCACATCGCCAAAGGTTTTGCATGAGTAAAGGTTTTGACTTTTAGGAAACTTTTACTCCTACAACCAAGTTAACCATAATCTGCACCGCTCTTGCATTCGCGGAATAAGGGGTATGGTCTGTTTTTCAAATGGATATAAAATTTGGTATGTTTTTCAAATGGATATAAAATTTGCTTTGCTCAACAAGAACCTCAAGAGGAGGAATTATACTTGGAACAACCACCTATGTTTGTGGTTCTCGATTCCAAGACATCGGTGTTACATTGATGCTTGCCTAACTGTCAATAGTAGCCAAATGAAGGCTTCTTCTTACTAGTGGCCTTTTACCAATTACAATGTTTCATTATTACCAGTGTTGAGGTTGAGACCTAGGTGGTGGCTTGTGGTGGCACCGTCTTGATGGGTTGGCATCTCGGCCTCTTTTACCAATTGAAGGCCTCTTACTGGTGGCCTTTTACCAATTACAATGTTTCATTATTACCAGTGTTGAGGTTGAGACCTAGGTGGTTGCTTGTGGTGGCACTGGTTTGAGATTGATGGGTTGGCATCTCAGCCTCTTTACTAGGCTTGTAGCATTATCGACGATGACAGCTTTGTAAGGGATCTGGTTGGTGAGGTAGTCAAGGGTGCCAACTATGAATGTTGATTGGTGGTGTTAAAGAACTCAGTTGGCTTGTGCAAATATGCCATGAGAGGTTTTGGTGAGGCCGGGTTGTGTTGGTTGGGGGTTTTGTTGGTGAAGAGGGTGAAGCTTGGGTGGCTGGCTAAGGAGAGTGCTCTTCTCTCTCACTTTCTCGAAAGTGTTCCCTTCTTCCTCTCATTGCCTTGCTCACACACAAATTAAGGAGCTAGGCATATTCTTACCATGTGGACATTCAGAAATAGTGTAATAGAGCAAACAAAAGGTGAAAGGTCTCCATGTGTAGGTAGTCCCAAGATAAAATGCACAACCCAACAATGCAACATGCTATAGAGGAAAGACATTAGCTCACAAGCATGGTTAGTCAATAACTTTGAAAGTTAAGAAACTATCATGCTCTCTATTGACACACACACCCTGTTCTTTTCCATACATAAAGGAAGATAATCATGGAAAACCACATGTGATGGTATGTACAAGTTAATACTAAAAAGGGAAATAGAATAGTTTATCTCATTATCTCACACACACACCCTTTGGTAGATCTTGCTCTAGCAAATCTCTCTAGCTCTCAACCTGTAAACTTCTCAAATGCCACATTAACTTACATAGATAAAGGTTATAGTAGATGATGGTGAAATCCACATGTCAAAGATGAACACATGGATTTTTCTAACTTGAGATTCCCAAAAATTAAGTTGAAATCTACAGGGCATCAAAAATCCAAGCCTGTTAAGATCCATGTTCGCTAAATGAGGAACTTCTAGAGTCCCATTGGATTTGTTTGCAAAATGTTGTAGACTTGCAAGGCCACTTTAACTTTATAAGAAGCAAACTGGCTCCACACACGAGAGAGACTAGCACATGATGGTGGTAGTACATAGATTACATAGTGCTAGGAGTGTCAAGAGGTTGCTCCAAGGCTAATGTTAAAAAGGGCTTACTTGATCTACTGTCTTTGAGGCATCGGCCAAATAAATATGCCAATTTTGTTGATCATTATGAGTTTGTGGATGAACCGGATGTGGAATATGTCAAGGATGAAGCATGTACCTTGACTTTTAGATTGTTTCAATTAATTCAAAGAGCATAAACTGGGATTATGTCCATGCTATTGGGGGAGGAGATACAAAGAGAGGTATGTCCATGATATTGGGGGAGGAGATAATACAAGGTGGATGTCCATGATATTGGGGGAGGAGATAATACAAGGTGGATGTCCTCATGGAGGTAGCCTCAAAACTCCTTGAGCTCACCCATTCCCCACATAGCCCCTTGCCATGGAGCTTCACAAAAAATCCCTTATCCTCAATAACATTTGCGCTTAAAGTAGTTATTTAATGCTTAAAGAAGTAAGAATTTTAGTGCTTAGAAAAGTATTTTTTATTCCTTTGGAAGTTATAAATACAGTAGTGATTTCCATGTTCCAATACTCTTCTCCTACACACTTTCCACACCACCCTCCCCTCTTTGTAAACTCCTTTGTCATGGCTTTATCTAGAAATCCCTCTAATACTACTACATTTGCAAGCATCTTAAGTAAAGATCTTAAATCTTTCATGCACCTCAAAAAAAAGGATTCTACTTCGGATGCCCTTATAGAAGCATGGACAACAATGTCTAAAGTGCATGAGATCTACAAGAAGCTCAAAAATAGGCCAAGTGGTAGACCTTGTAGACAAGAACATGCTAGAGGTAAAAGCAGCAAACAGCCATTGGGATATGGATAGCTTTTGGCATCATTGACGAGGCAAAGGAGGATCCTCTTAGAGCAGAAGTTACCACCTTCATTTGCTAGTTAGGGTAGATGGAGAAGACCAAGATAATAGTTGAGGCCCAAAATGCTTTCATATGGTGTCTTTGAAGAAGAAGTAGCAATGATAGTGTGATGTCATAGATGTTTGTCATGTAATGATGTGGCCTTGTAAGTTTGCTTGGGAATATAATGGAAGTTTCATATCATAATATGGTTTCTTTGTAAATGATTTACAATGATAGTTGTAAATGAGTTACAATGTGAGTAGTGCTCTTGTATCTAACTACTCTTCTCCTCTACTATCACCATGAATCACAATGTAGAGAGAGAGGAGTAGACGGAAAGAGAAACCACTCGCCTAACACCCAAAAAGCTCTTGCTCGAAAATGCTTACCAAAAAAATACACCCCTAGGGTCTATAATGTCTGAGACTCACTTATTTAGGTTTTGATTCAAGCTCCTCTTGTGTTTTCATAACTAAATCACTAAATTCTTGGAGTTGCTCAATCTCTTTTTGAGGGTCAGGGTAGGAGCCAATTTGTCATGTGTGATTTGGTTTTAGGAATTATAGGTTCCCGTGGGGTCTCCTTCCCCATGCTCTTGGTTTTGGAGGGTATTTTCCTACCTTGTCTAGAATCAGCCCTTGTGTCTAAGGAGTTCGAGTCCTCATCTAGGTCTCTAATGAAGATTGGCTCTTGAGGCATCCCAAGATTTATCTTTTTGGTTTCCTTCATTTTCCCATTCTTAACTGACTTTTTTCTCCTATTTTTCTTCTTCTTCTTAGATTCCGCTACCGAATCGTTGCTCAAGAACATGTTGGTTTTGGGCTTGAATGACTGGGTGATAGCATTCAAAGGTGCATGATCTAGAATTTTTAGGAACTGCCTTTGAGTTTGATTACTTACCCCTATCATGTTTAGGGGTGTGATGATGGGTCCCGCTGGTCACCACAATCTTTTTGGGGTAGTCCTTAATCCAATGATCTATGCCACAACGATTACAAGTAGCCGGTGGCATGTTTGAGGATACCACTTGGTTGAGTTGAGGAAACTTTAGAGCGCATTCCAAAACTCGATGGGGACCTTGACAATGGTAACATTGAAGAGTCATTCTTCTAGCTCTGGCATTAATGTCTCGGCCCCTTCCCATCGCCAAGTTGGTAAACTAGCTTGACTCCCCCTCTCCCATCCACTACATAATATTTGGAATGAAGCTTTGTGGGGTCCTTAAAGAGGTGGGGAGTGGGTTCGACATCCACCTCATATTCTTGGTAATCAATAGGCTCCTTGGAATCTTCCTCGAAGCTTACTTGATTAAGAGGTGTCACCCTTGGTGGAGGTGGTTATGGTCCTAAGACTGGTAGAGGTAATGGTACATTGGGTGCATGGTGCATGCCCTTTGATAGGATTTGTTATGTGGGTTGTTAAACCATTACTTGATTTGTTATAGGACTGAGGACTAGCATTTGTTGCGATGTAGGCAATGCTAGCTATGGTCTTGTTGTATTGGTAATGGCATGTAGGCATGTTCGACAATCTCGAGCTTCGTGACTTTGTGACCATAGCACCCACAATAGCTACTATTACCATTGTATAAGGAGCTCTTAAAATTGGACATTTGCTAGTGGTATGTTCCTGATGGTAAATGGAACACCAATGTAGCTCTCTCCTTGGGTACATGTGCACATTGTCCAAAGCTTTGGTAGCCTTTATTTCCTCTTGGAGGACTTTTGAGAAGTCAGTCCAAGTCATTCCCACTAAAGTATTACCTTTAGCTACAAGTTTTGCAATGGTGGTGCTATGACCGCTAGCTGCTGACGTAACAGACTTAGAATCTGAAGCTCTTACTCCCTTTATCATTAAGTATCCTCAAGTTGGATGGCATTAGTCGTGAAGTCCTCCCAGGTGGTGATACCTCTAATGATCAACCATTATGGATATGTTCATGTTTAAGCCCATGGATAAATCGATCAAGTAGTTGATTGTTTGGAAAAGCGCTCATGTAGAGCACAATGAGAGTTCAAGTGCTTAAATGAATAATAAAATCTCTCATTGACTCATCTTCTTCTATCACTAACTCATCTTCTTCTCTCTCTACTTTGTGCAACTGTGAAGCCACACTCCACAAAGCTCCCTCATGCACAAACTACTTTAGGAATAACCTTCAAAGCCCAATAAAGTTTATACATTCTTCAATTCTCAAAGTTTGATACCATTTACCAGCCTTGCCATATAGTGTAAGGATAAATGGATTGGTCTTTGCAAGCTCCTTCCTCTCACCTAAGCCATCGCAAACTTGATCATCAAAGACCTTAAGGTGTCTTATAGGATCACCCTCTCCATTGAACTTGATTTGTGTAAGCTTCATGATTTGTGTAGCCTTTCCAGAGCTACTCCGTCCGTTATCTCTCATGTGATTGGTCCTCTCTACTTTCAGCCCATAGCTCTCCCCAATGCTTGCGTCAAGGCTACTCGATCAGCTAGAAGGGTTGCTGCTGGAGGTATTGGTACAACAGGGGCAACATGTGATTGGTCCTCTCTACTTTCAGCCATAGCTCTCCCCAATGCTTGCGTTAAGGCTACTCGATCAGCTAGAAGGGTTGCTGCTGGAGGTATTGGTACAACAGGGGCAACATGTGGTATGAAGGGTGCTACCTGTGGGCGTAATGGCATGAATCCCATAGGAGTAACATGAGTCCGATAAGTGGGGGCTTGTACATGAATTCCCATAAGTATAGATGACATATGAGCCAAGGGAACCACTAGTCTATTCATTTGTGAGGATGCCCCCCTTGCTCTAGGGTGCATTAACAAAGTAGAGGAAGATGCAAGGAATTGAGGAACTTGGGTGAAGCTTCCTCCTTCTGCAGCCCTAGCCGATGAGATGGATATGTTAACTAGGCATGGAGCCATTGTTATAGGGATTGCTGCAACCATGGTTGTCATAGTTGTAATCGAGGGGCATGAAACTAATGGGAAATCTTGCATGGTTGGTCATGGGTGGTCTCGTTACTGGGCTCACAAGAGGTGTTACCATTTCACTCATCGTGGGCATTCTTGCTTTAGATGTCCCTACTTGTGCCATAGGTATTTGGATCCTTTCATGATCAATGATCCTATATATGCAATCATAGATACTCTATAATCATTCCTCCTCTGTTGTGGCCCCAAATATTGATTGGAAAATCCCTTCCCAACTAACACCATAAGTGTGGCCTGTTTGGCAAAATCCACAAGAGTCTCTATCAATGCATCATACTCCTAATCATTTGTGAGAGAAGACATTCATCCATGATTTGCAAGCCTAGCTCTTTCCTAGAGGTAGATGCACTGTTATTATCTAGATCGAGATTGTCGGGCAGTACTTGCACAGTCCTGGCTTGGGACTCATTTTGGACATACTACCATATTGTTTGGGCTTCTAATCATTGTTGTGCCAATTGTAAAGTCCCATTCTTCCTTTGCTCTAGCAGCTTGGATTAGTGCCTCTACTGCCTGCACTTCTTCTAATGTTCTAACATCATGCATAAGCATTTGTGCGTAGGGGTGGTTCGATGGTCGCAGTTGCAACACATGCAAAACAGGAGCTATATGGACACAAGGATATCAACATGAACACTCATTGCTTGTAATGATGAGAGTACACTAGTGTCTCTCTGGAGTTTACCTCAATTCCTTCATCATGTGGTATGTATGTAGTAAGATTTAGTTTAGAAGTAGCGGTTGAGGCCGAACCTCTAAGGTAGCTAGCTACGCGGTCAAAAAGGTTGGTGGCTAGCTTAACTGGTGAGGTCTGGTTAGCATTCTTATTTCTTGGGACTAGGGATCCTTCCATTAACTCAAAATGTGATGAAGTATCATCGGTCTCTAGTGCCAGTCCTTGTACAATGCTAAATTGGGTTCCGACCAAAGGTCTAGAGCCTAGTGTAGGCGGGTACGCGCCTAGCTCAATAGATGCACTATTATCTAAATAGGACTTTGATACACGCCCAGATTGTAGGTGCATGTGAATATGGGGTGTTTAAAGGCCTACGGATGCCCCATATAAATTTTTGTTTATTGTTTATTTTTTTGATTATCCAAAGTTTTTTCGAAACACATTTCTGGTGTTTCTTAACCCGTGTAGCATAAAATTGTTTTGCCGAAAAGGGATTTTCCTAGAATCTTGAACTTGGACTTGCATGCATTAAATGCATCTAGCCACTCAAAACTTACTCGAAAATGGATATTGACAAGCTTATAGACTTTTTGGGCTAGTGGCCTAAAAGCCTGATGCATTAAATGTGGACAGCTAGTCAAGATGTCTCATATTAGAGATAGCTAATTAGCTCGCACTAATTATGCGAGCTTGCATGCATTAAATGTGGACAACTAGTCAAGATGTACCATATTAGAGATAGGATTAAGCCTAATTAGCTCATGTTAATTACACTAATGCAAAAATGTAGAATGTGCAGAAAACACAAAAATTTTTGTGTGTTGCAAATCCTCCCCTAACTTGGACTTGCATGCATTAAATGCATCTAGCCACTCAAAACTTACTCAAAAATGGATATTGACAAGCTTATAGACTTTTTGGGCTAGTGGCCTAAAATCCTGATGCATTAAATGTGGACAGCTAGTCAAGATGTCTCATATTAGAGATAGCTAATTAGCTCGCACTAATTATGCGAGCTTGCATGCATTAAATGTGGACAACTAGTCAAGATGTACCATATTAGAGATAGGATTAAGCCTAATTAGCTCATGTTAATTACACTAATGCAAAAATGTAGAATGTGCAGAAAACACAAAAATTTTTGTGTGTTGCAAATCCTCCCCTAATTTATTTTTTTATCTCGAATTCTCTACATAAGGAGTAAAAAATGGGATAAATACTATGCTAGGAAACCGATTTTATAGTCTATTCAACCCAATTCTTTCAAATTCATGTTCAATTGATTGTTTTTTCTTTTTAAATTTGAAAAATATAGAAAACCACAAATTGAACTGATGGGAGAAGAGTTAACCTAAATGCACAAATTATAGAACTCACAGAAATTGAAAATCATACAAAAATTGAAGAACTCATAGAGATTGAAAAACATGTAAAAATTACAAAAATTGAACATAAGATTTCAACAACTCATGCATTTTTAGAATTTTGTTATAACTATTCTTGAAAGAAAACAGAAAACGGAACTATAACAAAAATCAACCATACGCACACACACATTCAAAATGCATTGTGGCTATGCGATGGAGCTATTCCCTGACAGTGGCGCCACTTATGGGAAGCCCTTGCACCATAGAAAGAGTGTAGGATCAAACCAATGTTTTGGGGCTTTTTCGAAACACACTTGGGAGGATAAAACAACTAAACCAAGAAGCCAATATGCTATGACCTAGCTCACAATTGTATGGGCAAGGTGTGTCACTCACCTTGTGAATACTTGTGCTCAAATTCTTGTAGGAGACGATGTTGCCGTGCAACCACACTCCACTTCATCGCTCCAAAGGAAGCTCAACCCTCTTGTCACACTTAATCTCCCTCTCTCTCACATCCACAATGAGCATATAACAGCTCTAATTGAATTAGGCAAGTAAGACACAAGAGACCAAGAGAGTAGAGAAGAAAAGCACTCTATTAGTTGCATAAGAGAATGAATCATGAGAGTTACATTTCAGGTTTTGTAGGTGACCTCTAGGGTTTACACCCTTGGGCGGCCAAAGTTAAAAGTCTGGTCCTTGAGCTCATTTGGCCACTCCAGCTAGTGTAAATACCTATTCTAAAGCTAGCAATCCCAACCTAGGATCCTGTGGTGCGCCTTTAATAGACAAGCGACGAGCACACACGTAAAATGTACAATACATGGTTTTCTTGTGAATTCTGGCCATTCTGACGCTTGTAGCCCAAAATAAGCAAAAATAATATGGTGGTCGGCGTCGACACCATAGAGGTTTCCTGCAAGGGTTAATAGAATCCTAAAATGAATCCCCACTTAAACTTTCATTAGAGACTAAATCCCAAGGATAGAGCCACATAAATACATTAAGACACGGGAATAACCAAAGGATTAGATTATTGACATTGATTTGTATTCATTACTTTATGTTTATGCAAAATGATGTGGAGGATGGTCTCTCATCCGAAGGATGGACACCAATCTCCATGTGTGGGGATGGCCTCCCATCCAAAGGATGGACACCAATCTCCATGTGTGGGGATGGCCTCCCATCCAAAGGATGGACACCAATCTTCATGTGTGGGATGGCCTCTCATCCAAAGGATGGACACCAATCTTCATGTGTGGGATGGCCTCCCATCCAAAGGGATGGACACCAATCTACATGTGTGGGATGGTGATCCAAATGATGCCATTGACTTATCTGTGTGAAGGAAGGATGAGGAGTTGAGGGCTATTGATCCAACCCCCTCATGGGGTCCCACTAGGTGACCATGATGAGCTCTTGTGATGCAGACCTTGGAAAGGCCGTGACCCATGACTCTTGAAAACATCCAAAAGTGGCGTTAATTAGAAATCCCATGGTATGGACCCACAGATGTATTGAGGCCGAGCTACCAAGGTATCTAGTGATGAATCTAGTATGGACCAATAAACTTACACAATGGTGAGGACCTTGCCTCTTATATCAAGATGAATTTGATTTGAATGGATGTTTGCAAGTTGTTTTCTATCTTGTGAATGGCAATGAACTTAAGGAAATATCTTAAATCCATCCCTAGGGACCGAGTGGTAGGGTGGTGGTTGCATCATAGGGTTCACAACCAAGGTTACATCTAAATTTGATATTGCTTTTGAGATCCCCTTGTGTTTAGAGGAATGTTGGTCTAGATCCTAAGAGGGAGGCACCCAGCTTCCCAAGGGGGAATCTAGGTTGGGCCTCATAGGTGGTACTAAAGCATGTACATTATCGAATGGCTAAGGGTTAAATGATGAGTGTGGCTATCATGTGTAGGCCAGGAAAGTGGCTACCCCTCAATGATGTCAAGAGAACAACTTGATAAGCTAGAGAGTTCACTCAGGTTACTTATTATTAGGTTATGGCCATGTAGCCCTAAAGAGGACCTCTTTATATATAAATAAGGTGTTTATACCCCCAAAAAATAAAAACATTAGTGTTCTCTTTTCTATAAGTTGGGAAAAATCCTTTTGTTCACTCAAGATGAGTGTAACTTATAAAAATGTGAATTAAGCATATCTAAAAATACTTGTATTATATTTTAGAATTATGCCACCCTGAGTGAGGTACCCCATTCCCACAGGACAATGCAGCATGGCTATGGATAATGATTTGAGTGATCTTCTTTGTAGATCGTAGCCAGATCTGGGGAGAACCTAGAAGAATGGATTGCTTCAATGGAAGAATATTTTGACCTTGCAAGCTACACTAAGGCTAATAAAGCTATCATGACTTGCTTTAAGCTTGATGGGCCAACCAAAAATTGGTGAAAATTCTCAAACCCAAGGATTCAATGAAGGTGACCTTTCTTGAAGAGTGTCGCTACCTCCTCTCCACTCATAATTATACTAAGATAAATGAGTTCTTTTCTTGAAGAGTGTCGCTACCTCCTCTCCACTCATAGTTATACTAAGATGAATGAGTTCTTTTCTTGTATGTAGAGGAACCACCCACTAAAAGCTTAAATTCATTAATTACACCCTTGAGACATCAGAGGAACAGTGAGTAGGTTGTAATTGGATTAGAAAGCCCTCTATTAGGTGAGCCGAATCCCTAAGGTCATCATCATAAAAAAATGTATGTTGTCATTAGAGCTAAACATAAAATTGAGAACCTTTAGCCAAGTTGATCCCCTTTACCTCCATTCAAAGGCAAAAAGATATATTTTTGTCCCAATGTTGGAGGCCAAGGAGTGAGAAGCTTTGAGCAACTAAGAACCTTCTAGGCAAAAAGTTAAAAAGTTACTGAAGAATCTTGTCTATCTTTGAAGTGTAAAGAAAGAGCTTGAGTTGAAGGGAGATGTTTTCAGTGCTTTAATAAAGGGCACATGGCTTCAAAATATAGAGCAAATGTACCTATTGTCTCCACTATGCCAGTACCAAACCTACTCCCTATGGGAATACCAATCTAGTGAGAAGAACTAAGCTAGTTGTTACCAGTTTTGCCCATGCAGTTACCCTCATGGATGAAGAAGAAGATGAGATAGGCCATGTCTCTGTCCGCCAAGGCCCGACACTTCAATGGTTTCAGACCACCTAGTCAGCTCCTAAAGAGAGACAACTATCTCTATTGTGCCCAATGCAATAAGCCAACACCGAGTGTTGAGCTACCAGTCTGCCCATGCATAGGGGAGTTATTGATGGGAAAATTGAGAATCAACTGGATAAATTGGAAGATGGTGATCAGTGATACTATGGTTTTATTAAAGGATTGTTTTAAACTGGTTGAATCTGTGAAAAGGCAATTTCATATTAGGTGTGTGAGTGGTGTGACTAGTTTTATTTTGCATGAACATCCGGCTAGGGGGCCTTGGAACTCTTTTCCTTGGTACCCGGGACAAAACCTAACCAAACTCTTAATTGGATCCCATCACTACAGTGGTTGGGCGGTTGGCTAACCCATGGGATTGGATGGGGTTAGGCTGGACTGATGGATCCGTAAATCGAGACTCAATTTCTGTTATTACGATAGATAAAGTAAATCTCGGATAGTAATTGTTCTATGGATAGGAATCAACGGCGGCTGTGCCTCCTTAGTGGGGAAAAAAGCGTTGATCCCAATGATCCAAGTGCAAGTTCTTCCTTGATCTGACCAAGTATCTTTATAGATGCAGCCGGATCTGTTTGATCAGTAAGGGTTTTGACTACGTTAGAGTAAAAAATTATCCTCGTGGAATCGCCCGTGCTTTCCGGTAAAGAAAGTTTTTCCGGGTTCGGTTTAACAACCGACGGATTAGTCTCTTATCCGGATATCCGTGGGTGAGGCCCCGAATGTGGGACCCCTGTCCCGCGCGCGAGAAGTGCTACTTCCGCTGCTAGTATCCCGAATCTGTTGCTCGGTGGGAACAGGGATCTTACAGTTGGTATCAGAGCATTTTGGTTAATGAGGATCAACCGAGAAGCCAAATATATCAAAAATTTATCAAGAATCAAAAAGGTTGTAATTGTGTGATATAATTCATACAATTTGATATTCAAACTGAAATTCGTAAATTGGTAATTGGGTCTTCAGATGGAAGTACCGCAATTATATAGAATCCGTGACTTGCTTGAGGCCTAGACATGATGGTATTTACCTTATAATTCCAAGGGCCGTGACTACCTGTATATACCGAGAGTATACTGCAGCTCTTTACTGACAGTATATACGAGTAAATCTAAGACTTGAAATTATAAGCGTTAATGCTATCCAAATGATGATTTTGAATGTGATTGATATGATTTTTAATTCTATTTGAGAATTGATGAATTGAATTGGATTCTGATTGAAAATTCTGATTGAAAAATGATGATTTCTGAAATTAGTTGAAATATAAAAATCCGAACAAAACCACAATGAGGAGGAATGGGACGAGTCCCTGTGATGATATTCATAACTAGAATGATGATAATGAATTCAGCAAATCACTATGAGATTAGTGGGTTGTGCTGTCAAATTGTTACTGTTAACACTTGATCGGTAGATCAAGTTAAGGGATGACAAATTGAGAACCTGCTTGACTGAAATTCCCGTGGAGGAATGTTCAGAAGGAAATTTTTCGGTCTAATGGACCATTATCATGTTAAAGATATGAATGATATGATCTTAATGAATTGTTATTTAATGATGAGTTCTATATAAGGGATATTTATCCCAGTATTCTGTTGGGTTGACTAGAATATAAGCAACCCCAGAATAAAATTGGATCTTAAGAAAAAGAGTTGTCCTCTACCTTGTGAGATGAGGACATCTCGCATTTTTTTTAAGTGGGGTAGAATGTAAAAATTCTCCCCAGCTTTTGAGGTATTCTAAAATAAGAATCTCCCTTCTAATCTTATAACTATTCTCTCTCTAATATATAAATTTTGACAGAATCATGAGTCGAGGAAACCATAGCCGTCAGCAGCCAGACCCTATCCCTGAAGATAACGAACTTGACCCTGATGTTCGCAAGGCTCTTCATAGGACTCAGCCAGGACCCTTCAAAGGAGAAGGGGAGAACCTGGGTGACACTGTGGAGAAATGGGTGGAAGCCACGGAAGAGTATTTTGATGTCACAGGTTATAATGAGCTGAGCAAAATGGCTCTTGGCCGGTTGAAAATAGTGGAAACAGCCAGAGTAGCATGGAGGAACCACTGTGACACCAACCATCTAAATAGAAATACTCAATCTTGGAATGACCTAAAAACCTATTTGAGAAAGAGATTTTGTCCCCCTGGATTTTTGGAAACCAAAATGAATGAATTTTTAGAACTAAAGCAGGAGAACAAAACCATTGAAGAATATCACCAGGCCTTTGCTCTTCTACTCAAATACTCACCACCTCTAGATGAAGAACAGCTCATGGCCAGGTTCATTCGGGCAATGAACGAACCTTTAGACACACTGGTCAAAAATGCCAAACTAGTGTCCATGGCTGAAGCAGTAAAAATGGCAAAGGATTTTGCCAAAGCCTTTGTAGTAAAGGTCCCGCCAAAGCCTGCACCCTCTAACTTTAAAAAATTCCAAGCCCAGGAAGGTACTTCAAACTTTCCACCCCCAAAGAGACAGCAAGGACCGATTCAGAATCAAGATGCAGGAAGATTCCAAAGTGAAGGAAGATCCTTCCCCCAGAATACTTTCTCAGGAGGACCATCTATTTTAAGGATGCAGAACAATGAGACCAGAAGTGAGAACCGGTGTTTTGGATGCCAAGGTTTTGGTCATCAGTTAAAAGATTGCCCAACTCCTGCCATGTCAAGAGGACAGGGAAGTCTAGGACCCCGAATTCAGAGACCTATTCCTTCATACCAGTCTAATCAGGGTCCGTCTCGCCCAAGCCAGGATAACCCCAGAAGAACTCCAAATCAACCATCTGCCTCTACCCAAAGTAACCTCAAAACTCCTTTCCAGAATAGGGGCAACCAAAGAGAAAGAATTCCACCTCATACAGCAGCTAGAGCAGTCACAATTTCAGAAGAAGTAGAAGAGGAAAGAAGGGCAGATCCTTACTGCAATTGAAAAACCAAGGGCTTAACCGACAGTTCTCAAGTCATCCATAATCCAGCAGAATACAGGGAAAAATCAACCGTCCACTTCCAAGGCGTAACGTTGAATGTGATTGAAGAAGAAGAAGATGATGAAAGAGATCATACTCCACCTGCGAGATGAGGACATCTCGCGTTTTTTAAGTGGGGTAGAATGTAAGATTCCTCTCCCCAACCCCTTTTTGATGTCTAGCATATTCCCCTGTAATCAATTCCTTTTCTGAAATATAAGAGATCTTGTTTGTGGCTATTTTAACCTAGAGAGAGAAAATATTCTAGAGAGAGAATATTCAGATTTTGAATATTTTTGGATAGAAAAATATCTCATATAATTAAGATGAATTTCCCTGAAACAGAAATTCAAAAAGAATTTTCCAATGTGCAATTGGAATTAATTGGAAATAGGTATAAAGAACCTTAGCCTAAGGGTCTAGATTTTCAGAAATCTTTAGACTATGGTCCAATTAAGGTTCCTATGGGCCAATAGCATCAATCCATGTGTAGGGAGGAGATAAATCCAAATTGTAAAAAGAAAATACCCAAAAATGAGTAAATGCTCACATGAGGTGAAGAGTTGAAAATGTACAAGGTTTATTAGTAAAAAACTATGTGCAATATTAAAAATATGAGATATTTTGGGTATAATGATTTTATTATGACACATATGTAAGGAAGGGGAGTCCCTTAAATGCTCACATAAGATGAAGAGTTGAAAATGTACAAGGTTTAATAATAAAAAAATATGAGTAATATAAAAAAATGAGATATTTTGAGTGTAAGGATTCCATTTTTGACACATCAGTAAGGAAAAGGAGAGCATTCAATGAGGCTCCTAAAACACATGCTTAAATGAGTTTTAAAATCATAAAAGTTGAGATATTTCATCTCTCCTCTCTCCTCATTCAAGTCTAGTTCCAAAAAGTTAGCTTAACTGACCTAAAAATGGTCAAAAAGTGACCAAACTGACTTGGAAAATTCTAGAATCAGTTTTTTTGGTTAGGAGCTCAAATTTTCCTATAAATAGAAGCCTCCCCTTATTGAAAAATATATAGTGTCTTATGCATAGTTACTCTTCTCCACCTTAGCCAAGAACTGTGAATTCTTTAATAATTCACTAGTTTTTGACACTTCCCTCTTCTCTAATACCCATTGGTGGCTCCATCAACATACTAAACCAATTGATTGGCTGGGGGCCTCTACCGTGATTAAAGAATCAAGCAAATTGTAAGGTAAGTATGGTGAATTTTGATTTTTCTATAATTTCTAAATGTTTCTCTCTTCTCAACCCCTCTCAAGCTTGAGAAGCTTAACTGGTATGGTTTTTGAATATTATTAAATTATTTTTATCTATGCTTTTAATTTATATATTCTAGGATTATTTTTTTAAGGGTTAATGATCCAATTAGGATCATTCTAATCATTCTCTTAAAGTTAACCTATCTTTTAAAATAATTGAGAATTATTAGTTATAGTAGCGAAGCTACGGCAAAATTTTATAAAAATTTACACATAAAATAATTTCATTCAAAGCATAAAAAGAGGATTTCCTACCATATTCTAGAAATTATCATCCTAGATTCATTGAAAGAAATTCATTAGAATCATGAGAAAATTGAATTTTTATATTATGCATAAAGAATAAATTTTTATATCAAAAGTATTACTTTTAACATAATTGAATTTTATGCATAAAAGTATGCATAAAAGATAAAAATTTTATTATAAAAGTGTTACTTTTAACATAATTGAATTTTATGCATAGAGGTATGCATAAAAGATAAATATTTTATTATAAAAGTGTTACTTTTAACATTAATTGAATTTCATGCATAGAGGTATGCATAAAAAATAAATAATTTATTATAAAAGTGCTACTTTTAACCTAATTGAATTTCATGCATAGAGGTATGCATATAAGATGAATATTTTATTATAAAACTGTAAAGAAACAAAAATGATTATTTTATTATAAAAAGTTATTTTCATCATATTGAGTTTCGTGCATAAAAATGAAAAAAATAAATAAATTATTATTTTATTATAAAAATTTTACAGAAAAAAATATATAAAAATAAAAATTTATTTTATTATAAAAGTGTTACTTTTATCACAATTAAAATTCTTGCATAGAGGTATGCATAAAAGATGAGTTAGGATGTGATAAGAGGTGTATGAGATGTGATAAGAGGTGTATGAGATGTGATAAGATGAGATAAGATGCATATGAGATGAGTTAGGATGTGATAAGAGGAGTTAGGATGTGATAAGAGGTGTATGAGATGTGATAAGATGAGATAAGATGCATATGAGATGAGTTAGGATGTGATAAGATGAGTTAAGAGGTGATAAGATGTGTATGGAATGAGATAAGAAGTGTATGTGATGAGATAAGATGAATATGGGTTGTGAGATAGGGTGAGAATGGATGTGATGAAAAAGAATAGATGAGAAGGCGTATGGGGTTATATGAATGGGAATGAGGAAATGGTGTATGGATGTGTATGTATGGATGAGGATGCATGAAAGTGCATGAAGATGTGGATGTGAAAATAGATGCATGGATGTAGATGTGGATGTATGGATGTGGATGTGGATATAAGTATGGATGTGAATATATGATATGTGATGAGAAGGAATCTCAAAGTGATGAGATGGAAAATGATGTGATGGGATGAGTACACATATAACTGGAATGTGGGATAAGCAATGTGGATTGATGAGGGATAATGTGGAAAAATGAGAGTTAATATAGAAACTATATTTTATGACTGTTTGTAAATGCTGTTTGTAAATGACTGTTTTATGTCAAGATTGCTGGGGAAGCATTGTGACCATCTTGTGATTAAGGTCGTGGAGACCTAATTGATAAAGTTGCAACTGCTGACGGAGAGTCAATGAAGGACGTCTCGCGTAGCAAGGTCGGCCGAGGTCTTGACCAGCCTCGGTGCGATTAAAATGGTGAGCTTCCGATACGGTGGATGAGGGGCCAAGGAAGCGGCCTATGCGTGAAGCGCTAGGTTACCTGCGAAGGATCCTAGAGGGTGCTGACCATACGGTGCTCGGGCTCTGGGTCGCCCAGGATACCCACGCGTGCGTCGAGGAAGATATTGGAACAAGAGTTGGAGTTGTTTTCTGAAATCGGGCATGGATTTGGTTGATTGACCTTGCTGGTCTTCAATGGATGAGTCCATGGCTCTTTATATGGATCTGTTGGTTGATCTTACTGATCTTCAACGAGAGTCCATCTTGATAAGTGATTATATTGCCGAGTATTATGGGCTAGGGATTAGGAAACGGCCCCTGAGTGGACAGGTGGTGAGCGTCCTAGTTACCAATGATGCCATAGATACTCTGATGAAGGAATGATGGGAAAATTGAGAATCAACTGGATAAATTGGAAGATGGTGATCAGTGATACTATGGTTTTATTAAAGGATTGTTTTAAACTGGTTGAATCTGTGAAAAGGCAATTTCATATTGGGTGTGTGAGTGGTGTGACTAGTTTTATTTTGCATGAACATCCGGCTAGGGGGCCTTGGAACTCTTTTCCTTGGTACCCGGGACAAAACCTAACCAAACTCTTAATTGGATCCCATCACTACAGTGGTTGGGCGGTTGGCTAACCCATGGGATTGGATGGGGTTAGGCTGGACTGATGGATCTGTAAATCGAGACTCAATTTCTGTTATTACGATAGATAAAGTAAATCCCGGATAGTAATTGTTCTATGGATAGGAATCAACGGCTGTGCCTCCTTAGTGGGGAAAAAAGCGTTGATCCCAATGATCCAAGTGCAAGTTCTTCCTTGATCTGACCAAGTATCTTTATAGATGCAGCCGGATCTGTTTGATCAGTAAGGGTTTTGACTACGTTAGAGTAAAAAATTATCCTGGTGGAATCGCCCGTGCTTTCCGGTAAAGAAAGTTTTTCCGGGTTCGGTTTTGGAACAACCGACGGATTAGTCTCTTATCCGGATATCCGCCGTGGGTGAGGCCCCGAATGTGGGACCCCTGTCCCGCGCGAGAAGTGCTACTTCCGCTGCTAGTATCCCGAATCTATTGCTCGGTGGGAACAGGGATCTTACATGTTTGGTATTTCCCAAGGAGCAATGGCCAAGTATCCTTGCCTGTATTGCATGACCGAACGAGGTGTCTCCAAAGGAGGAAAAGAGAGAGAATGGAAATGCCTAAATGCAATCAGTAATAGGCGTGAAGCCCCAAATCGTGATGCTCCAGGAGTGGATCCTAATTGGGATCCAATTCTTCCTATCCCTTTGATCAGAGTTCATATTTGTGTTTTGCATGCACTGGTTAGAATAATTGAGAAACTAGTCTACATGTACATCGAATTTTCATGGAATATGAAACCAGCATTAGAGAGTGAAAGAACTATTAAAAAAATAGAGCAAGTGCTTTCAGATGCAGGTTTACATTGTGGTCAAGTGAAGATTGAGAAGGACTTGAGAAGATCAGGGAAGACCGGAAATGTTCCTACTAGCAAACCATGTTTTGGAGGTGCAAAAGCCAGAAAGTTCTTATCTAATCATACCCAGAGAGGTCATCTGGGTACAGATTTTGAGGTGTGGAGGAAGCTTCATGTAGCTGTACCTGATCGAGGCTCTTCAGGACAAGCAAGGGTGGCAAAGGCCAAAGCGTGGTTGGCACTTGATCGCCTAGCACCTTTGTTACAAAAAGCAAGGTTTGAAGATGGGGATGTTGAGAAATTTGAGGCAGTTGTGACAGAGTTCTACACTAGCTATGAAAAGGCATGGGGTGTGACAAACTTGACACAATACATGGTTATTACTTGAAAACCTACAGCTTTGAGTTTTTTTTGTTGTTCAAAAAATATTGTACGATACTAAATGTCTTGTTGTTGTTGAGCATTTGTAGCACATTTTGCATGCACATGGAATCTTTTTTGCGGAAGAGTTTGAAGCCTTGGGATTTGGTCTACCCAAGGCATGGAAAGATCTCATTGGCAAGCACGTTGTGCCTATCAAAGGGCCACTCAACATGGAGGAGGAATGAAGAAAAGTAATCCCATGAAGCAACTATGTCAGTGGTGGTATAGGCGGATTCAAGTGAGGGCTCGTGTGAAGATCAAACAGTCTGAATCAGCTGTGTCATGTGCAATAAGAAAGATGCAGGCTGAACGGAGACGATCAATATATGTCTCCTCACAGGGAAAGCAGAATCATGCTGAATGGCTAAGACAACGACAAAGACAGGGCAGAGTGTGGAAGAAAATTGATCATTGAAATACATATTATAAAACAATCATGTAACTGTGAAAGATTATAAAACAATCATGTAACTGTGAAAGATTTTAAAAGAACAAGGGCTTTCATCTATGTCCCATATAAATGTTTTCAATATAAATACATTTCAAAGTTTTTAATGGTAAGCAAGAAGAGTATTGAGAAATATGAAGAAACTTCTTAGCAACTGGAACAATCTAAATCTGTTAATCTGGAGCAGAGCCTTTTTTGATGAAGTTTCTGCATCATCTTCTTCATCCTCTATCAATGGCACAACAGGGACCTTTAGCCTTGCTGTTCTAAGAAGATGCTTCTTCCTGCAATCACTCAACAGATTAGGATCTGTGATTCCACATGCCAACCCGTAAGCAGCATATGTTAAATAATATTTACATCTCAACAAATATACTCCAGGTCCCTCTCCAAAAATTCGAACAGCTGCTTGCCGCTCCAGAAGTATTGCCTTGTTTGCATTCAGCCTTAAGTGATAGCCACCTAAATACCTGGATAGAGTCTTTATCGCCATCAGAGGAAAACTTGCATTGTCCTGCAATCACTCAATAGATTAGGATCTGTGATTCCACATGCCAACCCATAAGCAGCATATGTTAAATAATATTTACATCTTAACAAATATACTCCAGGTCCCTCTCCAAAAATTCGAACAGCTGCTTGCCGCTCCAGAAGTATTGCCTTGTTTGCATTCAGCCTTAAGTGATAGCCACCTAAATACCTGGATAGAGTCTTTATCGCCATCAGAGGAAAACTTGCTTTGTCCTTCGAGAAGCTAGCGTGAAATATCACAATTTGAGGGAATTTTAGGCGATGTATATATGTTCCTAGTGTCGAATCGTGGCCCAATCCCGCCATACGCTTGCCTGAAGCACATTTGAGGAATGTGTCTTCATATATTTCCAACTGAAAAAATAAAGGAGCATTAGCCAGAAACAACATCACCAAACATTTCAGGACAAAGTTGATAAAGCCAAATCCGCAACAAAAGTACGAAAACACAACAAATAAAAACTAACCTGTTGGTTCTCATCTGCTTCAAGCAAGGCGTCTTGCCATAAATTAGTGCTCGAACTAGGAACGGTTTCCGCTGACTTACTTGGCACATCCCTAAACCCTCTCATGTTGGTAATATTTAGTCTTTCCCTTGCTTCTTGTAGCTCTTCCTCTGTGGCATCTTTTCCTTCATATTTAAGGGCATCAACATAGATCATCTTTAGTGTTGCTGCAGCAGATAGGAACTCGGTGTCTTTCACATGCCACTAGTAAGTACTTATCTATCCCATCATCATCTACAAAATTGTCATCGACCTCCAGATTTTGGGCTATGAAAGCTATGCAATGGTCCTCCCTTAAGTTAAATACATGTTGGTCAGCAATATATACTCTGAATCTCCTACTTGGTAGGAGGGGAGTAATGGCGTTGGAATGGGGGAGGAGTCATCTGATTCAATCACTGACCTATATCATTGTTTTGTTCTCTCACTGCCTCAATATCAACCGCCGAACTAAGCTTCCTCTCTTCTTCAACATTGAACTCCTCAATCACATGAGGAGTGTCGTTAATCATGCCACCTTTTCGTCCTCTTATCGATTTTGCCTTGTCCGTCCTCCTGCTTGCCTCCAGGTGACTTCCGACACCGCCAAAGTACTAAACCAATATTCCACCTCCTGCACGACAGTCTCCATCCATTCTCACGCAAGAAATGTAAGTTTTTGTATATTACTTGATTGTTTTGTACGTTTCTTGTATATTGCTTGTTTGTTTTGTTTTTTCTTCGACTGTTTGCCCTGTGCCATTGTTTTTTCTTCGACTGTTTGCCTTCTGTCATGGTGATTCGATTCACCTTAAAGCACACAACGGGCCATTAGAATCTCAATATGCTCCATGTCTTATGGTGAATCGAATCACCAAAATGCAAGATGGAATGGTAAGAGATTCGCGATAA
Organism: Cibotium barometz; assembly: GCF_041138505.1. Taxonomy (NCBI): domain Eukaryota; kingdom Viridiplantae; phylum Streptophyta; class Polypodiopsida; order Cyatheales; family Cibotiaceae; genus Cibotium; species Cibotium barometz. The sequence continues at coordinate 32,969,569 of NC_141079.1, read as the reverse complement.
TCCTCCTCCCGTTGAAGAAGGCATGTGTCATTACCAATCCCCATTTATTATCAATGTCACAAGACAAAAACTTTCACCAAGTAAGAAAAGCACTAAGTCAAGGTATGCAAGTTAAAAACATGACAATTTTGCAACTGGCATATCATTCCACTACTAGGTTGTCTCACATTTAAGGTTGTCTAAGGTGAGTAGGTGCAAACACTAGAGTGAATTGTCATCAAGAATTGAGCACACGACTAATATAAAAATAATGGATAAGGTATTGAATCATGGACCTTTAAATCCAACTTCACTCTAAATTGAGAGAGAGAGAGAGATCTTAGAATTTTGATACCAATTTGAAAGAGAGAGAGAGAGAGATAGAGAGAGAGGAACCTTGTAAAGGAATGTTTAAAAGCTTGCTCAAGGAGATTTGTTTGTGTCTATGTTTGTGTGTGTGTGTGTGTGTGTGTGTGTGTGTGTGTGTGTACCCTCCTTTATTCCACACTAAGGTCATGTACACTAGGTGAGACAATTGGTCATCACCTAGTGTACCCTCCTTTATTCCACACTAAGGTCATGTACACTAGGTGAGACAATTGGTCATCACACCTAGTGTACCCTCCTTTATTCCACACTAAGGTCATGTACACTAGGTGAGACAATTGGTCATCACCTAGTGTGATGACCTAATATCCACCTAGTATGGTTAAAGGAAACATGAGGGAAATGACAATAAAAAGGAATGAAAATAAATGATTAGAAATGAGTGACCAATTGAATTGATAGTTTTTAATAGATGAGAAAAGTGATTTTTCATAAACCCAAGAGGAAATCAAAATCATACAAAGGAATAACTTAATCTTAGGTCTAAAGAGACATAGAGTAAGATATTTGGATACAAGGTTCCTAGAAATTAAGGACTTATAATGATAAGAATCTATAGAGGCACACAAAATCTTCAATATTGAATATTAAAAATATTAATGTTTTCAATAAGAATCGCCTTGTTAAGAGAATAACTCAATTTCATATTGTGTGCAATAGCCTCAAAAACCAAGAAGAAAGGTTGTGAGACTCCTACCATTCTATCTGTGGTAGCGAAATCACACTAAGGATAGGGAGGCTCACTAGAGGCCTCATATCACCATGTCCTAATGCTTGGCTATTCGGTTAGCTCCTTGCAATCTGGCTAGAACAATCCTTACACCAGAAAAGGTTGAATGATACCTCCCTTCATCATTCTCACAAATAAGTCACATTGAGCGGATCCTTCATGCTCAATAAGATGTCCTGACTCCTCGATTATGGAGGTAATTCTTCTCTCCTTATTCAAGATTTACCTTTACTCGTCTCAAGTTTTTTCCCTGTTCTAAGAACCATAATTTTTTTTTGATTTTGGAGATAAACCATCACAAGCTTTATAAGGCACCATAGCTCTTGAGTCGAACCGAACAAGTCGAATTCCTCTAGCCATAACATATCTTGGTGAGGTCTTCTCATGAATCTTTCCTTCTTGGGATCATTTCCAAGCCTCTATTCTAGTCAATTAAAGTCCTTCACGTACAAAGATGGTCATTCTAAGGGACTTTTTGTATAGAAACAAAAGTCATTCTAAGGCCATTATTATCCTATTTGTTATATTCCTTCCTTAAGCTTATGTCAAAAATCTATAGGATTACTCTTAAGGATTTCTCTTCCTTAAAAGTCCCTTGAATTTATTTCATCTTGTTTTTTTTTTCCAAGTTCATTTCCCTTGATATTATCTTCATAGTTCAAGCCTTTACAGATCAATCCCTACTTTTTGGTTCTTGATTTTAATTCTGGTCCTTATTCATTCTTTTCAAAAAATTATTTGGCTACTTCTAGACTTTAATTTTAAGATATAATCCTACTCTTGATTAAGGTACTCTAGTCTCTTGATTTAAAGATTAATTGGATATTTCTCCCTCTAAAAACATGCTTTCCTTTGGAATGATCTAATCATATTTGATATAACTTGATTCTCTAGAGTAAATTTAAAATTTAGGGTTTTTAACATAATCTTATCCTTAAGACTACTTGCTTAGAAGATCACTTCTCTTTTTCTCTCTAGAATCTCCTCTTCTATCTCTAGATTTCTCCATCTAGAGCCTTTCTCTATCGAGAATTCTTTGTACAAATTTGAAAAAAGAATTCTAGACCTCAATCCTAATAATTTCTAATTGAACTAAGGTATTTATCTTAAATCACTCCTCATAGGGTCAATTGTACACATCTATGTGCACAATTTTGTGCATACTTGATGTGCACATTTTGGTACACATGATGTGCACATTTAGGTACACATATCATTTTAACACTAAGTAATATTATTAAAAGTCAAGGCAATTCAACTTGTGCTTTCCTAGGTCCAGCCTCTTAAATTTAGATACACAAATATCAAGATATAGTGTTTTATCCCTTAGTGTAAATTTCATCCTAATGTTATATTATTAAATTTACTTAAGGTTAATATAGTCTCATTAATCTATGATTAGGATACTAATAGGAATCTACCCATAATTCTTTTCATTAAACAAATTTATATGTATCCTAAGTATAATTACGTTTACCAATCTATCCACAATAGATAAGGAATATCCCTATTGGTTTATCTTAGGTTAAGGTGAATATCTATGACCAATTAATTCTTTGTTTTTGAGGGCATGTGCAAAGAAAATTCTTATTCAAAAATTTATCTAATTCATCAATCTAAATCAATTTCATAATAAGTGAAGGCCAAATGACCAACCAAATGAAGGAAAAAAATTTAGGAACAAAGGTAGTTAGAGTTACAATAAATATGGTCATAGTCTCACAAGCCAATTAATTTAAAATGTGCATTAAGAGGGACATATGTAGTGTAAGTACGGATTGTTCAAAATCAAACCCACATTGCACAAATAAAGAGATAGTTTTGCACTACTCAAATGATGTGACTTGTGTTGTATTTCTTCACTCAAGTATAATGCTTTTGTAGGCTTTAGAGCCTCTCTTGCATGACATCATTGATTAGGTCAATAAAGGTATAATATCTAGATATTTAGGTGCACCACTCTAAGAGTGGGGTGACACGCACACATATATGACAATGCTTTTGTCGGCTTTAGAGCCTCTCTTGCATGATATCATTGCTTAGGTAAATACAACTATAATATCTAGATATTATACTTGTAACATTGCCTAGGTCAATACAAGTATAATATCTAGATATTTAGGTGGACCACTCTAAGAGTGGGGTGACACACACACATACATATGTTGCTTTTTTAGAGGCTATTCACACACACTTATCCTTTTCTACTTGGATAAGACCTGTTCTCCAACACTCACCTTCAAGTGTGTTGTCCTAGTACACACTTTATCTATGTGAACACGGCTGTAGGTGAAGTAGTTAAAGCAAACGAAGTCCCAGCCAGAGGTGTGGGTACGATCCGTACTCTCTACGATGTTGCACATCCATTTAATAGGATTTGGGTGTGTGAGTAGTGTATATAAACCCGTGATTCTCGCCAAATTTTTTTAAATAGAAAAAAGACATAGTTTCATTAGAAGAAAACACTAAGGCCTCCGTTAGTTGTCCAACTACAAGAAAAATTTTACATAAGCCCAAAAAACCCTTATGGCAATTGGAATGCGTGTTACTACTATTCAATGGACGAATCGACGTTACGAGGGAATTTCATGAGTTTAATGCTATTTTTCTCTATTTTTTGTGGTTTAAAATAAGCATTAATGGAATTTTTTATGAAAATACCACATATTTTATTGTGGATATTTTTGGCTAAATTTCTAGAATTTTTTTCTAAATTTTTAGAGCATTTTTATAGTTAAAAATGTATTTTAATACATTTTTGCGGGTTTTTCCGCGGGTATGCTATCAAATTTCTCTCAATTCTCTGCTGAAATGCAGTAAGGGGACAGCATGTTGATGCACGAAATGCTCTCTCGTGTGCGTGGGACCCTCTCCGCCTCTCAATTCTGATTTTCCTGTGTGAATTTCTCTTAAAGGGGATTTTTTTAATTAAATATTAATCATAATTAATGTTAATTATGATTAAGTAAGGGTTTAATTAAAAACTTTAATCCAAAGTTTAATTAAAAACTTTAATCCAAACTTACAGAGAGAGAAAGAGAGAGAAGGAGTTGGAATTTAGTGGAGAAGATGGAGAGGAGAGAAGGAGTGGAGATGGAGATTCTCTCCCATTTTTTGCGCACAGGAGCCCCCGCCCGGCAGAAAAAAACGCCCCCCCTAAAAAGCAAAAACCCATAAGCTTAATTAAGCTTATAAATATTATTTTTTTATATTTTTTTAAAAAAATGAGTTTTTTATTATACCAAAAAAAAGCTTTTGAAAATGTTTCAAAAAAAGCTTGGAAAAAGCCTAAAAATTAGAGAAAATTTGAAATCTGAGAAAAGAATTCTCAGAAAATTTCTAGAAATTTTTTCTTGGTGCCTTTTGCCTTTTCATCTTCTGGAAAACCCTTTGGCTTTTCGCATTCCCGAGAAACCTTTTGGCTTTCCGAATTGCGGGAAAACTTTTGACCTTCCGTATTCCAGAAACTTTTGATCTTTCCGTATTCTGGAAACTTTTGATCTTTCACATTTCGATTTTTTTTTTGTCTTTTCATTTTCCCAAAACTTTTGGCTTTCCGTATTCTGGAAAAACCGTTGGAATTTTGAAGTTTTTTTACCGTTCATATTCTAAATGCATTCGGGGTTAATTTAAAATTCTAAAAAATTTCTCAAAATTAGTGGAAAATTAGATAAAGGTTATTTTAAATTTCGAAAAAATGTGGGGTTGCTATTTGGCATGTGGTGTGTCTATTCAGGCACCCGTGACCTTTCAAATTCCTTTAAAAATATATTTTTTGATCCAAAAATTTTAAAAATCCATTAAAATTTAAAATTTTCATTGGATTTGAGAATTGTCAGGTGGAATTGGAAATTTCGTGATTGATGAACGATGGGATTCTCAGGAGAAATTAGGAATATTCCAAAAATTATTTTTAGAAATCCTAAAAATTGGTATTTTTAAAATATCAATGGTAATTTGGTAAATTTAATTGCTAAATTTTTTAAAGAAAATATAAGTTTGGAATGCCATAAGATAGGTTTAGTGGAATTCAAAATTATCATATTTTGAGGCCCTATAAAATTAGAGAAAATTAGAAAAATTTATGATAATTTTTTTTCTTGAGAATTTAATATTTTCAAGGGTTATTTAATGTTGAAGTATGTTTTCTCGTGCTAACATTAGATAGATGCAGGTTATTCGCATATTATTAATACGATTGTACCTTGTATTAGTAGTTATTTTTGTTTGGATTAATTCTAAACGATGTTTTCATGATTTTTTGCCTTTGTTTAGCCATTCTTTTTGGACATGTTCCTTAATTTCTTCAATGATGGCTAGAATCTCCGTTCAAAGTGTGTTTCACCTTCGATACTTTTCCATGATAATTTATTTTGCACTTGTTTAAGTGTGGTTTATGCTTAATTTCTTAAGCCTAAGATAAATTCTATCATGGGTTAGTTGATGTGTTTGTTTTGGTGGATTTTATTGGATGTTTTTCAAGTTTATATGACTCATCAAGTTCTGCCTAGATCACTTGTGTCTAGGGTTTTCTTATTGAGTGCTACACACGTGTTTCACTTGCTTACTTTGGAGTTTTTCTTGAATGACACCATGTTCATATACTCCAGATTAATGAGTTGGCCATCAATTTTATTTCTTCTTTTGGCATGATTAATGTCCATTAGATGGTATGCATTAATTGTTATAATTAACTATGGTTTTCATGGATTCAAGGAGCTTCTATGCTTTTATCCATGGTTTAATAAGGATCTTTTGATCTTTTGGATAATATCATGTGCTTTGAAGGTAGCATTTGCCTTCTTTTTTTTGCACATAATTTTGGAGTATATTGCTTGTACTCTTGTACATATTCCAACTCCGGATACCTAGTTGCTTATATATCTAGGTGAGTTATTTTTTTGCCCTAACTTTATTGTGTTTTGGGTAGTTATCATTAGAGAGGCACCAATAATTCAAAATTCTTTTCTAATGATGTACTCGATAAGGGTTATTCCTTGATCAGGTATATAGAGACAGGTTTTAGTATGTGAAAGTCTGGATAAGGCCATCTTATTCCTTTTATACTGGATTTTATTCATATTTCCTAGACGGCATACTAGGGAGTTTTCAAATTGTTAAGGTATATATGGGTGGTATCATGGTGGTATGGGACGCTAGTGATCCCTCACATATATTATCTTATGAGATAATTTGGGCTCAAGATTGTTGCTTTGCTTACATCACTTAGCATGTTGACCTCAACATTCAAAGACAATCTCATTTTCTAAACTCACTAGAAGTTATACTGTAGGCATTCTCTAGATAAACTTCTTTTATCTATAGCCTACATGTTTTGATGAGTGTAATCTCGTTGATATTTTCACTTGTTGAAATCTCTTTCTTTAGAGTTCAAACAAGTTTATCTTGTTGTGTTCGGATAAGGAAATTTGGATTCTTCCTTTGTTGGCATTTCTTTCTCTAGTTCCGTACTTTAGGTGATTTATACAGTCAACCTAATGGTTTACGGATGAGCATATGTGACTCATCGGACGCTGATGACTCTCTATGTTGATATGGGTAACTCGGGACGTCGATTATTCCATATGCAGATGTGGGTATGTTGGGGCACCGACGATGAATCCCTGGTTTATGCTGTTATAATGCCATGTTTTCCTACTTTATTCCGAATGGTTTACAACGAGGAAGTTACTTTGAATGTGAATTGCTGTGATCATCCCGCAGTCTGATGGGCAAACAAAGCATATGAATCAGATTGTAGAGTATATGCTTCATACATATGTCTCTAGAAAATCATCATATTGGAAAAAATATCTTCTAATGATAGAATTTGCCTATAACAGTTTTAAATATACGGCTATTGGTTTCAATCCGTTCATGCTTATGTATGGGTATCAACCCAAGGCACCTATTGATGTTAGTCTTAAAGACATCGAGCTTGATGCATCGAGGGATTTCTTGCGTGATATGCAAGAAATGCTGACCGAAGCTCGGGATTCTATCAAGAGTGCTCAAGATAGGGTACGATTTTATGCTGATAGGGGATGCTCATCTTGGTCTTTTGAACCAGGAGCGTTGGTTTATTTTAATGTTCCTAAAGATTCTCAGACTTTGTCAATAGAAAAATGCTCGAATTTATCTCCTAGATATTGTGGTCCATTTTCGAGTTATACATAGGATTGGCACGGTTGCGTTTGAACTTAAAACTACCTTCACATGTTAGAGTTCATCCAGCCTTTTATATCAATAGATTGAAAGGGAAACTGGGAGGTGAGGATAATACAGTACTCCTCAAGAACTCATTGAAGTCGAAGATTTATCCTATGTTCCACATGAACCTGATAAGGTACTTGAATTTAGGGAAAGGAAACTTTCTAGTTGACTAAATCCCTAAGGTTAAAATTAGGTGGAAAGAGAGGGAAATAGAGGATTCGACTTGGGAGACGGTTGATATTGTTCAGTGTAGTTCTTCTTTTCATTGCAAGAGTGCAATGTTTTGAGAGAGGGGAAGTATGTTATATGCACATAATGTGTGCATATACTAGGAGGCTAATCCACATTAGGCTTGTGAGCATGGGAGCATGGGAACAAGCTCTAGTGGAGAATGGGTTAGGACTAACCTTAAGGATTAAGGTTAGGATCAGGCATCCAAGGGTCACACATGGAAAACGGAGAGTCAAGAGTCACTTGAGGGCCTTCCTATATAATAGGGGCATGGGGCACACTCAAGGCTGGCTTGGAGGCTTGGGCTTGTGAGGCCAAGGCTATATTATGCTCTCTTGTGTAGAGGATCATATCTACTCACTTACCATTTCACACTATAGCTACATGCTATTGGATTGGAGTTATACCTCTTGATGGTATGGGACATCAAGGTAGAGGTATGATGTATTTCATTATTATTCATGTGTGCATCCCTCGGGCTCGCAGGTGGATGAGTTTATGCCTGATTTATGCATGTTTATGCATAACAATTATCTAGAGAGATCTTAGGGTTTTAACAGTCAGTCCATAAGGATTGGTATTTCTCCCTCAAGCTTGTGGGAGATGATATCGTGGTGGTAGTGGGCAACAATGCAAAGTGCCTAATCAAAGGTTTAGCTTGGATTTTAGATATGAAAAGGGAAACCTCCTTTCTATCTTGGTTGTCATGGAGTGTGACTTGCAAGTTCACTTCGACAAGAATGGTGCAATCATTCTTGATAGAGATGATAAGGTCATTATAAAGTGGATTTGGAGGAACACTTTGTATGAGCTTTCATGACATTTGCTATCAAGACCAACTTGGGTAGCAACAAACTTTGGCATGAGAGATACGGGCATCTTAGTATATGCAAACTCTCGTAGAAATGCAAAAGGTAAGCTATTTGAGGATTTTCCACCAATTTTTGGTAGTCTAGATGTATGTGAAGCTTACATGATGGGTAAGCAATATTTAGTAAAAACCCTTTCCACAAGAGGCAAGAGGCTCCTTTTTAGCTTGTACATGCTAATATCTATGGAAAGATGAGTACAATTATACTTAGAGGTTCTTCCTATTTTTTCACATTGATAGATGATTACAATAGGAATATTTGGGTATATTTTCTTAAGGAAAAGTCTAAGGCTTTGGGAAAGTCTAAGAAATGGCTTGCATTAGTGGAAATTAAGACTAAAAAAGATTAAAGCACCTCAGAATAGAATAAGGAGGAGAATTCATGTATGATGAATTCTTAGGTTTTTACAAGAAAAGATTCACACTACTACCTTACTACATTTCCGCTCACACGTCTCAGTAAAATGATGTTGTAACGCACAATAATCGGGCTATTGTTGACATTTCAAGGAGTATGCTTAATGAGCATCTACCTAAATCCTTTTGGGTTAAGACAGTTAACATGGATGTGTACATTCTTAACAAGAGTGCAACAAAATCCGTCAAAGGGATAACTCCATTATATGCCTACTCAAGTAACAAACCTTTAGCTACACACTTGAAAGTTTTTGGGTGTGAATGTTATGTACATGTTCTAAATACTCAGAGGAACAAATTGCCAAAAACTAGAAATGCATCTTCTTGGGTTATGGCATGGAGCCAAAGGGATATTGACTTTATGACCCTTAGGTAAAGAAGATCATAATGAGCCGTAATGTGGTATTCTAGGAACAACCACGTTGGATGGAGGAAGAGCTTCAATCTTCTTCTTTATGTAACAAAGAAATCACTAAAGCAACCTAACCTCCACATGATGTAGCACAAGATTCCTTGCCTTTTCTAATGGAGGCAAAGGCACCCCATTTCTTATGGAGATGGATTTTAAAGATAAAGAATTTTAAAGATAAAGAACAAGAGCATAATGTGCCACAAAAAGGCAAGCCATTCCCTAATTGTTACATGCAACTTTTGGATGGAGCTTCTGGCCATCAAGGATGTGCCTCAAGATGTTTGTAGATCTAAAAGGTTAGATAAGAAAAACAATGCTTGGGTTAATTTTTCTCTCATGATAGAGGTACTTAAGATTCAGGTTCCTACCACCTTTGTTGAAGCCCAAGGGAATCCGAAAGTGGATAGTAGGCATACAAGTAGAATATGACTCCATCATGAAAAACCACACTTGGGACCTTGTAGATCATCATACAAGTTGTAAAATAATTGGCACTAAGTGGGTTTACCAAGTGTGGTTTTTCATGACTCCATCATGAAAAACCACACTTGGGACCTTGTAGATCATCCTACAAGTTGTAAAATAATTGGCACTAAGTGGGTTTACAAAGCAAAATACAATTATGATGGTACAAGTTTGGAAAAGTACAAGGCACGGGTAGTCACATCGCCAAAGGTTTTGCATGAGTTTGGAAAAGTACAAGGCACGGGTAGTCACATCGCCAAAGGTTTTGCATGAGTAAAGGTTTTGACTTTTAGGAAACTTTTACTCCTACAACCAAGTTAACCATAATCTGCACCGCTCTTGCATTCGCGGAATAAGGGGTATGGTCTGTTTTTCAAATGGATATAAAATTTGGTATGTTTTTCAAATGGATATAAAATTTGCTTTGCTCAACAAGAACCTCAAGAGGAGGAATTATACTTGGAACAACCACCTATGTTTGTGGTTCTCGATTCCAAGACATCGGTGTTACATTGATGCTTGCCTAACTGTCAATAGTAGCCAAATGAAGGCTTCTTCTTACTAGTGGCCTTTTACCAATTACAATGTTTCATTATTACCAGTGTTGAGGTTGAGACCTAGGTGGTGGCTTGTGGTGGCACCGTCTTGATGGGTTGGCATCTCGGCCTCTTTTACCAATTGAAGGCCTCTTACTGGTGGCCTTTTACCAATTACAATGTTTCATTATTACCAGTGTTGAGGTTGAGACCTAGGTGGTTGCTTGTGGTGGCACTGGTTTGCGATTGATGGGTTGGCATCTCAGCCTCTTTACTAGGCTTGTAGCATTATCGACGATGACAGCTTTGTAAGGGATCTGGTTGGTGAGGTAGTCAAGGGTGCCAACTATGAATGTTGATTGGTGGTGTTAAAGAACTCAGTTGGCTTGTGCAAATATGCCATGAGAGGTTTTGGTGAGGCCGGGTTGTGTTGGTTGGGGGTTTTGTTGGTGAAGAGGGTGAAGCTTGGGTGGCTGGCTAAGGAGAGTGCTCTTCTCTCTCACTTTCTCGAAAGTGTTCCCTTCTTCCTCTCATTGCCTTGCTCACACACAAATTAAGGAGCTAGGCATATTCTTACCATGTGGACATTCAGAAATAGTGTAATAGAGCAAACAAAAGGTGAAAGGTCTCCATGTGTAGGTAGTCCCAAGATAAAATGCACAACCCAACAATGCAACATGCTATAGAGGAAAGACATTAGCTCACAAGCATGGTTAGTCAATAACTTTGAAAGTTAAGAAACTATCATGCTCTCTATTGACACACACACCCTGTTCTTTTCCATACATAAAGGAAGATAATCATGGAAAACCACATGTGATGGTATGTACAAGTTAATACTAAAAAGGGAAATAGAATAGTTTATCTCATTATCTCACACACACACCCTTTGGTAGATCTTGCTCTAGCAAATCTCTCTAGCTCTCAACCTGTAAACTTCTCAAATGCCACATTAACTTACATAGATAAAGGTTATAGTAGATGATGGTGAAATCCACATGTCAAAGATGAACACATGGATTTTTGCTAACTTGAGATTCCCAAAAATTAAGTTGAAATCTACAGGGCATCAAAAATCCAAGCCTGTTAAGATCCATGTTCGCTAAATGAGGAACTTCTAGAGTCCCATTGGATTTGTTTGCAAAATGTTGTAGACTTGCAAGGCCACTTTAACTTTATAAGAAGCAAACTGGCTCCACACACGAGAGAGACTAGCACATGATGGTGGTAGTACATAGATTACATAGTGCTAGGAGTGTCAAGAGGTTGCTCCAAGGCTAATGTTAAAAAGGGCTTACTTGATCTACTGTCTTTGAGGCATCGGCCAAATAAATATGCCAATTTTGTTGATCATTATGAGTTTGTGGATGAACCGGATGTGGAATATGTCAAGGATGAAGCATGTACCTTGACTTTTAGATTGTTTCAATTAATTCAAAGAGCATAAACTGGGATTATGTCCATGCTATTGGGGGAGGAGATACAAAGAGAGGTATGTCCATGATATTGGGGGAGGAGATAATACAAGGTGGATGTCCATGATATTGGGGGAGGAGATAATACAAGGTGGATGTCCTCATGGAGGTAGCCTCAAAACTCCTTGAGCTCACCCATTCCCCACATAGCCCCTTGCCATGGAGCTTCACAAAAAATCCCTTATCCTCAATAACATTTGCGCTTAAAGTAGTTATTTAATGCTTAAAGAAGTAAGAATTTTAGTGCTTAGAAAAGTATTTTTTATTCCTTTGGAAGTTATAAATACAGTAGTGATTTCCATGTTCCAATACTCTTCTCCTACACACTTTCCACACCACCCTCCCCTCTTTGTAAACTCCTTTGTCATGGCTTTATCTAGAAATCCCTCTAATACTACTACATTTGCAAGCATCTTAAGTAAAGATCTTAAATCTTTCATGCACCTCAAAAAAAAGGATTCTACTTCGGATGCCCTTATAGAAGCATGGACAACAATGTCTAAAGTGCATGAGATCTACAAGAAGCTCAAAAATAGGCCAAGTGGTAGACCTTGTAGACAAGAACATGCTAGAGGTAAAAGCAGCAAACAGCCATTGGGATATGGATAGCTTTTGGCATCATTGACGAGGCAAAGGAGGATCCTCTTAGAGCAGAAGTTACCACCTTCATTTGCTAGTTAGGGTAGATGGAGAAGACCAAGATAATAGTTGAGGCCCAAAATGCTTTCATATGGTGTCTTTGAAGAAGAAGTAGCAATGATAGTGTGATGTCATAGATGTTTGTCATGTAATGATGTGGCCTTGTAAGTTTGCTTGGGAATATAATGGAAGTTTCATATCATAATATGGTTTCTTTGTAAATGATTTACAATGATAGTTGTAAATGAGTTACAATGTGAGTAGTGCTCTTGTATCTAACTACTCTTCTCCTCTACTATCACCATGAATCACAATGTAGAGAGAGAGGAGTAGACGGAAAGAGAAACCACTCGCCTAACACCCAAAAAGCTCTTGCTCGAAAATGCTTACCAAAAAAATACACCCCTAGGGTCTATAATGTCTGAGACTCACTTATTTAGGTTTTGATTCAAGCTCCTCTTGTGTTTTCATAACTAAATCACTAAATTCTTGGAGTTGCTCAATCTCTTTTTGAGGGTCAGGGTAGGAGCCAATTTGTCATGTGTGATTTGGTTTTAGGAATTATAGGTTCCCGTGGGGTCTCCTTCCCCGTGCTCTTGGTTTTGGAGGGTATTTTCCTACCTTGTCTAGAATCAGCCCTTGTGTCTAAGGAGTTCGAGTCCTCATCTAGGTCTCTAATGAAGATTGGCTCTTGAGGCATCCCAAGATTTATCTTTTTGGTTTCCTTCATTTTCCCATTCTTAACTGACTTTTTTCTCCTATTTTTCTTCTTCTTCTTAGATTCCGCTACCGAATCGTTGCTCAAGAACATGTTGGTTTTGGGCTTGAATGACTGGGTGATAGCATTCAAAGGTGCATGATCTAGAATTTTTAGGAACTGCCTTTGAGTTTGATTACTTACCCCTATCATGTTTAGGGGTGTGATGATGGGTCCCGCTGGTCACCACAATCTTTTTGGGGTAGTCCTTAATCCAATGATCTATGCCACAACGATTACAAGTAGCCGGTGGCATGTTTGAGGATACCACTTGGTTGAGTTGAGGAAACTTTAGAGCGCATTCCAAAACTCGATGGGGACCTTGACAATGGTAACATTGAAGAGTCATTCTTCTAGCTCTGGCATTAATGTCTCGGCCCCTTCCCATCGCCAAGTTGGTAAACTAGCTTGACTCCCCCTCTCCCATCCACTACATAATATTTGGAATGAAGCTTTGTGGGGTCCTTAAAGAGGTGGGGAGTGGGTTCGACATCCACCTCATATTCTTGGTAATCAATAGGCTCCTTGGAATCTTCCTCGACGAAGCTTACTTGATTAAGAGGTGTCACCCTTGGTGGAGGTGGTTATGGTCCCAAGACTGGTAGAGGTAATGGTACATTGGGTGCATGGTGCATGCCCTTTGATAGGATTTGTTATGTGGGTTGTTAAACCATTACTTGATTTGTTATAGGACTGAGGACTAGCATTTGTTGCGATGTAGGCAATGCTAGCTATGGTCTTGTTGTATTGGTAATGGCATGTAGGCATGTTCGACAATCTCGAGCTTCGTGACTTTGTGACCATAGCACCCACAATAGCTACTATTACCATTGTATAAGGGGCTCTTAAAATTGGACATTTGCTAGTGGTATGTTCCTGATGGTAAATGGAACACCAATGTAGCTCTCTCCTTGGGTACATGTGCACATTGTCCAAAGCTTTGGTAGCCTTTATTTCCTCTTGGAGGACTTTTGAGAAGTCAGTCCAAGTCATTCCCACTAAAGTATTACCTTTAGCTACAAGTTTTGCAATGGTGGTGCTATGACCGCTAGCTGCTGACGTAACAGACTTAGAATCTGAAGCTCTTACTCCCTTTATCATTAAGTATCCTCAAGTTGGATGGCATTAGTCGTGAAGTCCTCCCAGGTGGTGATACCTCTAATGATCAACCATTATGGATATGTTCATGTTTAAGCCCATGGATAAATCGATCAAGTAGTTGATTGTTTGGAAAAGCGCTCATGTAGAGCACAATGAGAGTTCAAGTGCTTAAATGAATAATAAAATCTCTCATTGACTCATCTTCTTCTATCACTAACTCATCTTCTTCTCTCTCTACTTTGTGCAACTGTGAAGCCACACTCCACAAAGCTCCCTCATGCACAAACTACTTTAGGAATAACCTTCAAAGCCCAATAAAGTTTATACATTCTTCAATTCTCAAAGTTTGATACCATTTACCAGCCTTGCCATATAGTGTAAGGATAAATGGATTGGTCTTTGCAAGCTCCTTCCTCTCACCTAAGCCATCGCAAACTTGATCATCAAAGACCTTAAGGTGTCTTATAGGATCACCCTCTCCATTGAACTTGATTTGTGTAAGCTTCATGATTTGTGTAGCCTTTCCAGAGCTACTCCGTCCGTTATCTCTCATGTGATTGGTCCTCTCTACTTTCAGCCCATAGCTCTCCCCAATGCTTGCGTCAAGGCTACTCGATCAGCTAGAAGGGTTGCTGCTGGAGGTATTGGTACAACAGGGGCAACATGTGATTGGTCCTCTCTACTTTCAGCCATAGCTCTCCCCAATGCTTGCGTTAAGGCTACTCGATCAGCTAGAAGGGTTGCTGCTGGAGGTATTGGTACAACAGGGGCAACATGTGGTATGAAGGGTGCTACCTGTGGGCGTAATGGCATGAATCCCATAGGAGTAACATGAGTCCGATAAGTGGGGGCTTGTACATGAATTCCCATAAGTATAGATGACATATGAGCCAAGGGAACCACTAGTCTATTCATTTGTGAGGATGCCCCCCTTGCTCTAGGGTGCATTAACAAAGTAGAGGAAGATGCAAGGAATTGAGGAACTTGGGTGAAACTTCCTCCTTCTGCAGCCCTAGCCGATGAGATGGATATGTTAACTAGGCATGGAGCCATTGTTATAGGGATTGCTGCAACCATGGTTGTCATAGTTGTAATCGAGGGGCATGAAACTAATGGGAAATCTTGCATGGTTGGTCATGGGTGGTCTCGTTACTGGGCTCACAAGAGGTGTTACCATTTCACTCATCGTGGGCATTCTTGCTTTAGATGTCCCTACTTGTGCCATAGGTATTTGGATCCTTTCATGATCAATGATCCTATATATGCAATCATAGATACTCTATAATCATTCCTCCTCTGTTGTGGCCCCAAATATTGATTGGAAAATCCCTTCCCAACTAACACCATAAGTGTGGCCTGTTTGGCAAAATCCACAAGAGTCTCTATCAATGCATCATACTCCTAATCATTTGTGAGAGAAGACATTCATCCATGATTTGCAAGCCTAGCTCTTTCCTAGAGGTAGATGCACTGTTATTATCTAGATCGAGATTGTCGGGCAGTACTTGCACAGTCCTGGCTTGGGACTCGTTTTGGACATACTACCATATTGTTTGGGCTTCTAATCATTGTTGTGCCAATTGTAAAGTCCCATTCTTCCTTTGCTCTAGCAGCTTGGATTAGTGCCTCTACTGCCTGCACTTCTTCTAATGTTCTAACATCATGCATAAGCATTTGTGCGTAGGGGTGGTTCGATGGTCGCAGTTGCAACACATGCAAAACAGGAGCTATATGGACACAAGGATATCAACATGAACACTCATTGCTTGTAATGATGAGAGTACACTAGTGTCTCTCTGGAGTTTACCTCAATTCCTTCATCATGTGGTATGTATGTAGTAAGATTTAGTTTAGAAGTAGCGGTTGAGGCCGAACCTCTAAGGTAGCTAGCTACGCGGTCAAAAAGGTTGGTGGCTAGCTTAACTGGTGAGGTCTGGTTAGCATTCTTATTTCTTGGGACTAGGGATCCTTCCATTAACTCAAAATGTGATGAAGTATCATCGGTCTCTAGTGCCAGTCCTTGTACAATGCTAAATTGGGTTCCGACCAAAGGTCTAGAGCCTAGTGTAGGCGGGTACGCGCCTAGCTCAATAGATGCACTATTATCTAAATAGGACTTTGATACACGCCCAGATTGTAGGTGCATGTGAATATGGGGTGTTTAAAGGCCTACGGATGCCCCATATAAATTTTTGTTTATTGTTTATTTTTTTGATTATCCAAAGTTTTTTCGAAACACATTTCTGGTGTTTCTTAACCCGTGTAGCATAAAATTGTTTTGCCGAAAAGGGATTTTCCTAGAATCTTGAACTTGGACTTGCATGCATTAAATGCATCTAGCCACTCAAAACTTACTCGAAAATGGATATTGACAAGCTTATAGACTTTTTGGGCTAGTGGCCTAAAAGCCTGATGCATTAAATGTGGACAGCTAGTCAAGATGTCTCATATTAGAGATAGCTAATTAGCTCGCACTAATTATGCGAGCTTGCATGCATTAAATGTGGACAACTAGTCAAGATGTACCATATTAGAGATAGGATTAAGCCTAATTAGCTCATGTTAATTACACTAATGCAAAAATGTAGAATGTGCAGAAAACACAAAAATTTTTGTGTGTTGCAAATCCTCCCCTAACTTGGACTTGCATGCATTAAATGCATCTAGCCACTCAAAACTTACTCGAAAATGGATATTGACAAGCTTATAGACTTTTTGGGCTAGTGGCCTAAAAGCCTGATGCATTAAATGTGGACAGCTAGTCAAGATGTCTCATATTAGAGATAGCTAATTAGCTCGCACTAATTATGCGAGCTTGCATGCATTAAATGTGGACAACTAGTCAAGATGTACCATATTAGAGATAGGATTAAGCCTAATTAGCTCATGTTAATTACACTAATGCAAAAATGTAGAATGTGCAGAAAACACAAAAATTTTTGTGTGTTGCAAATCCTCCCCTAACTTGGACTTGCATGCATTAAATGCATCTAGCCACTCAAAACTTACTCAAAAATGGATATTGACAAGCTTATAGACTTTTTGGGCTAGTGGCCTAAAAGCCTGATGCATTAAATGTGGACAGCTAGTCAAGATGTCTCATATTAGAGATAGCTAATTAGCTCGCACTAATTATGCGAGCTTGCATGCATTAAATGTGGACAACTAGTCAAGATGTACCATATTAGAGATAGGATTAAGCCTAATTAGCTCATGTTAATTACACTAATGCAAAAATGTAGAATGTGCAGAAAACACAAAAAATTTTGTGTGTTGCAAATCCTCCCCTAATTTATTTTTTTATCTCGAATTCTCTACATAAGGAGTAAAAAATGCGATAAATACTATGCTAGGAAACCGATTCTATAGTCTATTCAACCCAATTCTTTCAAATTCATGTTCAATTGATTGTTTTTTCTTTTTAAATTTGAAAAATATAGAAAACCACAAATTGAACTGATGGGAGAAGAGTTAACCTAAATGCACAAATTATAGAACTCACAGAAATTGAAAATCATACAAAAATTGAAGAACTCATAGAGATTGAAAAACATGTAAAAATTACAAAAATTGAACATAAGATTTCAACAACTCATGCATTTTTAGAATTTTGTTATAACTATTCTTGAAAGAAAACAGAAAACGGAACTATAACAAAAATCAACCATACGCACACACGCATTCAAAATGCATTGTGGCTATGCGATGGAGCTATTCCCTGACAGTGGCGCCACTTATGGGAAGCCCTTGCACCATAGAAAGAGTGTAGGATCAAACCAATGTTTTGGGGCTTTTTCGAAACACACTTGGGAGGATAAAACAACTAAACCAAGAAGCCAATATGCTATGACCTAGCTCACAATTGTATGGGCAAGGTGTGTCACTCACCTTGTGAATACTTGTGCTCAAATTCTTGTAGGAGACGATGTTGCCGTGCAACCACACTCCACTTCATCGCTCCAAAGGAAGCTCAACCCTCTTGTCACACTTAATCTCCCTCTCTCTCACATCCACAATGAGCATATAACAGCTCTAATTGAATTAGGCAAGTAAGACACAAGAGACCAAGAGAGTAGAGAAGAAAAGCACTCTATTAGTTGCATAAGAGAATGAATCATGAGAGTTACATTTCAGGTTTTGTAGGTGACCTCTAGGGTTTACACCCTTGGGCGGCCAAAGTTAAAAGTCTGGTCCTTGAGCTCATTTGGCCACTCCAGCTAGTGTAAATACCTATTCTAAAGCTAGCAATCCCAACCTAGGATCCTGTGGTGCGCCTTTAATAGACAAGCGACGAGCACACACGTAAAATGTACAATACATGGTTTTCTTGTGAATTCTGGCCATTCTGACGCTTGTAGCCCAAAATAAGCAAAAATAATATGGTGGTCGGCGTCGACACCATAGAGGTTTCCTGCAAGGGTTAATAGAATCCTAAAATGAATCCCCACTTAAACTTTCATTAGAGACTAAATCCCAAGGATAGAGCCACATAAATACATTAAGACACGGGAATAACCAAAGGATTAGATTATTGACATTGATTTGTATTCATTACTTTATGTTTATGCAAAATGATGTGGAGGATGGTCTCTCATCCGAAGGATGGACACCAATCTCCATGTGTGGGGATGGCCTCCCATCCAAAGGATGGACACCAATCTCCATGTGTGGGGATGGCCTCCCATCCAAAGTATGGACACCAATCTTCATGTGTGGGATGGCCTCTCATCCAAAGGATGGACACCAATCTTCATGTGTGGGATGGCCTCCCATCCAAAGGGATGGACACCAATCTACATGTGTGGGATGGTGATCCAAATGATGCCATTGACTTATCTGTGTGAAGGAAGGATGAGGAGTTGAGGGCTATTGATCCAACCCCCTCATGGGGTCCCACTAGGTGACCATGATGAGCTCTTGTGATGCAGACCTTGGAAAGGCCGTGACCCATGACTCTTGAAAACATCCAAAAGTGGCGTTAATTAGAAATCCCATGGTATGGACCCACAGATGTATTGAGGCCGAGCTACCAAGGTATCTAGTGATGAATCTAGTATGGACCAATAAACTTACACAATGGTGAGGACCTTGCCTCTTATATCAAGATGAATTTGATTTGAATGGATGTTTGCAAGTTGTTTTCTATCTTGTGAATGGCAATGAACTTAAGGAAATATCTTAAATCCATCCCTAGGGACCGAGTGGTAGGGTGGTGGTTGCATCATAGGGTTCACAACCAAGGTTGCATCTAAATTTGATATTGCTTTTGAGATCCCCTTGTGTTTAGAGGAATGTTGGTCTAGATCCTAAGAGGGAGGCACCCAGCTTCCCAAGGGGGAATCTAGGTTGGGCCTCATAGGTGGTACTAAAGCATGTACATTATCGAATGGCTAAGGGTTAAATGATGAGTGTGGCTATCATGTGTAGGCCAGGAAAGTGGCTACCCCTCAATGATGTCAAGAGAACAACTTGATAAGCTAGAGAGTTCACTCAGGTTACTTATTATTAGGTTATGGCCATGTAGCCCTAAAGAGGACCTCTTTATATATAAATAAGGTGTTTATACCCCCAAAAAATAAAAACATTAGTGTTCTCTTTTCTATAAGTTGGGAAAAATCCTTTTGTTCACTCAAGATGAGTGTAACTTATAAAAATGTGAATTAAGCATATCTAAAAATACTTGTATTATATTTTAGAATTATGCCACCCTGAGTGAGGTACCCCATTCCCACAGGACAATGCAGCATGGCTATGGATAATGATTTGAGTGATCTTCTTTGTAGATCGTAGCCAGATCTGGGGAGAACCTAGAAGAATGGATTGCTTCAATGGAAGAATATTTTGACCTTGCAAGCTACACTAAGGCTAATAAAGCTATCATGACTTGCTTTAAGCTTGATGGGCCAACCAAAAATTGGTGAAAATTCTCAAACCCAAGGATTCAATGAAGGTGACCTTTCTTGAAGAGTGTCGCTACCTCCTCTCCACTCATAATTATACTAAGATAAATGAGTTCTTTTCTTGAAGAGTGTCGCTACCTCCTCTCCACTCATAGTTATACTAAGATGAATGAGTTCTTTTCTTGTATGTAGAGGAACCACCCACTAAAAGCTTAAATTCATTAATTACACCCTTGAGACATCAGAGGAACAGTGAGTAGGTTGTAATTGGATTAGAAAGCCCTCTATTAGGTGAGCCGAATCCCTAAGGTCATCATCATAAAAAAATGTATGTTGTCATTAGAGCTAAACATAAAATTGAGAACCTTTAGCCAAGTTGATCCCCTTTACCCCCATTCAAAGGCAAAAAGATATATTTTTGTCCCAATGTTGGAGGCCAAGGAGTGAGAAGCTTTGAGCAACTAAGAACCTTCTAGGCAAAAAGTTAAAAAGTTACTGAAGAATCTTGTCTATCTTTGAAGTGTAAAGAAAGAGCTTGAGTTGAAGGGAGATGTTTTCAGTGCTTTAATAAAGGGCACATGGCTTCAAAATATAGAGCAAATGTACCTATTGTCTCCACTATGCCAGTACCAAACCTACTCCCTATGGGAATACCAATCTAGTGAGAAGAACTAAGCTAGTTGTTACCAGTTTTGCCCATGCAGTTACCCTCATGGATGAAGAAGAAGATGAGATAGGCCATGTCTCTGTCCGCCAAGGCCCGACACTTCAATGGTTTCGGACCACCTAGTCAGCTCCTAAAGAGAGACAACTATCTCTATTGTGCCCAATGCAATAAGCCAACACCAAGTGTTGAGCTACCAGTCTGCCCATGCATAGGGGAGTTAACAAGGATTATGCATGGGTTAGTTCCTAATTCATACTTCTGATGGTTGTTAATGCAAGATGGGCATTCATGTGACAGAGAGAGCTATACAACATAGAGTAGCAACCAAGAGAGATGACCAACCCATAAGACATTCTTTCAACATTAGCTCAGATTCTCAAGCATAAATCACTCTCGCATTATCCTTTCTTTGCCTTTTCCTCTTGCTTCTACTGCTGGTTTCTTTCCTTCTCCTTTCAAGATGACAAACTTCTTTTTCCATATTTCTATTCCTATTGGCAGCTCCACATTTTCTTTTTGTAGTTCTTTAGTCCATCTACCCCCACTGCTTCCTCCTACGTCCTTTTCAGCTCCACTCAAGGCCAAGGCATCCGAAGCCTTTCCAGATTCTGGTCTCGATGATGTAGGTAGATCTGTATGTCCTGACCCTCTGTCCAAATTCCTATCTCCTAGTTGATGTAGAATTATCTATTTACAGGTAGGTATGGGTGCTTCCAAGTATGCCCCCAAACCTCCTTGAGCTCCTCCAATTCATGTGTCTCCCATTGCTCCATCCTCTCAGCCTCCAACTCGTATACCTCTACATACTCTTTGGCCTCTAGCACTACCAATCGTGCCTCCGACTTCACCAGGTCCACTTTGTCCATGTCTACTCTATTTTGAACATCTGTTATTATTCTTAGGTGCTTCTCCCTAATCAGGGCACCCTGTGCTTTCATTCTCCTTTGCCTATGGCCCCGTTCAATCCTGCTACATTTGTTGTGCTCACAGGTCCCATCTAGCCATGTTTCTTTTTAATTCTTCCACCTCCTGCCGCCCTAGCCCTTTGTTGGACTCTTAGAGCTCCATTAGCTACCTTTGCAGGTCATCTACTTGGTTGGCTACTGCTCTCCTCCTACACAGCTCTTCCTACAATGGCTCTTGCTGGCTCCTCAAGGCCTATAGTGCGTTTGTGCTTTGAGCACATGCCTTGTCCTTCTCCCTCATGATTGTTTACAGTTTGGTCATTTCCTTGAGGCCATCTGTCACACGAATCTATATAGGTAGTTTAAAGCTCCCTATACCTAATCCATTTTTATTGTCTCTAGAAAACTGGATGGGCTTGGTACAATCGAGGCTGATTTGGGCATTGTGGATTTTAGCTGTGGAAGCTACATCTCCAGTTATACTATGGTAGTGGAGGATGCTTCCTACTACCTGCTATTGCTCCAGCCTCTAGGACAGCAACATGAATTGGCCCAGTGCAACCAAATCCTGCTCCATATATTGACTGCTTGGCCCTTCCACTCCTTCACTAGAACCACCCTTAAGGATCTTCCCCTTCTTTGTGCTGACCTTCTTCTCTCCAGCCTCTAGGACAACAACACGGATTGGCCCAGTGCAACCAAATCCTCCTCCATCTATTGACTACTTGGCCCTTCCACTCCTTCAATGGAACCACCCTTAAGGATCTTCCCCTTCTTTGTGTTGACCTTCTTCTCTCCAAACTCGAACAATCTCTTTTTGTTGTGACCTATGGTAGTTGGTTCCTAGGTCTTTCCTGAAGACTTTGAGATCTTAGGTTTTCCAGGGGCATTTTCCTTTGTGCCTTCCTCCTTTTCCCTCTCTGCACTTGGTTGAACTTTACCTTTGAACAGGGTGTCAAGGTACCACCCAATTTAGGTTTTTGTGTTTGGCCTAGTGAGCTTTCCAATCTACTCTTTGAGGTTGTGGTAGAGCACCTCCGCCCATGCCACCGTGTGCTTGCTTCTGCAACTTTCACCATCCCAAATGTTTTCCTAGACATGCGGTAGGGTTTGTGTGTGAGGTTTACTGTTTCTACCACAAACCTCATCTGCTTCTGCTTGTCCTCTTCAGTGTTTTTGGTTATTTTATACTCCTTTGCCTTTCCTTCCAACGGGCCAAACTCTGCGATGAGATTATCATCTTTTGTTGGTCTGACTTCAACTTCCCCTTTTGCTGGGCTAGCGGAACACCTCTGATACGTATATGAGAGTGAACTCCTTCTCTCCAGAGGGAAGTGTCATGACACTGGAGCACTAAAGCCGATCTGATTGTTCTCTTACCTTGAAATTATGTTGGAGCTCCTCCCAGGGCAGCTTTGCAAACCCTTTCAACCCCATCTTCTTCAACCATTCTGCATGCTTCTCTGCTTCTTTGTATAGGGTGAATGACAAGTACTCGAACTCAACCATCTTGCCAAACAATAGATAGCTAGAGGAGGGTAAGAGAAGGCAGGGATCACAACAAAGTTTAGTAAGGAGGGGGTAGGTAGCACATCGAAGCTTAGTGAAGAGAAAGCAGGGAACACAACTGTTGCACAATAGAGAACTGCAAACCAAGCACGGTGGGCGTTTAAGTGAGAAACTGCAGTGCATCACCCTGGCCATTGTCGTGGTGCACACCTCCCCTTAGTATGGCCATAATTGCCCGATGTCTTCATTATTCTCCAAAATTCTTTTCAAATATGGCCTCTTAGTGCTTATTGCACAGGCCACGAGGTCGTTTATGGACTGGGTAATGGTGGGGCAATTGATGTGACACCTTTCCCCTTCCATCCATGTACTTTTTTTATAGGGCACCACCATCGACTTTCCTGCTGCCTCCATGCAATTGACAGTTTTCTCTTCCCTTTCTATACATGTTGAAATTACATTTACATTGATAGTTTCTAATTTTAGATCTTGTGCTTCTCCCTTTTGACATTTGCTCTTATCCTGATCCCAATTCTTGAAGTTGATTGGATTTGGATTTTGCTCCCTGGATGCTTTCCGGTTCTTGATGTGCTTGCCTTGCTTGTGTCCTTTCCCATTCTGACATCTTTCCTCCATGATAAGGATTTAGCCTATATCCGTTCACCAACTTCTTTAACCTTTCTCCATCTAGCCTTGCCAGTTCAAAGGTTCCTATCCATATTTTCTTGATGATTCTGTATGGACTTGTCCATCTCATTTTCTTGATGATTCTGTATAGACGTGTCCATCTCATTTTTTTCTTTCTTGGGTGAGGTCCCATTCTTGAGGAGAATAACAAGACTACATCTCCTTCCTCAACGATTTTGAATTTGGTGTTCCTGTTTACTTGGAGCTTTCTTCTTTTCTACCCAATCTCAGCTGTCCATGAGCTATACCATGTCCATGAGCTATACAATCTTTTTCCATCTAATTTAAGGAGTTGCTTGATCCTGTTAATTTCAGATTCTTTCGGGGATAATCTTTCTGCCACGGCTATTCTGAGACTTTGTGTGAGGAATTCCATATGCACTACTACTTCCAGCCCATACACCATGCTAAATTGCATAAGTCTTGTCGCATCCTTATAAGCTGTCTTGAATGCCCACAATGTAGAATGCAGTTTTGTGTCCCAATCTGTCCTGATCTCATTAACTGTCTTGATCAGAATTCCTTTCAGGATTCTGTTAGTGGATTCTACCTGTCCATTAGCCTATGGGTAGTAGATTGTTGATTTCTTGTGTATAATTATTTGCTGCTCTATCAGCCTCTTGATCACTTTATTGAGGAAATGTCTTCCTTTCAAGAGCGCTGACTATCTCAATTGGGCATTTGGATCTTGTCATTATCATTTTGTACAGAAATTTGACCACCACTCATGATGCCTTGCAATCTTTCAAAGCTTTTACTTCTACCCACTTTGTGCAATAATCTGTGGAGCAACTAGTATGTACTTGTTTCCCATCCTCTTAGCTTCTGGCTTGAATGGGCCTACAAAGTCTAGACTCCATTTTTGAATTGGCTCGAGTGGTAGTATAAGGGTCTGAGGCATTCTGTTTGAATCATTTGAATGCCCAAGCCTTTGGCACATGTCACACTCTTTTACAAATGTGTGGGCATCTTTCAATGATGTTGGCCACCACTGTCCTACTTGGAACACTTTCCTTCCCATGATTTCTGTGGAAGAGTGGCCTCCACTAATCCCTCTATGTGCCTCTGCGCTCGAGCAAAGCTTGCTACTCATGTTCAGGAATGCCTCTTCTCAAAATCTGGTCTATGCCCATTTTATATAACCATCCTGCCACCACCACCGCGAATGACTTACCTCAGAGAGTAGCGAGCAAAGCTTGCTACTCATGTTCAGGAATGTCTCTTCTCAAAATCTGGTCTATGCCCATTTTATATAACCATCCTGCCACCACCACCGCGAATGACTTACTTCGGACAGTCAGCTTTTTCCTCTAATCCCTTGACATGTACTATAGAAAAGACAAGTTGGAAAGGAATTGCAGTATTTCATCATACCAACTTAGTCTCTCTTCATCTATGATGAAGAGGTGTGCATCTGGGAAATCATCCTCCATCCCATCTGGAGCTTCTCCTTACTCCAGTCTAGATAGAAAATCTGCAACTGCATGTTTATTCCTGGGGTGTGTTTTATTGTGAACTCAAACACTTACAGTAATAGCATCCATATGGCTAGTTTCATTGTTAATTCTAGCTGGTTTACTAGATACAAGAGTGCCTTATGGTCCACATGAAATTCGAAAACATTCCCCAACAGATAATGCCTCAATTTGTTGATTGAGTGAATCATCCCTAGTGATTCCTTTTCTGTGGTGGTGGAATAATTTCTCTTAGTTTTTGACAACCTTTTACTTGCATAATACACTGGTCGGAACCATCTTTCATGTGATTCCTACATTAAAGCACTTCTTATGGCCAAGTCAGAGGCATCCACAAAAACGTGAAACACCAACTCAAAGTTTGGCTACTAGAGAATCGATGCCGAAGATAGCATTCATTTCAGATTTTGGAATGCTTCATGATATGCTCCTGACTAGACATATTCCACATCCTTTACAGTTAGGCTGTACAAAGGTATTGTTACATTTGCCAGGAATCTCATAAACCTACTATACCACTTAATTAATCCTACGAATCTTGCTAACTCCTTATTATTCTTAGGTGGTTGCAGCTTTACTATGATCTCGACTTTCGTCGACTCTAAGTTTGCTAGTCTTTCTATGAAAACTATGTGTCTCCCCAACAAGGATCCACTTGTGACTGCAAAGGCACACTTAGCTTTGTTAAGACTCAATTTGTCCTTTCTGCATTTTTCTAGACACATTATTAAGTGCTTTATGTGATCTTCTTTTTTCCCAAACACACTGAAGTCATCTACAAAAACCCTCATGAAGGTGGTCAAATATTCATATAATATTTCTTGCACCATTCTTTGGAATGTGACTGGAGCATTCTTCAATCCGAAGGTCATCACATTAGAGGCGAAAGCCCCCCATTCGGTCTCACAAATGTCGTTTTCTCTTTGTCTTCTAGAGCCATGCGCACTTGGTTGTAGTTGCTGAATCCATCCACCAGAAATGAATATACCTCATGTCATGTACAACATCCAATAGTGAGTATATGAATGGTAGAGGGAATGGATTTGTATTGTGGAGGCATTCAACTTTGTGTAGTCTATGCAGACTCTAAGCTTCCCATTCTTCTTGGGGACAACGATTATACATGACAACCATTCTACTTTGTCTATTGGGTAGATGAATCCCACTCTTAATAGCTTATCTATCTCCTCCTTGACTTGCTTGGCATAGTTAGGATTCATCTTATACCTACTCTACCTTATTGGAATTGCATCCTCCTTCAAATTGATCTTATGCTGATAGAAGTTGGGATCAATTCCCTTCTTGTCAAAGTAGTTTCACATGCAAATACATCTTTGTAAGATCTCAACAGACAGCTCCAAGAGTTTTTCTCTAAATTCGTGACTCAGTTTTGCACTGACTTTTACTGTTTTGGGCTCTTGGTCATCTCCTACTTTATCTCTTCAAGCTCATCTTCTTGCACTCTGATGTTATATCTCTTCGATTTGCCTTCTTCTTTCTTAATAACAAACATGGCCTTTTCTTACTATGCATGTATCTCTGTTATCTTGTCCTGATTGTCTTGAATTTCTTTATTTTCTCCCCCATTTTGTTGATTTTGATGTCCTTCATTCATTAGCACCTCAGGTTGGGTAACCAGGATCTCCCCCATTTTTATCTTCAAGCTCATCTTCTTGCACTCTGATGTTATGTCTCTTCGATTTGCCTTCTTCTTTCTTGAGAACAAACATGGCCTTTTCTTGCTATGCATGTATCTCTGTTATCTTATCCTGATTGTCTTGAATTTCTTTATTTTCTCCCCCATTTTGTTGTTTTTGATGTCCTTCATTCATTAGCACCTCAGGTTGGGTAACCAGGATCTCTGGATCATACCTTTGGACAATCTACTCTATGTCCACTTCAAAGAGCGACAACAGGTCCGGATTCTTTGTCAGGATCTGCTCTTCTTTATCATCTTCCACTCCTTCCAAGTAGTTTAGACCTTCTGCATGGAATGGTCGAGACTGGCCAGACTCGTCTTGTCCTTCCCTGCGATGCATACTTTCTTCTTTCCTTTTTGGATTGTAATCCTGTCAGTTTCCCAGTTGTGTTTAATTTTGCCACTCTTGAGACATAGTCTTTCTAACAACATGGGATATGCACCCGAGATCTCAGTCATCTTTAGGACTTTAAATATGAAAGTGAACATACATCCTGCCACTTCAATTTGCTCTCCTCTGATGATTCCAACTGGCCGAACCCTTCTTTAATCAGCCATCCTGATCTAGAACGGAGCAAGTTGCATTTCTATAATTCCTAGCTTCTTCACCAGGCTATTTGATATTATATTAACTCCCAATCCTCCATCTAGGATGACTCATAATACTGTTTGCCCTCTTATTTTTATAATCACTTCAAGAATAGATGTGTCGCAGTCCTAAACTGTTTCCACATTTCTACACTCTGCAAATCCAAATTCTCCATTTCTTGAATGGGCACTTGCACCAATTTTCACTTGGCACTCTATGGCTTGGAGAAACTCTTGCCTATAAGTTGGGTACTAGATTCAACATTTAATCTAGTATGATCAGCTTCATTTTGCTGAGATCCTCCCATAGGTCATATTCCTCCCCAGGGTTGTTGCACCTCACTTTGTTCATCTTTCCTTCTTCTTTATTGGCTTCTCTTTCTTTTTCATGACCTTCCTATGTTAGTTCTTTTATCCAGACTTGTTCCAGATTCTTTTCAAATTCCTTTTGCAAGATGCTTTTACTGCTCTAGGCTATTTTAGGCTCCAACTGGCATTCCTGAATCCCTTCTTTAGTCATCTTCACACTGCCTAGTGAGAGAGAGCTAATATAAGAGTATAAGCTAGGTTGTTATGTGTGGGTAAATTTGTCATGATTTATAACAATTTGTCCTTTAAATATGCTTGAGCTTCATTATTTTATAAAAGTACTTATCTAGTAGTCATAGTTGGAAAGTTTTGTAGTTCTTGGGATGCTCAAGCATGTGTGGTTAGCTATTGGGATGATGATTCTAATAATTAGGAAAAAGGTCATTTTGTCTAAGTTGATAATTACCTCTTTTAAAGTGGGAATTCAATCTTTTAATGTTAAGAATAATGGCCTAACCACTTATTTGTCATGGTGTGGTAAATTAGGATGCATTGTATAAATGCCTTTTGATTGTTTAAATTCTTGGTTGAGCTATTTTCTTGGAATTTGTGTGCTAATCTTATGGCAAGGTTATATGATAAGTCAATGTTTGGTATGAATTCTTATTTGGGTCTTTCCATGGATTAGTGAAGGGACTGAATAAGTGTGGGTGTGTCTCTAAGGGATCCAACACAAAAGATTTCAACTATTGGAATTAGTTAACAAGAACAAACAAGACGTGGATATGAGTATTAGTTCCAAGTCTTAAACATGAGAACTAGTTCCAGACTTTGTCACAAAATATAATTGTGAATCTCATTTAGGGACAATCTAGACATTGCATGAAATTTGTTAAGGATTCTAAGGATCAAAAAATGAACCCCTAGTTGAACTTTTATTGGAGACTCAATCCCAGGGATGGAGCTAGATGAACACATCAAGATATGGAATAACCAAAGGATTAGATCGATTTATATTCATTGCTTTATGTGTATGCAAACTGAAGGACTTTTTGGGTGAGGATGGCCTCCCATCCGAAGGATGGACACCAATCTTCACGTGTGGGGGGGGTGGTGATCCAAATGATTCCACTGACTTATCAATGAAGGAAAGATGAGGCATTGAGGGGTATTGAGCCAATCCCCTCCTCCACTAGGTGTGACCAGGACAAGGTCTTAGGATGTAGTCCTTGGAAAGACCATGACCCACGACTCCTGGAAAAGTCATGAAGTGGCTTGAATCAGAAATCTTAGGGTAGTATATTCATGTATTGGACCAATGGAAGTACGAAGGTCAAGCTAATAAGGTATTTGGAGATGAATCTAGTATGGGCAATCAATGAACTTGCACAATGATGAGGACCTTACCTCAAGTGAAAGAATTATTTCAAGATAAACTTGATTTGAATGGATGTTTTTTTGTCTAAATGAACTTAAGGGAATACCTTAAATCCATCCATAGGGACCAAGTGGAGGGTGGTGGTGGTGGATCAAAGGGTCCACAACCCAAGCTTCAATACAAGCTCGAGCCTCCTTCTTCATTTCCTTGACAGAAGCGATGAAAAGAATAAACTAGAATTGTATTCCCCTTCTACCAAAAAGTTTTTAAATTGACCAAAAATTTGATATTGATTTTGAGACCCTCTTGGGTTTGGAGGAATGTCTATCCAGATCCCAAGAGGGGGAAGCTGGGTTGGGCCTCACAATAAGCTTTTTCTAGCTTGTTGTTGTAAGGGCTAACCGAGGTTTATAATGCAAGCAACAAAATGCTCCTCTAATTCTTAAGATTTATAGATATCTTTATTCAAATTTTGATAAATTCATCAAGAATCCAAGATCTAAATCAATATTGTCAAATCAAGAGTATAATTTCAAAGAAAATAACAATGGCAAGAGTATAATGCAAAGGTCAATACTCCTTGTTAGGTGAGCAACATGATCAAATGGATCAAATTAACCCATTTTTCTCTAGAAATCTTACAAAAATGGTGAATGCATTGAGAATAATAATAGGAGTGCAAGTTAAATTAATGAAGAAGTCACGTTACTATTGCTGCATTACATGAATTGTTCCATGCTTTACATTTATGCTTAATTAAGAAACAATGGAGTGCTGCAAAAGAGATAAATAAGTGTAAATATGATCTTGTGTTTGTCAAGGTAATCTTTGTGTTTATGCATTCCAACAAGCATTTCCATATCATGAGGTGCATTGTACACTCGAAAAAGTATCCTTAGGGAAGCTCAAAAGAAATAATATCAAGACTTTAAATATTACAACAAGAGGTGCATATTAAAAGTAGGTCCTAGTAGATAATATTTAGAATGGTTGGTGTACCAATATCACACTTCAAAATACTTTTAGCATATGTATAAAAATATGTAAGGGTGCAGAGTTGGCATGCTTCATTTAAAGTATGAGAATCAATCCTTCTCTTTTAATCTGTCCATGGTCATAATAATCTCAATGATCAATGTTCATTGATATGTTCAATCAAACAATAACCAACAAAAATGGACTCATGCAACTAATCCATTCCTATGCTTATAGATGGAGTATGAGCAAATTTCCAATAGGGCGTGAACAAGTTTTTGTTGGAATTTGGAATCATATGTGTATGCGTTCACCAATGTTGTGTTTAACCCTTGTATGTGCATGAGGGTATGGCTAAGCTTTTGCAAGAGTGTAAAGATGTATTTGACATGCCCAAATCCTTGCCACCTAAGGGGGATGTTGATCATGGAGTTGAGCTTGAGCCAAATGCCAAGCCGATCAAACCCCCTTATTGTCTCCCAAAGGTGGAGAAGGATAAAGTTGCCAAGAAAGTGAAGGAACTAATTGATATTCATTCTCCTTTGCTTCACCCGTTCTCTTGGTAAAAAAGGAAGTTGGTTCCTTCCACAGATGTATTGATTATAGGGATCTCTTAACAAGATCTCTATAAAGAATAGATACCAATTCACAAGGTCCCAAAGGTGGAGAAGGATGAAGTTACCAAGAAAGTGAAGGAACTAACCGATATGGGATGGGTGGAACCAATTTAATCTCCATTTGCCTCACTTGTTCTCTTGGTCAAAAAGAAAGATGGTTCCTTTCGCATGTGTATTGATTATAGGGATCTCTTAATTAATAAGATCTCTATCAAGAATAGATACCTAATTCCTTGCATAGATGACTTCCTTCATGAGCTCAAGGGAGCAAGGGTGTTCTCTAAGATTGATTTGAGATTGGAATACCATCAAATTTGTATGAAGAGGGTGATGAGCATAAATTTGCCTTTAGAACCGAAAGGGGTCTTTTTCACTTTATGGTGATGCCGTTTGGTCTATGCAATGCATCCGAAGCCTTGATGATGAATAAGGTACGTCAGCCTACCTCTTCAAATAGGTCCTTGTATTCTTTGATGACATCTTGGTATATAGCAAGGACGAGGAAGAACACTTGAGGCATGTGAGAGAAGTATTGGATGTGAGAGAGCCAACCACCTTTATGCGATGGAAAGCAAATGCACGTTCATGGCACATGAGGTGGAATACCTTAGCTATATTGTGGGCAAAGATGGCATTGGAGTGGATCCAAGGAAGGTCTAATTCTACTCAACTAAGAGGGTTTCTTTGTCTATCATCATTCTATGGGAGATAGATAATTTGAAGAGGAGGGCATTCTTTTGGGATGCCCACCACGGCTAACAAGAGCTTTGAAGAGCTGAAAAATATGCTCACTTTAGCCCCTACGCTTGTGTGTCTGGATTTATTAAAGCATTTCACCACATGAGGGTAGATGCATGTGGAAGAGGCATTGGGGTTATCTTGTATATCGACCATGGAGTGATTGCATATGAGAGAGTTGAAAGCTACATGATAAGGAGATACAAATGCATGTATGTTGATCAAGAGATGATTGCTATCTCACATGCCATTAAGAAGTGGGTGGCATCACTACCTCTATGGGAGTAGATTTTATTCGAAGGGTGCTCGATGCTAAAATATTTCTTATGTCAGCCCAATCTCTCTCCCAAGCAATGAAGGTGGGTTTCTACTCTTCAAATTATGACTCTAGATCACTTACACAAAGGGGGAAGGACAATGTGGTTGCCGATTCACTCTCTAGAATATGGGCATGTTCATTAGCAGCCATATCAGAGGTGCATAGTGATTGGATCATTGACATACAAGAGGAGTACTTGCTCGACGAAGACGTATCTCAAACGAAGAGGAGTACTTGCTCGACGAAGAGGTATCTCAAACGGTACAGAAAATACAAGATCCTTATCCATTTGGCATTTTAAACATCTTGAGACAAAAGCATACACGTCTCTCTCCAAAGTCCTTTCCAATGAAACCATTTTCTCACAATATCATAAGTCTTGAAGAGACCCAACTGACTTGCCAATGGCATGGAATGCATTTCTTTAAGTACCTTTCATCATTCAAGCAAAAGGTGTTTGAAGAAATGCATTCCATGCCATTGGGGCAGGTCACTTGGGTCTCTTCAAGACCTATATGATAGCGTGAGAAAGTGCTTTCATTGGGAAGGACTTTGGAAGAAATGCCAAATGGATAACAGAGAGACATGGTTTGATTCTGGCCTACTTTGCCCTCTCACTTTGCAGCAGCGAGAAGGGTTGAGATAAATAAAGGGCCCAAGGAGTGTTAATTCCTCTCAAAAAAGAAAAAAGGTTTAACTAGATCTAATGCGTTTGAAAAAAAAAGTTTATATTAATTGTTCCAAATCTATCATACACCAGAGCCAGAAAAAGAATATAAATAAATATTATTGGTCAAAAAAAAAGTTTAGATCTAATGCTTTGGAAGAAAAAAGTTTAGATGAAAAATGTGGAATAAAAAATGTTGTATAAAAGAGGAACCCTAACATTTTGAAGGTTTCTTCTACTGAGGCTTCTTCGTCCATCTCTCTGAAGCGTGTGCTGTGTGTTGAGCGGCCTGCCTACATTCAGCTATGGCAGAACAGGTGCGGTGTCCGATTCCCTCCTCTTTTTGTCATCTACACAACCTCTCTTCCTCTCACCGTTTGCTCTTTTCTGCTGCAGACGGAGTGCGCTTTCCTCAAGCAGTGGAAGGTTTTTCTCAGGTGACTCTTCCTCTTTTATGGTCTGCTTCCTGTTTTTCTTTAGGGTTTAAGACTCCCAGAGAAGCCATTGAAGGTAGTGCTATGCCATTTAATGTCATTATAATGTGATTTGTTTGTTTTAGGTATAATTAATTGAGGGCACGGCTTGCTGTCCAATGCGAACCGAAACTTTGTCTGTGTTTTGGGTTACGGAGGCCATTCAAGGTGGGATTTGCACGTTGTGTTGTGATAAGCATATGAGATAACCAATTGAAGCTAGGGTTTCTGGTAAATGCGAGTGTCATACTAGGGTTTAAAATCCTTAGAAGGATCCATTAAAGCTAGGTTTCCTTAGGTAAGTGCAAGTGTCACCAACTTGGACAGATTACCAAAGTTGCCATCTAGGGTAGGGTTTTTATTCAGGTTTTCCCAAGTATCTTCCTTTGTATCAGGATCCTAAGGCTCCTAGGGTATGTTTTACATTTATTTTCAAGTTATTGAGATGCGATTAGCACTTTAATAGGCCTCAAGGCTCCTGAAAAGACCTTTCAGATGTGGTAGTTTGTAGTTATGTGTTAAACTTGGTAAGAACCCTACGATATTTAGGAAATAGCAGCTCTGTAGTGGGGTTATTTTGGGTCTGATGGAGTTTATAGCCAAAGCCTCCTTAGGCATTCCTGTAGGCAGGCAGCTTGTTGAGCTGTCTTGAAGTATGGTGGGTATTGGCTATGACATCATATTTTTCATGATATAATGCCTATACAATGAGGCCCTGTCAAATCCCCACGGATCTCCTCGTGATCGATATTGGTATATGGACTCGAATCCTGCAAACAAACGAACAAACAAACAAGGGGGTGCAGGCCTGACTCACCTCCCAACCATGACAGCCGTGGGCAAGCCCACAATCTTGGCTGTCCCCACCGAGCCACGAGCTGAGCTAACTAGTTTGACGTACCGACCAATCTCCTTCTCGCGACGTCCCATACTGCCACGAAGCTGCCGTCGCGGGCCTCGAGACTGCTGCGGACCTCGGCTGCGTAAAGCAGGTGCACGTCTGCACTAGATCCAGGCTCCAAGACCATAGAGCTCTCACAAACTCGCGAGACTCTCCATAATACAATAACTAACATTGGCCACCCTTTTATAGGCTCTTGGTTGGTCATCGGGCGTCCACACTTGGACGCTCGCCCGTCCATACTTGGGTGCCCGTCCGTTAGTATTTCCCTAACTCAGCTCGTCAATCAGCCTGCCTAGTTCCAAGCTTCCCCAAGCCTCGAAACTAGTCTTGCATGCGTATAGCACACGGTAGATACACACTGTGCACATGACATACTCCCCTTCCTCTAAGAGCTCACTCCTGAGCTCACTAAAAAGCCAGGGTAATCTGTCTGAAGAGTAGTCAATGTCTCCCATGTAGCGTCCTCCTCAACACGATCCTTCCACTTGATCTTGATAAGTGTATTACGCAATCTTCTTTCACGAAATCCAAGAATCTTTTCAGGTTCGTGCGGAACAAATGTCATATTCTCAACATCTATAATTTCTTGAGGAGTAACTAACTGATCTGTTCCACCCAGTACTTCCTTAAGTCTACTGACATAAAATACAAGATGAACTTTCACATGAGAAGGCAAATCCAATTCATATGCAACTGAACCAATCCGTCGTGTAACACGAAATGGTCCACGGTATCTAGGGGATAATTTTCGGAGATCTACCTGTCCGTAAAGTCTCGAAATCTTTCGGAACTCGCAAATACACCATTGTTCCTTCAGAGGTGAACGATGTCTATTAGAATAAAACCTGTCTCGGTCTTGAGCACTTCTAATAGATTCCTTTGCAACTTGTAACATTTCCTGCATGTCTTGCAAAAAATTACGTGCTGCATCATGCTGAAGTCCTGAGAATCCTACTGTAACAGGTGATCGAGGTTGAAAATCATACATAAGCATGAAAGGACTAAACCCTGTTGAAACCGATCCCGTCAAGTGGGAAGACTCCGTTGGACACCCACACGCTTAATAGCATAACTTTAAAACCACAATTTGAAATGGACAACTTAATATAACTTGAAATTGAAATGAAATGAAATGGAAAGATGGACACCAGCACTGGGGCCGAAACGGGCCGACCCCCCTCTCAATATATGATATATTTATTGGGAGTATTTAATAAATACAATGCTCCATGGGTTCCAAGAACCAGATGATGTCCATGTACATATGAAAATAGTATCAAACAAATAGATTCGAAGTCGACGTTCGAAGTAGACGCTCGAAGCAGAATGACCACTAGCGTGGTCCAATCTCTACGGTCCTGTGCTTTCACTGGACTCCGCGGAGAGCGCCTCACTGGTGTTCCGAGACCATGCACAAACATGCGCTCTCGTACTAACGCCTGGCTCTCCCGATCTCAGCACCTCTAGACCGAGGTTCTCCAATAGAGCTTGGACTCGAACGGGTGTTACCGTGGGGAAAGAATCCCTTAGCAAATTTAACACAAAGTACTTTATTTCAATCTGTAAATTCACTTACTTGTGGATGGCAAAGGAAGTCCAATACCCATATGTGTAGTTACTTTGAGGTAAACACCGAGATGAGCCACTTGAAGATGGAAGACGTCGCCTTTGGAAAGGAAGTGCAACCTGAATAGCTGGAGTGTGGCCTGTTGGTGGTGGAACAATAGCATGGCTGCAGAGTGCAGCGTATTGGAGAAGTACGCCCACGGTCTATCGGTAATGGTCACACAAACTGCTGCTATTGTATGCTGCTGAAAGATGGCCCACGTTTGCTTGCAAAAGAACAAGGCAACGCAGCCTGTGGGTAAACAGCCGCTAGATAAAGAGCTCAGCCACCTGTGAGAAAAGGGACGCCTGGCTGCTGTACACAGGCGCTTGGGGCTGCAGCCTATGTGGGTATTCACAGCCTGTGCAGTTTAGCTACGCCTGGCTGCAACTTGCGCAGCCCACCCGTAGGAGGAGGGGAGATGGTGGAGGCGCAGCCACCTGCAACAAGTACAGTCGCCTGTACTGGAGACTCAGCAGCATGTGGAGAAGCAGTCGCCTGAGAGAGAAGAAGCAGAGGTAGCTGCCTCATTGCTGTAGGAGCAGAAGCGTAGGAGATGGTCGCCGGTTCTTGATCTTCACGAAGATGGTGGAAGCGGGTGATGATCACGCTTGAAGGAGAAGGTTTTTTTTTATAAAATTAAAGTGGGGTTACACTATAGTGATTTCCACGCTTGCATGTGGGTGACCAGTGTGGGTAGGTGACCATGCCCACCCCCACACTCACTTAAGTGGGGCTCCCCACCTTGGCCCCTAAGTGGGTGCCCAAAGGAGGTGCCCACTTTTAAGTGGGCGTGAACCTGTAACCTTATAAATCAAAAGGTTAGAAATAAAGTATTAAAACAACATGTGCGATATACTTACCACCTGTTCACATGCACCAAAACTCGTCAGAATACAGAGCAGACTTCACGACTCACTGGCAGGCGTCCCCGCTCAGTAAGTAACACGTCAAGCAGGCAAACACAAAAATACATGTCATGTGAAAACAGTTTCAAACATGCAAAACATGTGTGCATGTGCAAATAGTAACATGGACATATCTCCCCTTCGTGGAACAAGTATAAAACATCTGTCGGCACAAAACTTGCACGACGTAAAACATAAAAACCTGGTCTTCCTATGGAGTGACAGTCCCATAGGTAAGACACAGTTCCAGGCACGAGTCTCCCTATGGTGTGACAGTCCCATAGGCAAAACACGGCACGAATACTGGCTCTTCCATGGCGTGACAATCCCATGGGTCGAACACAGTCCAGGTCATACTACACGGGTGGCACCAATCTGGCTCCCGTCCATACGACACCATCCTGCTAACACACGGGTGGCACCAGTCTGGCTCCCGTCCATGCAAGCAAAATACTGGCCTCTTCACACGAGACACCGGCGGCCTGGCCGGCCTCAAGTGAACAAGACGCAAAAACTGGAGATGGGCCAAATGGTCGGCCAATTGGTGACACCTGTACTTGTATGCTTAGTACTGTTATATGCAAATTCTAACATAGGAAGATAATCCTCCCATGAACTTTGTCTTTTGGATACATATGCTCGAAGCATATCCTCCAAAATCTGATTCACTCTTTCTGTCTGGCCATCAGATTGAGGATGATCAGAGGAACTCAAATTCAAAGTTGTTTCCAACTTCTCAAAAACAAGTTTCCAAAAATCACTCGTAAACTTAGAGTCCCTATCACTGACTATGTCCTGTGGGTAACCCGTACAGTCTAAACAATTGCTCGATAAACTGCCGAGCTAATTGCGTAGCTGTAATAGTCTTCCGGGTTGGTAACAATCTAGCCATCTTTGTCAAGCGATCTACCACAACCCAAATAGAATCATGGCCTTGATGATTTTTGGGGAATCAGGTAATAAAATCCATGGAAATACTTTCCCATTTATTACCTGGGATTTGCAAAGGATGCAACAACCCAGCCTGTCTAAAGCGTTCAGCTTTATTTGCCTGACAAATTTGACACTTGAGAACATAATCTTCAACATGCCCTTTCATCTTTGGCCAATAAAAAGTGTGTTTCACTAATGATAGTGTCCTATGTACCCCAGGGTGTCCAGCAGAAGGGCATCGTGACACTCCTTTAGAATCTTGGACCTGATGTTCGGGATCTGTGGCACACAAATTTTGTCATTACAGAACAGCAAACCATTCCGAATCATCCACTGGCCTCCTGTAGCCTGAATGGTAGACTGCTCAGTCATCAAGTCTTGGTCAATCAATGAGCTCCTGTCCTGGATCTTCTGCCAAAATGGACCAAAATAACTATCAGTCCTGCAAAGCCCTCTCAATGGCTGAAATAAGTCAGTAGAAATCTCGGTGAACGACAAAGTATTCACCTCCCTAATCCGACTAAGCGCATCTGCAATACTATTCATGCCGCATCACACACATACTTGATTGACTGATGATCAGTCAATACCACAAACTTGGAGCCATATAAATAATGTCTCCAAACCTTGAGAGCATGAATCACAGCATAAAGCTCCTTCTCAAGGGTTGGCCAACGAGATTGAGTGTCGTCTAGCTTTTTACTTTCAAAAGCAACCGGTCTACCATCTTGAAATAAAGCAGTCCTGATAGCATAGTCACTGGCATCAGTTTCAAGAACATAAGGCCGCGACTAGGATCAGGTAATGCTAAGATAGGTGCTTCCTTGACTTTATCTTTCAAAAGTCTGAAGGCCATATCCAAATCGCTATTCCAAGTGATAGGCTGATTTGACTTACGTCCACCACCTTTCAATAAGTCGGTCATCAGTAGTGTGCTGAGAGTACTCCCGTACAGATTTTCGAAGAAAAACAACAAAACTGAGAAA
The DNA here is from genome assembly GCF_041138505.1 of Cibotium barometz. Taxonomy (NCBI): domain Eukaryota; kingdom Viridiplantae; phylum Streptophyta; class Polypodiopsida; order Cyatheales; family Cibotiaceae; genus Cibotium; species Cibotium barometz. The sequence continues at coordinate 32,931,113 of NC_141079.1, read as the reverse complement.
AGAAGGAAGCTGTTTCACTGTTCGTGGTATAGGCCAGTCCAGAACCTTCTGAACTCGGTCATAGTCAATGCTCAATCCATCTCGAGTGATCTTGTGTCCCAAGTAAATGATGTCGGTCATAAAGAACTCACATTTACTCAACTTAGCATATAGTCGATTCTGTCTTAGAATAGATAAGACAATCATGAGATGCCTGACATGATCCTCAAGAGTACGACTATAAATCAAAATATCATCAAGGAACACCACCACAAATTTTCCCAAATGTTCACGAAAAAGATCGTTCATCATTTGCTGGAAAGTGGCTGGAGCATTGGTTAGCCCAAAAGGTAATACGAGAAGATGGATTGAGCATGACTATGATCGAGTTCAGAAGATTCTGGACTGGCCTATACCATGAACAGTGAAACAACTTCGTTCTTTTCTCGATTTTGTTGTTTTTCTTTGAAAATTTGTACGGGAGTACTCTCAGCTCACACTACTGATGACCGACTTATTGAAAGGTCGTGGACATAAGTCAAATCAGCCTATCACTTGGAATAGCGATTTGGATATGGCCTTCAGACTTTTGAAAGATAAAGTCAAGGCAGCACCTATCTTAGCATTGCCTGATCCTAGTCTATCTTATGTTCTTGAAATTGATGCCAGTGACTATGCTATCCGGGTTGCTTTATTTCAAGATGGTAGACCGGTTGCTTTTGAAAGTAAAAAGCTAGACGACACTCAATCTCATTGGCCAACCCTTGAGAAGGAGCTTTATGCTGTGATTCATGCTCTCAAGGTTTGGAGACATTATTTATATGGCTCCAAGTTTGTGGTATTGACTGATCATCAGTCAATCAAGTATGTGTGTGATGCGGATGATTTGAGAGGAAGGAAAGCTCGTTGGACAGAGTTAATGCAAGATTTTGATTTTGAGATCCGTTATCGGAAAGGGTCCATGAATAGTATTGCAGATGCGCTTAGTCGGATTAGAGAGGTGAATACTTTGTCGTTCACCGAGATTTCTACTAACTTATTTCAGTCATTGAGAGGGCATTGCAGGATTGATAGTTATTTTGGTCCATTTTGGCAGAAGATCCAGGACGGGAGCTCATTGATTGACCAAGACTTAATGACTGAGCAGTCTACCATTCAGGCTGCCGGAGGCCAGTGGATGATTCGGAATGGTTTACTGTTTCGTAATGACAAAATTTGTGTGCCACAGATCCCGGACATTAGGTCCAAGATTCTAAAGGAGTGTCACGATGCTCTTCTGCTGGACACCCTGGGGTACACAGGACACTATCATTAGTGAAACACACTTTTTATTGGCCAAAGATGAAAGGGCATGTTGAAGATTATGTTATCAAGTGTCAAATTTGTCAGGCAAATAAAGCTGAACGCTTTAGACAGGCTGGGTTGTTGCATCCTTTGCAAATCCCAGGTAATAAATGGGAAAGTATTTCCATCGATTTTATTACCCGATTGCCAAGAACACATCAAGGCCACAATTCTATTTGGGTTGTGGTAGATCGCTTGACAAAGATGGCTAGATTTTTATCAACCCGAAAGACTATTAGAGCTACGTAATTAGCTCGGCAGTTTATCGAGCAATTGTTTAGACTGTGTACGGGTTACCACAGGACATAGTCAGTGATAGGGACTCTAAGTTTACGAGTGATTTTTGGAAACTTGTTTTTGAGAAGTTGGAAACAACTTTGAATTTGAGTTCCTCTGATCATCCTCAATTTGATGGCCAGACAGAAAGAGTGAATCAGATTTTGGAGGATATGCTTCGAGCATATGTATCCAAAAGACAGAGTTCATGGGAGGATTATCTTCCTATGTTAGAATTTGCATATAACAGTACTAAGCATACGAGTACAGGGTTTATTTAGTCCTTTCATGCTTATGTATGGTTTTCAACCTCGATCACCTGTTATAGTAGGATTCTCAGGACTTCAGCATGATGCAGCATGTAATTTTTTGCAAGATATGCAGGAAATGTTACAAGTTGCAAAGGAATCTATTAGAAGTGCTCAAGACCAAGATAGGTTTTATTCTAATAGACATCGTTCACCGAGAGAGTTCTCTGAAGGAACGATGGTGTATTTGCGAGTTCCGAAAGATTCCGAGACTTTACGGACAGGTAGATCTCCGAAATTATCCCCTAGATACTGTGGACCATTTCGTGTTACACGACGGATTGGTTCAGTTGTATATGAATTGGATTTGCCTTCTCATGTGAAAGTTCATCCTGTATTTCATGTCAGTAGACTTAAGGAAGTACTGGGTGGAACAGATCAGTTAGTTACTCCTGAAGAAATTATAGATGTTGAGGATATGACATTTGTTCCGCACGAACCTGAAAAGATTCTTGGATTTCGTGAAAGAAGATTGCGTAATACGCTTATCACGGAATACAAGTTCAAGTGGAAGGATCGTGTTGAGGAGGACGCTACATGGGAGACATTGACTACTCTTCAGAGAGAGTACCCTGGCTTTTTAGTGAGCTCAGGAGTGAGCTCTTAGAGGAAGGGGAGTATGTCATGTGCACAGTGTGTATCTACCGTGTGCTATACGCATGCAAGACTAGTTTCGAGGCTTGGGGAAGCTTGGAACTAGGCAGGTTGATTGACGAGCTGAGTTAGGGAAAGACTAACAGGCGGGCACCCAAGTATGGACAGGCGGGCAAGCACCCAAGTATGGACGGGCAAGCGCCCAAGTGTGGACGCCCGATGACCGGTCAAGAGCCTATAAGGGTGGCCAAGGTCAGTTATTGTATCATAAAGAGTGTCGCGAGTTTGTGAGAGCTCCATGGTCTTGGAGCTTGGATCTAGTGCAGACATGCACCTGCTTTACGCAGCCGAGGCTGGCAGCAGTCTCGAGGCCCGCGAGGGCAGCTTCGTGGCGGTATGGGAGGTTGTGAGGAGGAGATTGGTCGGTACGTCAACCTAGTTAGCTCAGCTCATGGCTCGGTGGGGGACAGCCAAGACTGTGGGCTTGCCCACGGCTGTCATGGTTGGGAGGTGAGTCAGGCCTGCACCCCCTTGTTTGTTTGTTTGTTCGTTTGTTTGCAGGTTTCGAGTCTATTCCAAGATCGATCAAAGATACTCGGGAATGCTATGTTATGCATCTAGAGAATGTAGACTTGTTATTAGGGATTGAGTAGTTTAAGACTCTTGAAGTCCAGATAGATTGGTCTAGTCATATTTTTTCTTTTCAGCATAGGGACACCCAGTATAGTATTTTAGGTGATTGTATTCCTCCCTCTCAGGGACCTCTTGTAAATACACTTGATTTTGGAAATATAATGGATTCTTCTTTGTATACCGCTTTCCATTGTGTATTGATTCCACTTTCTTCCTTGGATGTAAATGAATTAAGTGTGTTTGAAAGCAAAGAATTAAAGAAGATACTTGATTCGTTTCAAGACGTATTTCCTAAGGAACGCCATCGGATTTACCACCTGAACGGGCAGTAGATCATCGTATTGACTTAATCCCTGGTGCTCATGTTGTGAGTATTCCACCTTATAGGATGAGCCAAGCCGAGGAAGATGAGTTGGCTAAACAACTCGAAGATTATTTGAGGATGGGCCAGATCCGTCCAAGTAAATCACCTTGGGGTGCACCTGTGTTGCTTAGGAGAAAGAAGGACAATACTTGGAGGATGTGTATAGATTACAAGAGATTGAACAAGCTGACCATTAAGAACCGTTATCCTCTCCCTAGATCAGATGACCTGATTGACCAGTTAGCAAGAGCGAAATATTTCACGAAGATAGATTTCCATGCTGGCTATCACCAGATATGTATTCATGAAAGGCATGTCGAAAGAACCGCCTTTCGGACTAGGTATGGTTACGAGTTTCTCGTATTACCTTTCCAGCAAATGATGAACGATCTTTTTCGTGAACATTTGGGAAAATTTGTGGTGGTGTTCCTTGATGATATTTTGATTTATAGTCGTACTCTTGAGGATCATGTCAGACACCTCATGATTGTCTTATCTATTCTAAGACAGAATCGACTATATGCTAAGTTGAGTAAATGTGAGTTCTTTATGACCGACATCATTTACTTGGGACACAAGATCACTCGACATGGATTGAGCATTGACTATGACCGAGTTCAGAAGGTTCTGGACTGGCCTATACCACGAACAGTGAAACAACTTCGTTCTTTTCTCGGTTTTGTTGTTTTTCTTCGGAAATCTCTACAGGAGTACTCTCAGCCCCTATTGATGACCGACTTATTGAAAGGTCGTGGACGTAAGTCAAATCAGCCTATCACTTGGAATAGCGATTTGGATATGGCCTTCAGACTTTTGAAAGATAAAGTCAAGGAAGCACCTATCTTAGCATTACCTGATCCTAGTCGGCCTTATGTTCTTGAAACTGATGCCAGTGACTATGCTATCGGGGCTGCTTTATTTCAAGATGGTAGACCGGTTGCTTTTGAAAGTAAAAAGTTAGACGACACTCAATCTCGTTGGCCAACCCTTGAGAAGGAGCTTTATGCTGTGATTCATGCTCTCAAGGTTTGGAGACATTATTTATATGGCTCCAAGTTTGTGGTATTGACTGATCATCAGTCAATCAAGTATGTGTGTGATGCGGATGATTTGAGAGGAAGGAAAGCTCGTTAGGCAGAGTTAATGCAAGATTTTGATTTTGAGATCCGTTATCGAAAAGGGTCCATTAGTATTGCAGATGCACTTAGTCGGATTAGAGAGGTGAATACTTTGTCGTTCACCGAGATTTCTACTGACTTATTTCAGTCATTGAGAGGGCATTGCAGGACTTATAGTTATTTTGGTCCATTTTGGCAGAAGATCCAGGATGGGAGCTCATTGATTGACCAAGACTTGATGACTGAGCAATCTACCATTCAGGCTGCAGGAGGCCCCAGTGGATGATTCGGAATGGTTTATTGTTCCGTAATGACAAAATTTGTGTGCCACAGATCCCGGACATTAGGTCCAAGATTCTGAAGGAGTGTCACGATACCCTTCTGCTGGACACCCTGGGGCACAAAGGACACTATCATTAGTGAAACACACTTTTTATTGGCCAAAGATGAAAGGGCATGTTGAAGATTATGTTCTCAAGTGTCAAATTTGTCAGGCAAATAAAGCTGAACGCTTTAGACAGGCTGGGTTGTTGCATCCTTTGCAAATCCTAGGTAATAAATGGAAAAGTATTTCCATGGACTTTATTACCGGATTGCCAAGAACACATCAAGGCCACGATTCTATTTGGGTTGTGGTAGATCGCTTGACAAAGATGGCTAGATTTTTACCAACCCGGAAGACTATTACAGCTACGCAATTAGCTTGGCAGTTTATCGAGCAATTGTTCAGACTGTACGGGTTACCGCAGGACATAGTCAGTGATAGGGACTCTAAGTTTACGAGTGATTTTTGGAAACTTGTTTTTGAGAAGTTGGAAACAACTTTGAATTTGAGTTCCTCTGATCATCCTCAATCTGATGGCCAGACAGAAGAGTGAATCAGGTTTTGGAGGATATGTTTCGAGCATATGTATCCAAAAGACAGAGTTCATGGGAGGATTATCTTCCTATGTTCCTATGTTAGAATTTGCATATAACAGTACTAAGCATACGAGTACAGGGTTTAGTCCTTTCATGCTTATGTATGGTTTTTAATCTCGATCACCTGTTACAGTAGGATTCTCAGGACTTCAGCATGATGCAGCATGTAATTTTTTGCAAGATATGAAGGAAATGTTACAAGTTGCAAAGGAATCTATTAGAAGTGCTCAAGACCGAGACAGGTTTTATTCTATAGACATCGTTCACTGAGAGAGTTCTCTGAAGGAACGATGGTGTATTTGCGAGTTTCGAAAGATTCTGAGACTTTACGGACAGGTAGATCTCCGAAATTATCCCCTAGATACTGTGGACCATTTCGTGTTACACGATGGATTGGTTCAGGTGCATACGAATTGGATTTGCCTTCTCATGTGAAAGTTCATCCTGTATTTCATGTCAATAGACTTAAGGAAGTACTGGGTGGAACAGATCAGTTAGTTACTCCTCAATAAATTATAGATGTTGAGGATATGACATTTGTTCCGCACGAACCTGAAAAGATTCTTGGATTTCGTGAAAGAAGATTGCGTAATACGCTTATCACGGAATACAAGATCAAGTGGAAGGATCGTGTTGAGGACGCTACATGGGAGACATTGACTACTCTTCAGAGAGATTACCTTGGCTTTTTAGTGAGCTCTTAGAGGAAGGGGAGTATGTCATGTGCACAGTGTGTATCTACCGTGTGCTATACGCATGCAAGACTAGTTTCGAGGCTTGGGGAAGCTTGGAACTAGGCAAGTTGATTGACGAGCTGAGTTAGGGAAATACTAACGGACGGGCACCCAAGTATGGACGGGCAGGCGCCCAAGTGTGGACGCTCGATGACCGGCCAAGAGCCTATAAAAGGGTGGCCAAGGTTAGTTATTGTATATGGAGAGTCTCGCGAGTTTGTCAGAGCTAAATATTTAATATCTATGTTTCTCTTGTGGATGTTTCATCAGTTAGAGGATATGTTTTAGTATTTCAGATGCTTCTTTACTCTACTTGTGCTGTTAATGCTTAACTATTGTAGTTTTACTGGATGTGTTATGTGACCTTATGTCAAGATGATGTAGTCTCATTCCTTTCATACATGCTTGTCTCAGGATGGTGTCAACTTTTAGAAGACCTCCAGCTTTAGCCCTTTGATGGTTGTGCATTTTGTTCTGCTTCAATACCCACTTTTCTTAATTTACATGATAGGCTTGTCAAGTTTGAAGTTTGACATGTGTTCTTGTTATTTGCTAGTGTATGCTAGACTCTTAATATTTAGGTATGGTGATTGATATGTCAAGATGTGCCCAATAAGGTTTACATATTAAGTGTTTCTGATTTAGGTTGACATACCTGATTCAGTTACTGTGGTTTACTTGTGAAAATCTTCACTTAAGGTTGATGCGTCTTCGTATGTATATGTGCTCATTTTGGAAGGAGTTTCCAAAGTTACTTGCTGAGTATGGGAACCCATCTGTACATACAAGGGGGTTTTGCTATCTTGAATTTGTTGTAGGTTGATAGAATGGACTCGATTGTGTTGTGTCTGACTTGACCCATGAATGGGCTGTGAAATATGAGTTGAAAGTAGATGAATTGCCTGTGGTTCTGTGCAGACCCTTTTCTGTCTGTGCTATGCCCTTGAGATTGTCATTTGACTCTCCCGAGTCTCATGTAAGTCGTAACTGTGAGTCCTCCCCTTTGTAGTGTGTATTGAGGATAATTGTTCCAGTAACCCTCGTTCTAATGTTTTGTTTACCCAATTCCATTTTCCTTGCACACCTCAGAATATGCATGTCCTCCACATTGTGCTTGCATAAGAGGTCTAAGCTAGAGCTGTAGGTGTGATGTACTTGGAGTTTGTATTGGTGACCTTTCAGCTTGAAAGGAATCGTAAGAATAATGCCACATGCATCAACATGTGCTACACGACATAATCAAACAGATGTTCTCAAATTCTTTCATATTCAATATACCTATTCACATAACTTGCTATAATCAGCCGCAAAATTAGTGTTATCCTAGTTTCTTGTTCAATATCAAATTTAATTTTTACTGTATGGACAAGTCTTGTGCTGCGGATCTAGGCAGAACTGTGAGTCCTCCCCTCTTTTTTTTTCTAGTGCGTATGTCATTATTGGAAGTGTAGTAGTAACGAGTGCTTGTTTTTTCTCTCATTTTTGGAAAGATGGTTATTGTAATTTTTTGTCTCTGATGCTCTCCGCTTCTCGTAGATCCCAAGCTGAAAAGAAACGAGACTGAACCAAGATACGCATTGAGTGGTTAAAGAGACAGCTCCATTTGCATACTTGCTTTTTTGACTCAGTGAATTTTGGGCAAGGGCCTGCTTTAAAAAATAATAATTTAGTACTTCAACCGCCAGGAAGAATCCAACTACATTTATGTGTTATTTGCTCTGCTTACATAGCCCAGTTGTGTAATTTTTAGAGGTGAAATTTAGAAATTCCGGTCGGAATTTTATGTTCCGATGGGATGAAACTTGTACATTTTAGTTATAAATCCCACGTAGCCCAGTTTGTAGTGTAATTTTCATGGCTGAAATTCAGAAATCTTGGTTGGAATTCGATGTTTCTTTTAATTTCAAGCGATGAAATTTGTATATTTTAGTTATAATCCAAGCATTTCTATGATTTTTAGTGACTTTCATGTCTAAATCGTAGTTAAGCTTAAGCATTGCCTTAAATTTAAAAAGTAAAGAAACAAAATAAAATTTCGAGCATTGATTGGAACTACACTGCAACTGAAGTCATGATACAGCAGCTGAAGTCATTATCCATCAGTTTTCCTGAAATTAATATGCACCTCTATGAGGACACTGTATTATAAGCAGCTATAAAATCAACCTTGTTTTGTTTTTATTAGTTTATGTGAGTGATTTTCCAACCTAGAGCCTTACATAATTGCTTGTCGATTTGTACAATTTTTGAATTAGAGGATAGAATCGCTCACTTGTGGTGATGATCACTGAGTGGGTATACATGTTCGGGCTCTTGCCCAAAAGGGTCAATGTACCCATCTCTCCCCACATAGCTATAAACAGCTTTCATCACTTGGCCATGTTGATAGCCACTTCAAAAAAAAAGAAAAAATAGGGAAAAAAAACTATGCTAATTCCAAGTGTGAGCCTTTGCCTTGGATGCAAAAAGTGGTCTTAGAGTTTTTGGGATCTTGGGTACCTTGGATGAGCTTTACTTAGACGGGCACTTTATATGGATGCCGTGCAGCTAAGGATAGTTGCAATACAACTCTCCTTTAATATACTTACTCACAAAGCTCATTCCCAAACTCCTCTTAAATATACTTTCACTAAGGCCTAATTCTTAGAATTTCATGTCTCGGGTAGGCTTATTTCATAAATGGAGAGTACATGATGCTGAGTTGAGATCATACAAAAAAAAAAGCTTACAAATGTGAGTTTGAACACGTGAGCCTACAGATGTGAGCTTGAATGCATGAATAATATATACATGAATCTAGAGGTGTGAACATGTGAGCTTGTAAATATGAACTTAAATACACGAACTTGGACATGTAAGTAAATATGTGAGTCTAGAGGCGTGAACCTATATATATGGGTTTGCAGACGTGAACCTATATATGTGCGCTTAGAGGCATGAACATATATATATATATATATATATATATGGGTTTGTAGACGTAAGTCTAGAGGTGTGAACTTGGACACGTGAGCCTAGAGACATGAAGCTAGTAAAAAAAAGATGTGAGCCTAGTGACATGAGGCTAAGGTAAGATCTTGACTTCAACATATTTGGCGCTATTGCCGAGGACTACCCTAAGGCTTAGCTATGTCCATCCATCCATTCCAAGCTATTGGGATCATCTAATTTTGCCAGGTGTTGCTTAAGAGGTCACACTTCAAAAAACATACAGTTTTGGAGTCATTGGATGTGTTTAATTATTGCGTTTGATTTTGATTTGAAGTTTTATTTGCATTAGGACATTCTAGTTTCATCTATTGGAAGGGGTAAACCCTTTTAATGGTGATTTGCATGAAATTGGAGCCGAAGAAGAGGCTTAGAATTAATTGCTTTGAGCTAAGAATAGCTTAGCAATTATAATTATTAGGAGTGGAATTCAGTCTGAAAACATGAGCTTTAAGCTCCATTAGGGTGGATTAGAGTGGTTTAGTTAATTGTGTTCATGAATTTCATAACTTTTATGCATTGTTTGAATCAAGCTCTAGTCAGTTGGATTAGAGTGGTATAGTTAATTGTGTTTATGCATTATATATTTTTTCATGCATTGTTTGAATTGGTAGCATAGAAGCATGTAAATCCATAAAAAATAATCAAAAAATACTTAATTGCTTTTATAACAATCATTAACTAGGATTATGACCATTATAATCACCTCTCATTAAGTCCAAAAAATCTTTGAAATACCAAAAACTAGGCCAAACCAGCTCTCGCGTTGGAGACGTGAGTCCAAAGTCCCACGCAAAAAGATGTGAAGCTTGATACATGAGCCTAGATATGTGAGACATGAGCCATGAGTTTGGACACGTGAGCCTAGAGACCTAACATTGTGCCAAACAACAATTATTAGTCTTAAAGACTCGTAAGGACATACCTACTCTTGTCCTTTGGGGATTTTCCTGTCATACAATCTATACCAGCAGGTATAAATTTTAAGAAAAAATAGTCTTTCATAATTATTAGGGAATTAAAGTATAATTATTACCTATTATCCAATAAGTGCACTCCAACCCTATTATAGGCCCAATTCTTAGAATTCCATGTCCCACAGGTAGGCATATTTCATAAATGGAACGTACATGGTGAGTTGAGTTCATACCAAAAAAAAGTGTACAAATGTGAGTGTGTTATGGGCTACCGCACCTCCCAAGAGGGAACTCCACACAACCGCAAATAGGAGAAGCAATAGACATAACAAACGTTGGGTACTTATCAATGCTTCGAGCTCACGTCCCTTGAGGCCCCCCAAGCTCCCTTTGGAAGCTCTACTCCTCTAAACTCCACCTCCATGCTATCATCGCGCGAAGTCGCTCGCACCATGAATGCAAGGCAATCAACCTTTCACTCTCTCACACACATGTATGCATGAAAGAGGCACATGTACTAGAGCACTCTCTCTCTCTCTCTCTCTCTCTCTCTCTCTCTCTCTCGTTTGACATTATGAGGTTCAATCACAACCGGTGATCTTGTTTGACACTCAACAATGCTAAGCATGCTCTCCTAAGCTTGCTTTTTGTGTTTGTCGTATGTCATGTGATCATGATTTTCAATTTGGACTGGCGGGCGGGTTCTAGTTTCTTGATTAGATTGTGAGGTGCACTGAGTGATGAGTCAGAACTTGTTTCATCCTCACTAAGTGACGTACTAGAACTTGTTTCATCTTCTAACTTTCCTTAGATTGGTAGGTTTTCATTATGTTTGCCCGTGCGATGAGAACGAACTTTCTTTTGGGCTTTTGTATTATATGTCGCACGTGGGTTTTGTGGTTTCAGGGGTAGCCTTTGAGGTAGATGCATTTGCATCATATGTAGCTTTTGGCCTTTTTGGAGTTACAACCGCCACAGGCTCCTTTCCCTTGTCCTTTATTTCAACCTTGGTTTTAATAGTTCGTTAGCCCTTGTTTTTCTTAGGTTTAGAAGGTTTTGCATCCTCTTTTGGTTTCTATTTGAAAACATGCTCTTCTACCCATTTCGAAGTGTTTTCTTTTGCATTCTTTTTAACTGTTTCTCATGCCTTGGATTTCAAGCATGTAAGCACAATGAAGGGTACTGTGGACTATTGCCCATTTTGTACACTCAAGATGTTAAGAGCTGTACTCTGCGCGAGAGAGGTTACATTAAAGCAACTCGCCTTGGGCAATCTTGGAATACGTGATTGATGCCACATCGTTCACATATGGGTTGCAAAGTGCCAGTGACTGTGGGCATGGAAGTATTCCAATCTGTGAAGTCTACCACTTTGTGCATTCCACGATAATAGAAACACACGTGTTCGCTTAACTGCTTCCTAAGCAATTTCTACCCTTGGGACTGTTTCTATTTGAGGTAAGGATAATTGTAGTATTGATGTAACTGTAGGTGAATTAGGACATTGAGATGTGTCGTGACCCAAAGCTTTGTAATGTTTGCAAAATTGAAAGACAAGCTTGGGGTATGCACATTGGGAATTGGGATGGTAGTGGTGGCAATGAACACAAGGCATTAGGTCCACCACTTTGGATGTTTTGTCTTGAGGGAGCTCATTCTCTCTTGGAGATTTTGGTTCAAAGCTTTTAAGAAAGCTGTGTAGAATTCAGGGAATGAAAATTTCGAGATCAATTTTTCTTTAACGTGTGTTTCACTTGGTTTAGATGAGGAACATCTCATATCGTGTACATCCTCCATCATGTTGTCATCTAAAGGTATTGCTTCTTTACAACAATGATCAAATGTTTTTGGATTGGATACAATGATCAACTTATGTAAGATGCTATTCTTTATGCCCATCATGAAACATCTGAGCATCGTTTAGTTTCTCCCATAGCTCACTTTGTGAGTCTAATATTTTTATTCGAAGGATAAAATCTCTAATGGTTTCAAACAAGGCCTTTTTTTTTTGGCTCCGTGAAAGCTTTTCACGTCGTGAAATGGACATAACTTTTCACATCGTGAAATGGGATATATTCCACAAAATTTTTTATTTTTTCCTTTTTGAAATGGACAAACCTTTTTCATGTCACAAAATAAACGGACCTTTTCACGTCGTGAAATGGAGTATTTCACGATTTGTTTTTTCGCAGCCGAACCTTTTCACACCGTGAAATGGGGTGACCTTTTCACACCGTGAAATGGGATATTTCACGGATTTTTTTCTCCTTTTTTGGAGTCTAAAGGAAAATTCAAGTTTTCTTGTGTGGACGAAATATTTTTTGAATTTTAAATTGGTGAGATATGAGCATTTTTCCAAGAAGGTAAGTGGGAATTTAAAAAAGTAAACACTTTTATGACACCCCCTTACACCCTTCATAAATGACCCCCAAAAGTGGCCATTTACTAACTAAGGGACATCTTTTCATTCAATGCTCATTAACCTTAATGAGTTATGAAAAAAAAGTCAGTCCTTAAAAATAATCAAAGATTAATCTTTCCACTAATCTTTCTCCCTTTAGAATTAATCAAGAGTCCTAATTAACCCTTAATCATCAATTAATCCACACCATTAAGCACATCATTAGATAGATCCTTGCATTGCTAAGTTTTGTGCTTAATCTAGAGTGTAAATTAATTAATAATTAAATATTAATTAAGCTCTTAATTTTAACTTTTTTCTTTATGTAAATTAGGCCAAGGACTCGACCAAAGAGAGCAAAAATTCTCTAATTGGTGAAGAAATTGATGCAATTAGATATTTTGATGCATTTAAATGCTCCTAAAACACCCAAAAACATTAATTTTGACACCCTACATGATCGATTTGACCCCGAAAAATACATTTTCTAGTTTTTTTACCTTTTGAACTGGATTAATCACCCCCTTAATGATAAAAACCAATCAATTAAGGAAGATTCGTCAATTTCAAGAGTTTTTAAAAGTTTTTTTTAAAATTTTTTAAATGATTAAGCTACCCCTAATACTTGCTAACACCTTAATGCATACAAATCAAACATAAAACACACAAATCAAACATAAATTAATGATTTTAGCTCTATGTTTAAAACACTAAAGAGCTCTATGGAATTCAAATTCATGTGAGTGAAGATTTGGGGCCCTCCTTCACATTGGTGGAAACTGAGGTTGCCGGTTTGATACTCGTGGCCATTCTTACGATGAGGCTTGAGTCTCTTGTGGAGTGGCTTTTGATGATGAGGGTATTGAGCATGCGGCCCACTCTTTTGGTGAGGTTGGTTCATGAAGAGGCCTTGGATCCAGGGCTTTTCCCTTGAGTTTCTTATCAAAGTAAGAGTGGAATGCTTTAGGAACTTCGTTAAGAGTGGCTGTATGGAGAGGTTTTGACATTAGAAATAGAAGCTCTTTCTCTTGTTGTTGTGAAGATGGAGTCGGAGGAGTAGATGGTAAATCGGAGTTGGTTGTTGATGTAGAAGTTATGTTTCCATGTAGAGGGGTTTTCAAGAAAGAGGTTTGTAGCTTTTTGTGTTCAGAATCATAGAAATCCCTTGTCAGGACTATGGTCCTACGGAAGTCGAACCCTAGCATAAGTTAATAGCTTTCGGAGTCTCGAGAGTATTATTAGTGCTAGCGGGGTTCAGGGGTTAATGGGCGTTAGGGTTTGGTCGATGTGTGTACACATCTAAGTTAGCACGGCTCTTAAGTAAGATGGGCGGCCGCGCTAGGAGGTGTGGACACAGGCCAGGGTTTTGGTATAAAACCCAACGAGAAACCCTAACTCGTCATTATATGGTTGGGAGGTGAAGCCGTAGCGGAGGCGTTACACTGGTATCAGAGCCAGCGGCGGTAGGCGTGACCTGCACGAGAAAGAGATCGACGCTGCAGCAAAAGAAACGAGTGTAGCCGCCGCCCGTACGATGACCTCCACGAGCGTAGCCGTAGCCTACGCGCGCCTGCGTGAACAGCCCACAGCGAGCGTCTCCGCCGCCTACCCGTCGTCCGTACGGCCCCACCAGACGTCTAAGGCGGCGACCAAGGTAGACCGGCAGTCCTCGAAGATCGGTGAGCGATCGTTGGCGCGTCGTTGGCGAGCGCGCGAGAATTCTCCCTTACTTGAGTGGCACAAGGGGGAGGCTTCACCATCCAAGGAGTGGGGTTTTGAACCCACCACCTCAAGCTCTAAGGCAAGTGTGCTAGCCACTTCACCTTTTCACTTGTGTTGTTCTTCTCTTCAAAAGAGCTCTACTTATTCTTTCAAGGGAGGACACAAACTACAAGGAAAGTGACACAAACTACAAGGAAAGTGACCTTTTCACCTTCAACTTTCCTTCTTTCAATTTGTGAGAGGAGTTTTCTATGCTCCAAGTTTGGAAGTTTTTGGTGGACGGATCTTCAACGACATGCTACATGCAACACACTTTTTTGCATGCATGTGTTGATTGACGACTCGAGTGGTGATTTCTTCTCGATTTTCGTGCATGCAAGAGGAATTCTTCTACGACGCTTCAATTGGAGTTCGCTTTTGAAGGTAATCCGTTCTCTATTTGTAAGCACGTGCATACCATGGCCTCAGCAGAACCGTCTCATGTTCACTTCGATTTTGAGAATGATATGCATGATGTTAGTGAGGCACACCCTTTGGGTGGTGGTGTGGGTGATTCGCGACAGGCCGTTGCGCCTGATCGTGATGACAACATGACCGATGCCGAAGGGGGTGCGAGTCCAATAGATGATTATGGTTTGGTAGACACGGTAGAGTTTGGGCGTCTCACTTCAAGGGTAGTTGCACTTGAGCGCACTATAACAAATGTCAATACCAATCTCACAAACATGAGCACGCTTTTTACTGAATTTATGGCACGTTTTGCACGTGGATCGGCGGCAAGTGGAGGGCCTATTCCGATAGTTATGCCTCCTCTTGTTCCAAATCCTATAGTAGAATCTATTGCACCATCTGCAACGCAGGAAGGGGCTATGTTGAAAAACGTGAAGCCGCATGTGTTTAAGGGAGAGGAGCGCGATCGTAACAAGGATGCGGTCCATACATTTTTACACAAGTGGACGGACTTGCATCGCTTACGCAGCACTCCCGCTGCTGTTATGGTCACTGAGACGAGTCTCACACTTGAAGGTAAAGCCTACAAGTGGTGGATGAGTCTACCTATTGAAACTCGCCCTAGGACTTGGGAGGAGTTTGCGGCAGCTTTTAAAAAGGAGTTCTTACCGCAAAACGAGAAAGATTGGAGTTGGACAGCCTGGGACAAGTGCAAGATGGAAGGTCTTACACTTAATCAGTATGTGTCCAAATACCGTGAAGTCATTCTCAAGCTAGACGGTTTGGACGACTTTCAAAAGGTTCGTGGGTTTGTTAGAGGCCTTGATAAAGAATATCAGGCAAAGGTTAAAACCCAATATCCTAAAACTTTGGAAGCGGCTATCCAAAGTGCCCTTATCTTTGATGACACCATGGATAAGAAGGGCATGGATAGACCGGCCAAATTCAATGGCTCGCAATTTAATGCTAATAAGCGTAAACTTGCCAGCAAAATTCTACTGAAAACACAAAGAAGTCTAAAGGGTCAAGTGGTCCGTTGTCTCCACAAGACTTTGAACGGGCCAAGAAGGAGAAACTATGTTATCATTGCTTAGGTAGTGGTTATGAGAAGAAAAATTGTCCACAGTTGCCTCGCAAGAATAAGGATAAGGAGAAGGTCAAGGAGAAGGCTGTACACATGGTGCAAACACTTCCCTTGGATGCTGATCCTAAGTATTCTGCGGTAGAGGTTTCGCACACTGCCGAGATGCATGAGTGTACTCTCACTACATCTATGTGGCAAGAGACACTTGGACCACATGATTTGGTCCGTATGCATGGCTCCATTTATGGTCATCGAGTACGTATTCTCATTGATGATGGTGCCACGCACAATTTCTTGAACTATGCATTAGTTAAGAAATTAAAGTTGCCGGAGACAAAGAGTTCTCATCGTTATGTGGTGTCCACCATTCAGGGGGATGATCACGATGTGTGGGATACTCTAGTACGGCAAGTGCCTGTGTTTGTGCAAGAACACACTATGGTTCTTGACTTCCAAGTGATGAATATGTCTCGTGCGGATGTCATCTTAGGACGGGAGTGGTTGTATGGGTTAGGGTCATCACTCAAAAGGAGTTATGAACATAATACGTTTACGTTTGAGGCCAATGGTAAGCATGTTTTACTTATTGGGGAACGTGATGTACCCCCAACACCACTCATATGTAATGCCGAACTCTCTTTTTTGGAGCATAGTAATCAAATAGAAGAAGTCTATTTTTGTTATTGTGTGTCTCAAACTAGTGGGTTTGATGTGCATGATGTTTCTTCTTCAAATGAATCTTCCTCAGTGATGCCTTCTTTCTCTTTACCTTCTTCTAAAATCTCTTTAAATAATCTTAAGCAACCAGTTAATGCTTTGTCTTTGCAACAACTGTTACAAGAATTTAAAGATATTTTTCCTAATGATTTACCAGAGGGTTTGCCACCCGAACGAGCTTTGCCTCATCGCATTGATGTCGTTCCGGGCACCAAACCAATTAGTAAGCCGTCGTACAGGCTTAGTGCGACTGAAGCAGCTGAGGTGGAACGTCAGCTTGCTGACTACCTTAGTAAGGGCTTCATTCGCCATAGTGCTTCACCATGGGCATCGCCCATTCTTTTGGTGAAGAAAAAGGATGGATCCATGCGCATGTGTGTGGATTATCGCTCCTTGAATGCGGTAACCATTAAGAACAAATACCCGCTACCTAGGATAGATGAGTTATTTGATCAACTCAAAGGTGCGAAGTATTTTTCTAAAATTGATTTACGTTCAGGATATCATCAAGTGCGTATTAACGCTGATGATATAACCAAGACTGCATTCCGGACTCGCTTTGGACACTATGAGTTTTTGGTTATGCCGTTTGGGCTTACTAATGCCCCGGCAACGTTTATGACGCTTATGGATAGCGTACTAAGGCCGTACTTAGGCAAATTTGTCATTGTCTTTCTTGATGACATTTTGATCTATAGTTCGACTTTAGAAGAGCATTTGGAACACTTACGAAAAGTTTTTCAGTTACTACGCGAGAATGGACTTTACGCGAAAGAAAGTAAGTGCGAATTTCTCAAGGATAGCGTACAATACCTAGGTCATGTAATTTCTGCAGACGGAATTGCTATGGATGCTAGTAAGGTTGATGCTATTATGCGATGGCCAACACCTCGAAGTAAGGAAGAACTTCAAATCTTCTTGGGAATGGTAGGATTTTATCACAAATATGTGAACGGTTATGCAAAGATTGCCGCTCCCATGACTGATCAATTGAAAGGTGCGGCAATTACCTTTCAATGGTGTGAGGAGCAACAACGTAGCTTTGATAAGCTTAAAGTTGCTTTGGCTACAGCTCCCATCTTGGAAATTGTGGATCCTCAAAAACCATTTGTGATTGAAACGGATGCCAGTGCGAAGGCAGTGGGTGCGGTTCTCATTCAAGATGGTCATCCTGTTGCCTATGAGAGCAAGAAGCTCAATCGTGCTCAACAAAACTACTCAGCTTACGAGCGTGAACTCTTTGCCATCATATATGCCCTACGAAAATGGTGATATTACTTATATGGTGCGCAATTCGAGATTGTTTTTGATCACGAAAGCATAAAGTGGTTTATGAACCAAACAGATTTGCAGGGTCGAAAGGCCAGATGGGCTAAGATCCTTCGGGAGTATGATTGCAAGCTACGCTATCGCAAAGGACGTTACAATATTGTAGCTGATGCTTTGAGTCGTATGCCGGAGATTAATTCGCTGCTATTCACAGAGTTGAAAAGCGAATTGTTAGAATCTTTACGAGGCAAAGGTGTGGATTCAACATACTCAAAGGTGTGTAGTTTATCACAAGATGAACTACAGCGATGGAAAAACTTTTCCATCGATGATGGATACTTACTCCACAAGGGGAGAGTTTGTGTTCCATTGGACTTAGACACTAGGCGCCAAATTCTTTTTGAGTGTCATGATAGTCCAAGTGCAGGTCATGCGGGCATTCGCAAAACGTATGCTCTCGTAAGAAAGCATTTCTATTGGCCTGGACTTCACAAGGATGTTACTGACTATGTTCTGCAGTGTCAGAAGTGTCAAGTGAACAAAGCAGAACGTCTTAAAGCTGGCGGGTTACTGCATCCATTAGAGATTCCTGACGGAAAGTGGGAAAGTATCTCTATGGATTTTATAACGGGCTTGCCCACAACGAATCGTGGACATGATGCCATTTGGGTAATCGTGGATCGATTAACCAAGCTTTGTCGGTTTGTGCCTACTAAGAAAACAGTTACAACTCCAGAATTGGGACGCCTTTTCGTGGAGAATGTTTACCGACTTTATGGCTTACCGTCCAATATTGTCAGTGATCACGATCGCAAGTTTAACAGCCATTTTTGGCGAGCAGTATTCAGTAAGCTGGGTACTATGTTGAACCTTAGTACAGCTGATCATCCGCAGACAGATGGTCAGACTGAACGGGTTAATCAAGTGCTGGAAGATATGCTTCGGGCATATGTCAGCAAAAAACAATCTGATTGGGAGTCTTATTTGCCTATTCTTGAGTTTGCTTACAATAGTGCAAAGCATGTCTCGACAGGCTTTAGCCCTTTCATGTTGATGTATGGTTTTCAGCCACGTTCACCAGTGTCGGTGGGACTGGCGAATGAGAAAATCAGTCAGGTTAAGGATTTTATCCAAGACCATATGGATATGTTGCGCCTTGCACGATTAAATGTTCGTCAAGCGCAAGATCGTTACAAGAAGTTTGCGGACCAGAAACGTAGGCCACTTCACTTTCAAGAAGGTGATTAGGTGTTTCTGAAGGTACCAGAAAACTCCACCAGTTTAAAAACGGGTCCCGTACCAAAATTGTCACCCCGATTTTGTGGACCATTTAAGACCACACATCGTGATCATCCCCCTGAATGGACACCACATAACGATGAGAACTCTTTGTCTCCGGCAACTTTAATTTCTTAACTAATGCATAGTTCAAGAAATTGTGCGTGGCACCATCATCAATGAGAATACGTACTCGATGACCATAAATGGAGCCATGCATACGGACCAAATCATGTGGTCCAACTGTCTCTTGCCACATAGATGCAGTGAGATTACACTCATGCATCTCGGCAGTGTGCGAAACCTCTACCACAGAATACTTAGGATCAGCATCCAAGGGAAGTGTTTGCACCATGTGTACAGCCTTCTCCTTGACCTTCTCCTTATCTATATTCTTGCGAGGCAACTGTGGATAATTTTTCTTCTCATGATCACTACCTAAGCAATGATAACATAGTTTCTCCTTCTTGGCCCGTTCAAAGTCTTGTGGAGACAACGGACCACTTGACCCTTTAGACTTCTTTGTGTTTTCAGTAGAATTGCTGGCAAGTTTACGCTTATTAGCATTAAATTGCGAGCCATTGAATTTGGCCGGTCTATCCATGCCCTTCTTATCCATGGTGTCATCAAAGATAAGGGCACTTTGGATAGCCGCTTCCAAAGTTTTAGGATATTGGGTTTTAACCTTTGCCTGATATTCTTTATCAAGGCCTCTAACAAACCCACGAACCTTTTGAAAGTCGTCCAAACCGTCTAGCTTGAGAATGACTTCACGGTATTTGGACACATACTGATTAAGTGTAAGACCTTCCATCTTGCACTTGTTAAATTCTTTGCAACAACTGTTACAAGAATTTAAAGATATTTTTCCTAATGAATTACCAGAGGGTTTGCCACCCGAACGAGCTTTGCCTCATGCATTGATGTCGTTCCTGGCACCAAACCAATTAGTAAGCCGTCGTACAGGCTTAGTGCGACTGAAGCAGCTGAGGTGGAACGTCAGCTTGCTGACTACCTTAGTAAGGGCTTCATTCGCCATAGTGCTTCACCATGGGCATCGCCCATTCTTTTGGTGAAGAAAAAGGATGGATCCATGCGCATGTGTGTGGATTATCGCTCCTTGAATGCGGTAACCATTAAGAACAAATACCCGCTACCTAAGATAGATGAGTTGTTTGATCAACTCAAAGGTACGAAGTATTTTTCTAAAATTGATTTACGTTCAGGATATCATCAAGTGCGTATTAACGCTGATGATATAACCAAGACTGCGTTCCGAACTCGCTTTGGACACTATGAGTTTTTGGTTATGCCGTTTGGGCTTACTAATGCCCCGGCAACGTTTATGACGCTTATGGATAGCGTACTAAGGCCGTACTTAGGCAAATTTGTCATTGTCTTTCTTGATGACATTTTGGTCTATAGTTCGACTTTAGAAGAGCATTTGGAACACTTACGAAAAGTTTTTCAGTTACTACGCGAGAATGCACTTTACGCGAAAGAAAGTAAGTGCGAATTTCTCAAGGATAGCATACAATACCTAGGTCATGTAATTTCTGCAGACGGAATTGCTATGGATGCTAGTAAGGTTGATGCTATGATGCGATGGCCAACACCTCGAAGTAAGGAAGAACTTCAAATCTTCTTGGGAATGGCAGGATTTTATCGCAAATATGTGAACGGTTATGCAAAGATTGCCGCTTCCATGACTGATCAATTGAAAGGTGCGGCAATTACCTTTCAATGGCGTGAGGAGCAACAACGTAGCTTTGATAAGCTTAAAGTTGCTTTGGCTACAGCTCCCATCTTGGCAATTGTGGATCCTCAAAAACCATTTGTGATTGAAACGGATGCCAGTGCTAAGGCAGTGGGTGCGGTTCTCATTCAAGATGGTCATCCTGTTGCCTATGAGAGCAAGAAGCTCAATCGCGCTCAACAAAACTACTCAGCTTACGAGCGTGAGCTCTTTGCCATCATATATGCCTTACGAAAATGGCGACATTACTTATATGGTGCGCAATTCGAGCTTGTTTTTTATCACGAAAGCATAAAGTGGTTTATGAACCAAACAAATTTGCAGGGTCGAAAGGCCAGATGGGCTGAGATCCTTCACGAGTATGATTGCAAGCTACGCTATCGCAAAGGACGTTACAATATTGTAGCTGATGCTTTGAGTCGTATGCCGGAGATTAATTCGCTGCTATTCACAGAGTTGAAAAGCGAATTGTTAGAATCTTTACGAGGCAAATGCAAGCAGGATTCAACATACTCAAAGGTGTGGAATCATGTTCAAATGAGGGGTCCCTCTCACTCAAACGGTAGTGTTTCCAGTTCTTCCACACATGGTTCTTCTTTATCACAAGATGAACTACAGCGATGGAAAAACTTTTCCATCGATGATGGATACTTACTCCACAAGGGGAGTTCCATTGGACTTAGACACTAGGCGCCAAATTCTTTTTGAGTGTCATGATAGTCCAAGTGCAGGTCATGCGGGCATTCACAAAACGTATGCTCTCGTAAGAAAGCATTTCTATTGGCCTGGACTTCACAAGGATGTTACTGACTATGTTCTGCAGTGTCAGAAGTGTCAAGTGAACAAAGCAGAACGTCTTAAAGCTGGCGGGTTACTGCATCCATTAGAGATTCCTGACGGAAAGTGGGAAAGTATCTCTATGGATTTTATAACGGGCTTGCCCACAACGAATCGTGGACATGATGCCATTTGGGTAATCGTGGATCGATTAACCAAGCTTTGTCGGTTTGTGCCTACTAAGAAAACAGTTACAACTCCAGAATTGGGACGCCTTTTTGTGGAGAATGTTTACCAACTTTATGGCTTACCGTCCAATATTGTCAGTGATCGCGATCGCAAGTTTAACAGCCATTTTTGGCGAGCAGTATTCAGTAAGCTGGGTACTATGTTGAACCTTAGTACAGCTGATCATCCGCAGACAGATGGTCAGACTGAACGGGTTAATCAAGTGCTGGAAGATATGCTTAGGACATATGTCAGCAAAAAACAATCTGATTGGGAGTCTTATTTGCCTATTCTTGAGTTTGCTTACAATAGTGCAAAGCATGTCTCGACAGGCTTTAGCCCTTTCATGTTGATGTATGGTTTTCAGCCACGTTCACCAGTGTCGGTGGGACTGGCGAATGAGAAAATCAGTCAGGTTAAGGATTTTATCCAAGACCATATGGATATGTTGCGCCTTGCACGATTAAATGTTCGTCAAGGGCAAGATTGTTACAAGAAGTTTGCGGACCAGAAACGTAGGCCACTTCACTTTCAAGAAGGTGATTGGGTGTTTCTAAAGGTACCAGAAAACTCCACCAGTTTAAAAACGGGTCCCGTACCAAAATTATCGCCCCGATTTTGTGGACCGTTTAAGATACTCAAGAAGGTGGGCCCAGTAGCCTATAAACTTGAGTTACCAGCACATTCCAAGGTTCATCCCATCTTTCACGTAAGCCGTTTGAGGAAACGCCTTATGGGTCATGAAAGGCCGGTGGATGATTCTTTCTTGGTAGAATATGTGGAACCCCCAATACTGCCTCATGAACCAGAAAGAGTATTGGATTACCACATGTTACGTACTCGCCACCAAGTTCGGAAACAAGCTCTTATCAAGTGGAAGGACCGTCCAAAGGAAGGCTCCACTTGGGAAAACATTAGTGTGATGAGGAAACGTTTCCCCACTTTTGTTTTCGAGGACGAAAACTCTTTTCGAAGGGGGGAGTAATGTCAGGACTATGGTCCTACGGAAGTCGAACCCTAGCATAAGTTAATAGCTTTCGGAGTCTCGAGAGTATTATTAGTGCTAGCGAGGTTCAGGGGTTAATGGGCGTTAGGGTTTGGTCGATGTGTGTACACATCTAAGTTAGCACGGCTCTTAAGTAAGATGGGCGGCCGGGCTAGGAGGTGTGGACACAGGCCAGGGTTTTGGTATAAAACCCAACGAGAAACCCTAACTCGTCATTATATGGTTGGGAGGTGAACCGACTTCCACCCTCTCTTCTTCTCCACGCCTAGGCTATGGCGGCTTGAGGAAGACGCAGCCGTAGCGGAGGCGTTACACTGGTATCAAAGCCAGCGGCGACCGACGTGACCTGTACGAGAAAGAGCTCAACGTCGCAGCAAAAGAAACGAAGCGGAAACCACACAAGAAGTCCTTGTAATCATCAATGATACTCCCTAAGGATCTTGTAGATCATGTAAAGATGTTCCCTACTCTGCAAGAGCAATGCCCTAATGATTCCTTGTTTTCCATCTCTGCATGGGCAAGTGCTCACAGTACTGCTTGGGCACCAAGACTAGACGTCTTTGTCTAGTTCTCGTGCTAGTTGCCCATAGCTTCATGTGGTGAGTAGTTATCCCCACAAACACCTTACACTTCTAAACCACGCTTCAATTTTCTCTTCAAAAACCTATTACCAAAGGTGCTAGTCTTGATCTGAATGTATGTTGCTTGCTTTGAGATCCTATCGACTAGATGTATATATCCCATCTAATAGATTTAGAATACATGTTTCTTGTTGTAGCTTGCCATGCCCTACCTCAAGACCATATCATGTAATTTTTAAAGTATATATCCCATCTAATAGATCTAGAATGCATGTTGTTCGTGTTGTAGCTTGCCATGTCCTACCTCAAGACCATAGCATGTAATTTTTAAAGTACCATGTTGTTCTTGTTGTAGCTTGCCATGTCCTACCTCAAGACCATAGCATGTAATTTTTAAAGTACCATGTTAGTATGTGAGAGAGAGGTTGAGAGAGGGTAAGAGTTTAATGAGATGTTAGTCTATGACAGAGAGGTTGAGAGAGGGTAAGAGTTTAACAAGATGTTCCACATAAAAATTAGGGTCACACATTCTCTTTAGGCAGCACCTTTAGGGTTTGAATACGTATGCATTCTTTTCTTATTGTTAAATGACTAGTCAACTCTCGAAGAAAAATAGCAAGAGCAGCTATGCAAAAGTAAGAGCGCTTGATTCACCCCTTGAGTGCATGAGAGTGGGGTTTAACCCTTTATAAGCAAGCAGATTCTTGTCACCGCCGTCATTAAGAGAGGAAGAGAAAGGCATTGATAAGTTCCTATGAGCAACAGAAGAGTGTAGAGAAGGAAGGGTGTGTGTGTGAAAAGAGATTGACCGATCTGTTTCCTTTCAAGGTTTTAACCGTGTTAAATGCAATCACTTATGGTTTCCATGGTTACCTTATTTTATGTATATACATGTGCATACATGTGTATGGGTGTATGGGTATGGAAGCGCGAAAGTGTGTACGCATTCTTGTGACAGCAAGCAAGGGTTTGTGCGACAAAGAGAGTACAAGATCTATTTCCTTTTAAGATTTTAAACCATTAAATGTACTCACTTGTGGTTTCCATGCTTACCTGAATAGAAATCAAGAGGGTGTGTGTGTGTATCATAAGAGTGTGATATTCTCTTAAATTTCAAAAATAATGATTGCTCATGTTCATGCAATATTGCCTTTCTTCTCTAGCATGTTACAATGATGGTGTTTTACATTTTATCTTGGGGCTATATAACCTCGTTTAGTCGCAAACTGAGGTCATCTTTTTGGATGTCAACATGGTAAGCACATTCTTAGTGCTTTGATTTGTGTGTGAGAGAGAGACATTGAGTAGATAAGAGGAAAGCATGTGAGAAAGAGGAGAGGGATTGAAAGAGTATAGGAAAGAGAGACTTTATGCATGCTCTATACTAAAGCTATTTTTGAGCACATGCACAACTATTTGCTAATGCCATATTCTTGAGGTAAGTGTTGTAGTGAAGCAAGCCCAAGCTCAAGCTTGTGTGCAGGACAAGAAAGAGACCGACCTCCCCATCCTCTTCCTCCTCGAAATCAAACCCGGCTTCTCTAACATCCACCACACCAAGCCTCCCCCGGCCAAGCATGTTTTGCTGACACATTTCTTCAATCAAGAGAAATTAGGGACCCCCACCTCAAAACTGGAGTAGATGAGGTAAGCTCTAGCCAGTTAATAGATTCTAATGCTATTACCATAACTCACGTGAAGAGAGAAGAAAGAGGCATAATTCATGCTGCTATATAGCACACCAAGGTCACAAAACTAGTAGTTTTCAATAATCATGTCCCTCGATCAATTTCAAAGGTAAAGATTTTAAGCTTTTGGCTCATTCAAGAAGAACTCATTCGTTTATTTCACCCAGATGCTTGCATAAATTAGTAATCGCCCAGACGTAGGGTAAACCAATACAAGTGGAAAGGTTCTTATGTGCCATGAGGCGGATATAATTCAGTTCTCCTTGAATGGGAATTTGACCAAACTTAAGTTTAGAGTCTTGTCCTCCTTAGGCATATATAATGGGATTCTTGGTATGACTGGCTCATGTAGAAATAGCTAATATTCATTGTCACAAAAAGGAACTATTTTCTTCATGTATCTTTATGCGACAAGGTGCAATGGATTGAAGTAATTGGAGACCCTATCCTACAACTTATAAAGGCATCCGAGTTATTGAAGGAGCGTAGGAAGACGCAAGCAATCTAGATTGTCACAAAGAAACTATTTCCTTCATGTATCTTCATGGAAACAAGGTGTAAGGGATTGGAGTAATTGGAGCCCCTACCCTAGAACTTATAAAGGCATCCAAGTTATTGAAGGAACTTAGGAAGACACAAGCAATCTAGATTGTCAAGCTCAATCCTCTAGGTAGAGTCAAATACAAAGAAACCAGAATGGTTGAGTGAGTATGCTAGCATATTTCTTGAAGATTTATCTAAAATGTCTTTGACTTGTGAAGTTGATCATGAGATATGGTTGATACCTACTGGAGCTCATCCAACTACAAAAAGAGCTTATAATATGGCCATTCCAAAAGCAATTGGACCCAAGGAATAGTTGAGGAAACTTTGGGATCAACGCTTTGTTTGACCCAATGTATCCCCTTGGGATGTGCCAATTCTTTTCCAGACAAAGACAGATGGAACTCTCAGATAATGCATTGATTATTGAGGGTTGAATATTGACTTATCATTACGAAAAAATATAAGATAGATGAGTTGTTAGACCATTTGTATGGAGCCCTGATATTCATAAATATTGACTTAAAATCAAGATATTATGAGATCAGAATTAAGAAGCAAGATATTCCTAAGATGGCTTTTAACACCAATAGGGACATTATGAGTTCACAATAATGCCATTCAAATTAATTAATTTAAGTTTTGGTTTCTCGATGTGCACCTACACTCCCTGCACATTGGGATTAAATTAAAGAAAGAAAAGCATAAAAATCATTTTTAAAATAAATAAAATAATTATTTTAAAAAAATAAATAATAATAATTATCCATTAAAAGATAAAATGACATTTGCGCATTACCCTTGGTAAAGGATGTGAATAGAGTACAATTAAATAATAAGAATTATTTATAAAAATATAAAATAAAATATTTACGCATTACCCTTAGCAAAGGATGTGAATAGAGTGTAATTTAATTAATTTCAAGGGTGAATGGATGAAAGATTATAGTAGTATAAGTTTGAAAGGTGAGTATGAATTGCTTAGGGCTAACTTTTGGAAGGAAAAATAATAATTAATGTGGAGTTAAGCATAGTGAACTAATAGATAACTCTAAACGTGTGCATAGACGTGTTAGTTAACTATATGTATGGGTGGATGCATGTAAAGTGCTTGAGAGCATGAGAAAATGGATAGATGCATAAAGATTCAAGGAAAGTTGCATAAAGATATGGACTTCTAAGTTGACAAGACTAATAGTGCATAAGAGGCATACATTCATCACTTTCAAATATAAAAAGAGTCCCCTGCCGCCCCCTCCCCTCTTTCCCTTTCCATGAGAAATCCACAAACTTTTCATTAAGCTAGGAGAGTACCCTTTTTCTTAGTTTATAATGCAATAAGTGCCAAAGTGAATCTAGGTTAGATTATCAAGGTTCAAAGCAATCATTTGAGCTGCAAGAGGTGGATTATTAAAGTTTGCACAAGTCCTGGGATCTATAGAGAAATTCTTAGAGTTTTGAAGGAGCAAGGAGTCAATATTTTTATCCATTATTATAAAAGGTCATCTACAAACCCAATTTCCCAAGGTACAACTATCCATTATTCATAAACTATATTTTCTCATCTTTTTGTAATACAAATTGGATTTTAGTAAATTAAAGAAACTTATTAATTGTTCACATTTTAGGATTGGGGTTAGGATTCAACTATGGTGGCTAAAACAATGGGATGGCCATGGTTAAGTAAAAGAGAGTACAAGACAATGATTGCATAACACTAGAGTTCTATATTGATGACTATTATGACTTCTAATTTAATTTATACCATGTATTCTAGCTAGCCTTCTTTTATTCAAGCATTTACGTTAATTCATAATTTAATTTTCGTTCCTCTACTACCGTGCACCCGAAACAGGTAAGGAGTGTTTGGTACTCTTCTTCGAGATTATGTTCTCAACTACATAGATCTCCTTTAATATTCTTCTTCCATTAACCTGAATAGTCAACAATAGGCAATTATTCATGTGGTTGACCTATTAAGTGCTCTTATATGAAGGGTATTCTTTTTGTACTATTTTTTGTCTAGCTCTTTTCTTCCTTTCTAATGTCTTCATTTGCCGTAATTTCTGGACCTTAATAAGTTTTCCTTGCAAATTTTTTGTTTGGCGATCACAATGCCCTACAAGGTCATCAATTGTGTGCGAGTGAGTAATATGGATCTCAAAAAGGTAGTATCGGGGCAAGTGATGTAAGCAGTACGGATTCTAAAAAGGTGGTTTTGGTAGCCCTTTGAGTAAATTTCTTTCCAATACTAGTGCTAGGAATTTTGGTGGCACGCTTTATTCCAAGATTGGCATATTAGATCTCATATCCATCATAGTGATACACTAGTCTAGGGCACATCTACATCTGCATGGTTTCACTTGTAATCATTACTTTACACTCAATATAAAAGTTTTTGAATTAATGCATTTATCATGGATAGCTCAATACAACAAAATGAACAAGAAGAATACAAGCTCTTTTCCTCTTTAGCACATTCAAATGATTTGAAAGCTTCTTGCTTTAAAATTTGAGAGATGGTTTGTATAGTATTTCAAAGTTGATCGACATCAAACCCTACATCCCTAAGTGAGTTGATTTGCACATCTTTTTAGGTACACAAATATCAAATGGGAATAAAGGTGATGCTGAATAGTTTTGTAGTGGCTATGTGGGACGACCACAAGGCCCTTGTTCAAATTAGAAAAAGCACCAAAATAGATAATGTTATATACTTCCATGCCCATCATTCCCAATTTGCTCCTCTACTATTCTAATTGCTTTGATGAATTCACTCATAATTGAAAGACAAAAATCGAAGAACTATGGCCATAATGTTTACATGGATGTACTAGACAATAATGACCAACTCAATAAACATGTTTTTCACTTTCACATTGAAGGCAAGGCATAAAACTAGAGTGAAAAATTGGAGCAAAACATCTTAAACATGGGGAAGGAGCTATATTTGATTTCTCGTGGTGGTATGGGGATGGGTGTACATGGTTACCCTAGGATGGTAACGGCCAATCAATTTCCATTCTCAAATCCAAGGAGCATTGAACAATGTAGGATGCTTAATATAATCTTTGCAATATATTAAGAAGAAAAGCCAAAAACGTAGGATGCTGAATAATCTTTGCAAAATTAAGCCAAGAACGTAAAAGATGCTTAATAATATTTGCGAAATTTAAATAGTGTATGGTCTTAGAACAGATCCAGCAGAGAAGCTTGATCACAAAACTTTGCTTTATACCATTTGGGAAGACATTACTGCATATAAGATGTCATGTAAAAGCGCTGTTTAGTCTCCTCATCACTATAGGGGATTCTCCCGTTTGCTGCCAGACTGAAAATGTGCAGAGACCATGAGCAGCTGCATCACAAAAACTTTGTGCTGCTGCCAGACTGAAAATGCGCAGCTGCATCTGAAAAATGTGTGGTACATCAGTTTCTTTGCAAACAAAAGCCACACACTACTTCATTATTTATTTATTGTCGCAACCGCACGTGTGTGAATACCTCAATTCAATAAATACTGATCTGACGAGACAATCGTGAAGGTAAAGTTTGGACACGACCGCCAATTAGCCACAGTGCGGTCAGGCTGGTGCAGTGAACGATATCTTCTGGAAGGCGAGAACAGCCCCGAAACAATAGCCTCAGATCCCTCAGCCCAGTCAGTTGACAGAGTTGGCTCGGCAAAGCCTCCACTTCGACGGAACAAAATTGCAAAAGGAGGGTCGTCAGCTTGTTGGAGATTTGATCTGGCAAGGAGAAGAGGTGTGTAAAATAGAGTGGGCGTTGCCCAATTTTGTGTGCTGCTGCTCCAAGGAATATTGGGCTGCTGCTCGAAGACGCGGGTGTGAGACGTGGGCGTACCAGAGTTCTTCGAGGAAGGTAACAGCTATCCAAACTTAGCTTCCGCAGGCATGGTAGCTGTCCAAACATGCCATCCGGCAGTGCTTGTATGCCGCAACAACCCATCAGGTCGAGCTCCACCAGCCCAGTGAGGCTCGCTATATTTCTAGGCAGTG
Source organism: Cibotium barometz (assembly GCF_041138505.1). Lineage (NCBI taxonomy): Eukaryota > Viridiplantae > Streptophyta > Polypodiopsida > Cyatheales > Cibotiaceae > Cibotium > Cibotium barometz. The sequence continues at coordinate 32,901,418 of NC_141079.1, read as the reverse complement.
ACCGGAGGCTCCCACACCAAAACAAGTCGAGGCTCGTCAAGCCCGTCAGGCTTGCTACTCCTTCCGGTAGCGACTGGAGGCTCCAACACCCAGACAAGCCGAGGCTCGTCAAGCCCGTCAGGCTTGCTACTCCTTCCGGTAGCGACTGGAGGCTCCGGCACTCAGACAAGCCGAGGCTCGTCAAGCCCGTCAGGCTTGCTACTCCTTCCGGTAGCGACTGGAGGCTCCCACACCTAAACAAGCCGAGGCTCGTCAAGCCCGTCAGGCTTGCTACTCCTTCCGGTAGCGACTGGAGGCTCCGGCACTCAGACAACTCGAGGCTCGTCAAGCCCGTCAGGCTTGCTACTCCTTCCGGTAGCGACTGGAAGCTCCCAGACAAGCCGAGGCTCGTCAAGCCCGTCAGGCTTGCTACTCCTTCCGGTAGCGACTGGAAGCTCCCAGACAAGCCGAGGCTCGTCAAGCCCGTCAGGCTTGCTACTCCTTCCGGTAGCGACTGGAGGCTCCCACACCTAGACAAGTCGAGCCTCGTCAAGCCCGTCAGGCTTGCTACTCCTTCCGGTAGCGACTGGAGGCTCCCACACCTAGACAAGTCGAGGCTCGTCAAGCCCGTCAGGCTTGCTACTCCTTCCGGTAGCGACTGGAGGCTCCCACAAAAAGACAAGTCGAGGCTCGTCAAGCCCGTCAGGCTTGCTACTCCTTCCGGTAGCGACTGGAGGCTCCCACAATAAGACAAGTCGAGGCTCGTCAAGCCCGTCAGGCTTGCTACTCCTTCCGGTAGCGACCGGAGGCTCTCGCACCCATACAAGCCGAGGCTCGTCAAGCCCGTCAGGCTTGCTACTCCTTCCGGTAGCGACCGGAGCCTCTCGCACCCAGACAAGCCGAGGCTCGTCAAGCCCGTCAGGCTTGCTACTCCTTCCGGTAGCGACCGGAGCCTCTCGCACCCAGACAAGATGAGGCTCGTCAAGCCCGTCAGGCTTGCTACTCCTTCCGGTAGCGACCGGAGCCTCTCGCACCCAGACAAGTTGAGGCTCGTCAAGCCCGTCAGGCTTGCTACTCCTTTCGGTAGCGACCGGAGGCTCCCACAATTGTGAATCTGAAGCCCCTTGAGAGAGCGCAGACAAATAATGGCATCCACGTCTATAAGTGTTTTCCAACCACATATTGCCAACCATTCAAGTTGTTGAGAGTCCGGATCACATTCCAAGACCTACAAAATAAAGAGAGGATCGTGAGAAATCTCCTTCTACAAACTGTTGACAGCACATCTTTATGTTGAAAATGTAAAAAAGAATGAAAATGTAGAAACTCTCATCTCAAAATGGTATTATCTTATCCTCTTTATGAAAGGGTTTTACCAAGCCTTTCACACCAAAGTGAGATGTGATATAAATTATCACACGGCTACTACAAACAAGCATCCATGAAAACAACTAATGAAAGCATGCAATCACAACAACTATTTTACCTTTAATAGTCTCTATTGGGGATACTTGGATGGCATTCTTGAAATAATATGGCATCACATACTTGGATGGCATTCCTAAACTAACATGCCATCACATTTACCACATAACATTTGGTAACATTGATAGTCTAGTATTTGCATGGTAATATATAGACAAGTATTGGTAATAAAGAGGGGAAGCAACTTAAAGAGAGAATATCCAAAAACGTAAATTTTTTGGCATTAATACATTTTGTGACATGTTGTAGAGAGAATAGGAATAAATGATTAAAATTATCGGTAATTGAGGTATAATATTCTTAAAATATATATAGTGTATAAAACTTAGTGATACTAAGAGTACCAAGATTCTTAATCTCAAAAAAATTTAAATAAGAGCATTGTTTGCCAATGTGCACACTTGTGTGCAACCATGATAGCAATGAGTAATAAATGAAGATAAGGGAATTTTTAAAAAGATCCCAAAAATGAGTTCAACATATCCTAGTGTAAATATCTGACATAAAATATAATGATTACGCCTAATAAAATGATTAAAGACTCACCTTAGGCAAGGAGTGTGCACATTAATTGATAAAATCTCCTAAGGTTAAATGGACTAAGGTTCCAAAACCATGGTTTTATGAAAAACCAAAGATGGATTTGTTAGGTGGAAAGTTGAAAAACCAAGTAGTAAGTTGTTTTCAAACAGTGAGATGCCACCGTACAATCTCTAAGATTAACTTTAGTATATGTAGGCCCATGCAAATTGATAAGCCTAAGTCTAGCATACCATAGCACACAATTAACTAATGTAGACACCATTTTAACTAGTTGTGAATCATCCAAACTCAACATCAAGATCCAGCCTACCATTACCTAGTTGAGCCCACAAATTAACTATGGAATGGAGCCACTTGGCACAAGGCTAGTTGGGCTTGCATAAGGATTAGTTGGCCTATTAAAAGCCCCCTTCCTTAGAGAAAAATTCGTGGGTTTTTAATTAGAAGAGGATGATCATCATTAAATAACTCTAATCTAAGCTTTAAACATGCTTAGTTCATAGCTTACCTTGGAAGCAATTAGTAATCACGTTAAATAGAATTAGGGTGTCATAAAGTGCAGCTAGATGCTAGATTTTATCATTGACTGAGACAAGCGTACAATCACAATTTACTCAATGCAGCAGTGACCAATGGGTCCACAGCAAGCCCCACTATCCTTCATCAACCCAAGCTTGATCCGATGAACAAAAGGAAGTGGAGAAGAGACAAAGAAGGCCATATCAATCCCTAGAGAAACACTTGCCTACTTCTGAAGCTCCCAACCATCAAAGAATTCATTAAATTTTCCTATCATAAACAATAATAATTTTTCCTTGAATATTTAGTTCTCTACAAAAGAGAAATTATCAAGAATGAAATAAAAGAGGCTTTCCTATATGTGCTCCTTAGGATGTATATTCAAATGAGAAATTATTGGTGTGGAACCTTATAAGTTATTATTATGCTAGTGAAATTCACCTTAGAGTAGACTTCCAAAATTTATCTTGAAATGAAAGCTTAATCCATAATTAATTGATAGGGTTGCATATTATGTAAACAATGTATAACCGTGGATTGTGTTTGTAAGCTCTATTTTTTCGCTTACGCGTGTATACATAATAAAAATGGGAATTCTAATTACGTGTGTGTCATTTCACATCGGCTCCATAGGCCCAATGAACGATGGCACGCTAGCCCATGGGATTGGATGGAGTTAGACCGAGTCTATGGAACTAGTCAACATTGATAAAGGATTTAAATTCTAGAAAGTCAGTAGTTGGGTGGAGTCTGGACCCGAATTACGAGGTAAACCTAGGGACCAATCTTTAGGGAAATTAAGGTACAACTATTCCCTTCATAATCGAGGAATAACACATTGTGTTGAGTCCAAGAGAGCCGCCGATTCTTAGATTGCCAAGTAACAGGATATTGATGAATGGAGTGAGTTCACTCTACCCTTAGACTAGACTTTCACCATGGTTTCTTTATGAATGGAATATAGCGGTCTCACAAAAATATAGGTGTCATCTTTAGGTTGCTACTAATATTGTCAAAATTAGCAACAGTCCAATGCTCAAGGAACTCTTGACAGTAATCTATAGAAATTTGATACGAAACTACAAAATCTTAGAATTTTTCCTAGACAGATCAGAGTTATTTTCTTCCTTCTAACTAGGAAATTTTATTTTCTATATTATACCCTAGGGAATATGAGCCATTGCCACGAAGTCCTAGAATCTATAGAGCCATGGATCTGCAAAATGAGTCACTATGTAAGACACAAGATTTTCCATTTAAAAACAAATAATGTCTAGAAATTTGAAGAAATTCATTAATAATATATATACATAGAATTCATTTTCTATATAGAAAATTGAAAACACTCCTTAATAATCCATACAAAGAATTCAATTTTTGTACAAAAAAAAGCGTGAAGACATGTCATGTGCATGCCCAAGTAGAGTTGCACTTCGCCATGCTTTTTCCTTGCAACCACTTTTATGAAATATTAGAGGGTGAATGTGGTTTCATTCGGATAAATTTGATAGCACATTAGGCACCCATAAGTGTAGTTAAGCCACAGAGTTTGGAGTAGTGCCTACCATTGAACAAGACCAAAAGACAAGCAAAGGGACATGGAGCAAGGGTACACCATGTCCCGAAGTGCTCCATGAATAGCAAGAGGGCATGTTATGTGCATATCCAAGTAAAGTTGCACATACACATACTTGTTCCTTGTAGCTGCCTCTTAAGCATTCAAGGGTGAGTGTGATTCAATTTAGTAGCATTGCCCACCAAATTGGGGCCTGAAATCGCACAAGGTGTGTCCCAATGCATAGGGCAATTGTTGGGCACAATATGAACATGTTAAGTGACATTTTGGCTGATATTTTGCGACCTAAAAACTGGTAGCGGCTTGCATATAACCTGCCATTTGTATAAAGGAAGGTCAAGGCTCATTCATGGGAATTCAAAGACAGGGACTGCAAATCGTAGTAGGCTAGAAGCAACAATCAAGGCATCTAGATCACCACAAAGACATCTTTTGAACTTTAGAGCACACATAGTGGGGAACAACAAGGCAATAACGTTTCATATGCATTGTAGCTGGTTTGCAAGTTGCAATGCATACTAGATCATATCTTAATAATGTAGATTTGGCATCATCGTTGTACAATATTCATGTTTGGGAATATACAATAGATTAGGACTTCCACATCTCGTCTACTGTGTATTTTCAAATTTGATTAGTATTACTTTGTGTCTGCTTCGCATTAATCACAACCAGCTTTCGTTTTGGCATGTAACACATCACAATCGTAAAAATGGAGCAAGAGTGTATCTGTGTCCAACCAAACATTAGAGATGGGTTTGGTGGTGATGTAGTTTTGTTAGGCCTCATTATTGACTTAGGCTCCACATCAAGCCCCATTGTTGTGTCCCATGGCTTAAGAGACGACAAAATTACCATGAGTTTGAACTTCCAAAGAGGAGAGTTGCTGTTGTCTAACTACCTACCATCACATTTTATTGATGTCATTTCTCCTATTCTAGTAAGAAAAAAAATAACCAAAAAGTGGAGATCAAGGACTAGACAGTGGGAAAATAACAGAGAAGTGGTGATCACAAACTGACACTTTGATACCATGTAAGAAGTGCATCTTGATACTTACAACAACAGATGGTGGGAAAACTTAACAATTGTGTGCACATGGAGGAGAGCTTCAATGGTAATCTATAGATGTTGTAGAGAAGACTATATGATGGGAAAGACAAGGACTAAATGCTTGTGGACTATATATAGAGATGGTGCCTAAAGTGCCCATATATATAGGCTCCGAGACACAACCATGACTATATCGCATTGGTCTGCACACATAATCGGTGCCACCATATATGGTGTAGACTTAGCTCGGGATGTGTAAAAGTTTCCCCCATCTCCCATGGCCATCGAGCTCACCTTTGCCTTATTTGGGCCTTGCAACCTGAAGTATGGTACCATATAACCCTAGTGCAGTCCATTTCACAACTAATGGTCAGCACCTACCTAAACACTATCTAGCAATGTATGTTAGATCTTACCATCAAGCCCACAACGGCCACCATTAGTGTCAGGACTAGGTTGGGATATCCAGGCTGCACATACCTAGCTTTTTCTTATAATGGGAAGCTTACAACTAGAGCTAGCTAGAATCCTTACAATTGAGGGTGGAGCATTGATATGCAACAAAAACCACATAGAGAAAAGTTCACAAGACCATTTACAGAGCACCCAAGAATATCCTGCACAGCTAGTCATATAGTGGTGGTTCATACACAGATCATGAGGCTGTTGATGTCAACTGTAACGTGACACATGATGATGTCATATTGCCATCATGCTGATGTGGTACGTAATGACATGACACTTACAGCATGCTAATGTGTCATTGACTAATCACCGTTCTGTACTTGTTACTGTGAGTGGTTCTAAGCTCTTGTACACAATCAGCTTTTGCTGATTCATACGAAAATTGTTTATAGCGAGAGTATGATGTCCTAAAGTTCTCTCTCTCTCTCTCTCTCTCTCTCTCTCTCTCTCTCTCTCTCTCTCTCTCTCTCTCTCTCTCTCTCTCTCTCTCTCTCTCTCTCTGTGTGTGGAGTTGGGTGGCTTGAGCCTTAGGGATCAGGCGAGGGAGATGGTGTCCTCCAACCTGAAGGTGCTGCTTTTTATGTTTCTTCATGTTTCAGTGTGCAGTACCACTTTTCCCCTCCTACAGAGATCGGAATTGTGAAAGATGGAGTTAGAGTATAGAGTATGCATACACTCTAGGGCTCAAACTGAGTGGATCCGCATGGAGGCTAGGATCCGTGCCTTTTGGAGTATAATCCATCAAGACATCACTACCCTTCAGGATCAGTGGGGGAAGTTGCAAACTAGCTCTGACCGCATGCAGAAGCGACAAGAAGCTTTCTTGAGGCTCTGGCGGCCTAGCCCTTTTCTCACAGATAGAGGTGGTGATCCCCACGTGGCATTACAGACCACATGTGTGGTTATTCCCTTCTCCTCCCCTTGTATGAGATAGCCTTCTCCTTATAGACAGACCAACCGGAGGAGAAGTGCATCTTTCTCCACCTTTTGATTCTTTGATTCCCGCTCTGTACATGGGAGGCGGGTTTGTATCTAGCCCTTCGTGGTTGTATTTAGCCCTTGGAGACAGGTTTTTTGTTAACTAATAGAAGGATCGTTTTCCCGAGAAAAAAAAGGTTCTGGAACTATTTGCTTATAGACGCAAAAAGAGTTGATGAAGACTACTTCAAAGATTACCCACAACTTCTTCAAGTGTATCTTGAGGCTTTTCATTCAGGCCATCTGTAGAAGCTAGGGAGGAATGTCACCATCTAATTGCGGTCTTCCCCTATTTTATGCCAAGGTATGGGAGGACAGGGAGCTTCGTGTCGCCTATAATGAGGCTAGGACTCGTGTCACCTATGAGAGCCCACGCCTCCCGTCACTTGTAGTGTGGCAAGGACATGGAGCACACTGTCAAGGATCCGAGTTTAGGCTTCCCTCTGAGCCAGTTTTATGCTCAGAAATGCGTGCTATTTACTTGTTCCAAGAAGAGGAGATATATCCATCTCTGCTTACTCCAAAATTGATTTCGTGTGACTTGTTTTCTTGTGACTACCTGCTATGGTGTGTCCAGTTTACGGGCAAGGGATGCCCACTCGTGAACCATGCGCCCTGTCTTCTGACTAATTTGTGGCATGTGAACAAGTGGTAAGCATCATTTCTAACCTTATTTAGATTTGTAAAGTTTTATAACCTTAGAAGTTCACACTCAATTTAAATACCAGACCGCCCGTTGGTCAATGCTCGGACCCCAGTTGCTCCTTAACTCTTGTCCAGCTAGCCTAGTCAGCACCCTCACTCCCTTTCACATCCATGTGAGGCCACTTACCCTATACTTAAGGGGCACTGCCATGTAGCACGAGAAACACTTTTCCCAAGCTGTTTTCTAATCTACAACATAGCATTTGAGGAGATCCAACATAACTAAGTTTTCGGCCTTTGCCCATCCATTTGGGAGTGAAAAGCTAACAAGATGACCAGCTTTGTTGCATGCACAGAAGCCTTTCTCTACCGATCCACAGTCTTAAGCTTGATTAAGAACAATGATGCTAATTGTTGAGATAATTAAGATAAAGGAGAGAGAAGAAGAGAGATTGGTGTCAAGATTTTCTTTTATTCATATGGTACAAAAAGGTTGCATGAATGCTTGTACATGTGTCAGGGCTATGTTCAGCAAAATAGGGGTTCACCCTTCATCCTTCTACATATCTTCTGCTGAGCTAATGATGAATGAGTGCTGAATGAACTTGATCGAGTGACTTGACAATGATTGATGCTTATATATTATGCTGAGGCACATGTTGGCCAATAGAGATGCTATCGGCTAGTTGCTTTGGACAAAAATTCACTAAAATCTTCATTAAATGCTACGCTTAGCTGGATGCTGTCCAAACCGAAGGTGGTCTTCAACTAACTGAAGTCGCATGCTTCCTGGACCCCCCAGAAGGCTACCGACAGATGTATGGTAGCCTGGCTAGCTATCATACAAACCCCTCCTTATGCTGTTGATGATGATGATGATGATGTGGTTGATGATGTTCATGCTAATGCTGATGCCTTTATGTTAAAGATGTTGATGACGACCTAGATAATGAATTAACTGTTGTACTCATCAAGGATTAAGAATGTTCATGCAAATAATTAGCCATGACACGAGCGTGCATGTGACAAGCTTAGTGCTCATATTGTCAAACAGAGCTCTCCAAAAGAGACTTGTAGTCCTGGGATCTCTATCTCCCACAATGGACTTAGGCATACCATGGTGTTTGAAAACTTGTGCCTAAAATATCTTGGCAAGAAGTGAGCTTGCTTGCAAGACCTGTCAACAATGGTCCAAATAGCATCATTGCCTTGCTGAGAAAGAGGCAAATCCATTGCAATACTTTCCCATGGCAATGAGAGAATAGGCAAAGGCTAAAGCAAACCAGGAGCATTTTGCCTGTCAAACTTGACTTTCTAGTAAGTGATACATGCACGTACATATGCCTCTATATCTTTGCGCATTCTTGGCCAAAAGAAGTAACGCTTAATCGTTTGTGTAGTAGGCATTATACCTCCATCTCCTACATACAGAGGAGCATGGCCCTCATCAATGACCTTTAGCCTCATGTTTGACACAACACATAAGCAGTTATCCTTCATGAGATACCTCTATTTGATCACATAAGAAGCATGTACATCTCCAGCTACTAAATCAGTCCATAGGCCGAAAATGGCGTTTATGGTAGACACAATTCATGCATGGCAGACAAGTCTCCATGTGAGGCAACTAACATTGCATCCACGTATGGCTTTTTGGATTCTTCTTTCCTGGAGTATATATAATCTGAAAATGAAACATAGACAAGAAGTTAGCCATCCTCATGTGCATCTCCAAAAGCTTTGTTTGCATCAAGAAGTACCTTAGCTTTGATGATCTGTCTTGACCATAAAATCAGCCCCAAGAAGGTAATGTTTCCAAATAGTCAAGGCATGAATCACAACCAACAACTCCTCATAGATGCCCAACGAAAGCTCTACATCATTGAGTGGTGCAACCAAAAAGTTCTCATGATCAAGGTAACCCTAAGTATGTATGCGCAACTTCCCAATGATCGGGGTTACCTCCCCTATCTAATTACCCAAAGCAACTGCCATTTCCACAAAAATGAAATTATATGTGGCACAATCATCAAATATAAAGAGAGCGCACTGATCTTTGAACTGTCCCCATGCTACACCATTCTCTTTATTGCCATATTTTGTATTCCCTTGTATGTTAGGACGGCATGCACATTTACCTTTGGTTGCTTCTCATTTTCCTTCTTCTTACATTGTGAGCATTCTGCAAGCAAGAGTCATATCTTCTAGTCCTCTAGTCACATTCTTTTGGCCCTTTAGGACACAAGGTGGAGTATGCATTTCTGCTGGTAAGCAACTTTTGTCGAGGGTTGACGCAAGCAACATTATCATTGGACGAGCTCAATGGGTGAAGAGGATAGTGTGGGCTTTTCGAACATATACGCACCGAACACCACAGAGCCTCCTTCTAGAGTATAATTCGTCAGTCCCTTCCGCAAGTGGATTTTTGGGTATGGATGAGGATTTTAACATGCTAGAGTCAGCAGAAGACATGCTCAAAGGTGGCATGGCTACAGTTTTTGATAGAGGACTACTTGGCTTGGGAGCAGTTGCTTTTGGCTCTTAGGAGGCAGGACCCTTGGCATCTACTAGAGTTTGGACGCAGCCTAGGGAGTCTGGGTTTCTCAAGATCCGATAGGAAAATTATTGGCTAGCTTCTTATTGACCCCCTTAAAAGCAAAGGATATTCACTTGCAGTTCATGGCGCGGATGAGTACTCCGCCTTACTCACCTTCTCTATTAGACCTCATGGCAGTCTGGAGAGCAGAGGCCCCTTGGGGGATTTCAAGGGATACACCTTGTATTTGTGCAGTACCAATCCAAGTATCAATCCCACCAATATCTACTAGTCACTGGACTCCACGTTCTTGCCATAGATGGGAGATTTGCAGCAATATTGCTATGTGGCACATCTGGAGAGCTCGATGCAACAAAGCCATTGAATATAGAAAACTCCCCTTGCCAACACAGTCCATCCAGAGCATCTGGCTCGATATCATACATATCCTCCGTGGTCAGTCGGAAAGCTTCAAGGTGGCTTAGATCACATGCGGAAGCGTCGGGAGGCCTTTCCGAGGATTAGGTGTCATGGTCCCTTTCTTACTAATATTGGTGGTGAGCCCACTTGGTACTACACACCACCATTGTGGTTGTTTTTCTTGTTAGAAGTCATCTCCTGTCTAGATTTATACACCAGGGCCTTTGTTGTGGGTGTGCCCGCCCTTATGAGGTGTTTTATCATTTTTCATCACTCCCGCATTTTTCCCCTATTTTTCTCATTTTTCTGTGGCTTGGCAGACAGCCTATTTGCAGGCCGACTGCTGAACTGGTCCACGACCCCATGCCAGAGGTGGCCGACTGCTGATGATCTGGCCGACTAGATGTGTTGCTGGTCGTGGAGTTTTCAGGGCCAGTCGGTTGCCTACAACAGACTGATTGCTCATGTGGGGGCATATAAATAGGCCCCAGCCCCCATACCATTTGTGTATCATACCGGGATATTCTTGTGTATACATAGCAGAGTTACACGCCTACATCTCTCTCTTTTGTGCTGTATTTTTTCTGCATACGTTTTTGCTCTTGTGTTCCCAAATCTGGTCATCATCTCCGCTGCGTATTCTGACATGGTATCAGAGCCCTAGGCTCTAGATAGTCCTTGGGATTTGTGTGAGCAAGAGCGGGACTGTTGTGTGGCTGATTGGTGGACCGTACGGAACTGTTCGGGAAGAGGAGAAGCAAGAGGAAGGCGGGCTGATTTGCTGGACAGCCACTTGCAGGTGATAGTTCTTCTTTGTTCCGACCCACCCACCCTTTTCAGCGTACATCCCCGCAATGGCAGATCTATTTGAGATGGCTGAGAGGCATGTGAAGATCCGGACACTCCCTGCGTTCCCGATGGACCGTCAGATGGACGGGAGCAACTACGGCATATGGAAGGTTATGATGGAATCTGTTCTGGAGTCTTACGACCTCGCTGATTTTGTCGTTGTTGGGGTTCCACGGCTGGAAGCAAAGGAAGGGGAGTTACCGTCGATCCGAAAGGACCGGGAGGCCCAGACACACATGTGGGATCGTGTCAACGCCAGGGTCCGTTCGTTTATCTTTCTCAGCTGCACACCACAGGTAATCAATCATGTAAAGCATATGACGCTAGCCAGAGGTATATGGCAGCATTTGGCTTCTCTTTACAACAAGGTATCGCCCATGAAAAGAATTTTCTTGCAAGTACAGATGCGGGTTATGAGCCATGCAAAGTCGTCGACGATGCGGGAGCATATTAACAAGCTGCAGGCTCTTCAGCAGGAAGTTCTTCAGGCTAGGAAGGAGATATCGTTAGAGGACATGGCCATAACATTGCTGTCGCACTTGCCCTCTTCGTACTCAGCATTTTACTCGTCTTTGATTACCAGTGGCAAGCTCAACACCATCACGTGGGAGGATCTTGTATCCATGGTCCTAGACCAGGAGGAACGATTCACGAACCCGCCTCAGGGTGGAGGTTCGGAGGCCTTAACTGGCCAACGATCGAAAGGCCATAACACGGGCAAAGGGAAGGCTTCGTCGGAGAAGTCTTCTGAGAAGAAGTCTGTTACTGACCACGAGAAACTAAAGGCAGAGAGGACCTAAAATGATTGTGGCGAGAAAGGCCACTACTGGAGGCAGTGTCCCAAGCGAAAGACCGAGAAGGATGAAGATTCCTCAGCAGCAATCATGAAGACTCCGGCTTTTGTGCACCTAGAGGTGGTGGACACCGATGTTTCATTTTCTTCAGGCAAGGAGGAGATTGGAGGACTCTCCACAATGGATGCTCGGGAGTGGATTCTAGATAGTGGTGCTTCCAGGCACATGACTCCTTCCCGTTCCTGATTACAGGATCTCTGCAGGCTTTCTGGTCACATTCTTACTGGAGATACATCCACTATCCCAGTTCACAGTGAGGGCAGGATGGAGATAGTTCCCGATAGCAGAGGGGGGAAGCATTCCTAATGTTGTATGTTCCGTCACTTGATTTTCATCTGTTGTCAGTGTATCAGGTTTGCAAGACTAGCATACGGGTGGAGTTTGATGAGCACTTTGTTGCTCTCCGGGACAAAGCAACAGGCCAGGTGGTTTGGGAAGGTGGAGTGGAGAATGGAGTTTACAAGCTTTCAACACTCTCTCCCCCAGGTCCTCAGGTTTGCTCTAATGTCTCGTAGTAATCGGGACAAAGGACCTCCAGTAGATGAGGATGTTCTTTCCACGGGAACCTTTCGGAAAGCCAAGCAGGTGGCAGGTGATTACTTGCAGAAGGAGGTGGGTTCTCCAGGCTTTGTGGTTCCGAATTCAGAGGGGGTGTTTGAAAGGTCTCAGAAGGCCTTGCATGGTCTTCAGCAGGTTTCCAGGACTTCTTTGTGCCCCATAACAGGTGTTGATCCTTGTGAGCTGTGTCATGCCTCTTTGACTCAGAAGCAGTATGGTTCATTGATCTGGTTGATGAACACCAGATTGGACAGAAGCTTCTTGATGAGGCAGTTGAGCTCATAGTCGCAGATGACTCTTTGGGAGGAAGGATGTTTCTTGTGGTTTCTGCGGCATGCGAAGGATCATGGACTCTTGTACACAGGAGGAGGATTATTGGATGGAGTCCAACTCCACGATTGAAGTGACTCAATTTGGGGAGGAGATTCGGACACGAGGAGATCTACTTCAGGCCCAGGAGAAGTTTTACGGAGCAGTAGGAGATAGTCATCTTTTGCCTTGTCGAGTACAGAGGCAGAGTACCGGGCTGTTTGTGATGCTGTTTGTGAGGTGGTGAGAATGCAGAGGTTGCATAGCAAGTTTGGGCTTCCACGGGAGGAACCCATAGTCATCCAGAGGCACTTTGATCGTGAACAGATCATTGCTGATGACATCTTGCTAGAATTCTGTTCGACGGAGGACAGTACGGTGGACCTCTTCACGAAGTTGCTATCTCAGGATTTGCTCAGGCGGCACCCCAGCTCCCTGTGGTTGGTTTCATAGCCAGGAGCTAAGAGGGGGTGTTAGAAGTCATCTTCTGTCTAGATTTATACACCAGGGCCTTTGTTGTGGGTGTGCCCGACCTTATGAGGTGTTTTATCATTTTTTCTCACTCCCCGCATTTTTTTTCTATTTTTTTTAATTTTTCTGTGGCTTGGGAGGCAGCCCATTTGCTGGCCGACTGCTGAACTGGTCCACGACCCCATGCCAGAGGTGGCCGACTGGATGTGTTACTGGTCGTGGAGTTTTCAGGGCCAGTCGGCTGCCTACAGCAGGCCGACTGCTCATGTGGGGACATATAAATAGGTCCCCAACCCCATACCATTTGTGTATCATACCGGGATCTTCTTGTGTATACAGAGCAGAGTTACACGATGCCTACATCTCTCTCTCTCTTATGCTGTATTTTTTCTGCATGCGTTATTACTCTTGTGTTCCCAGATCTGGTCATCATCTCCGCTGCGTATTCTGCCATTTCTCTTCTCCCATTATATGAGATAGCCTTCTCCTCTTCGAACCACCAACCGAACGAGAAGAACATCCTCTCCCTTGCCTCTTTTTTATGTATCTTGACTCTCGCTCCCCGTGTAGGCGAGTTTGTACCTAGCCATTAAGGCTGTCTTTTTTTTGGTAACTAATAGAAGGATTTTTTTCTTTTTTTTTAAATAAATCTAAAACATCCACTCTCCTAATCAACACCGGGTAATATTGGGTGATCCGAATAGCTTGGAGGATGGATGAAAAAATAAGCTACGTCCTAGGCTAGTCCTCATCAACAACAGCAAATATATCCAAATAAAGAGCTTGCCTAAGACGTTGCCAAATCATATGTTGTTTGGTACTTTGTTGTGGAGATGTAATATAACTTCTCGTGTGGGTGTGCTAACTACTCCATTGCATCCTCCCTCTATTGTCACGCTAAAATGCTTCCTTTACTAAGGTGGTGATGATAGAGCTTCCTTTGCCTAGATGGAGGCAAGAAGAAGATAACCTTCATCAAATGGCTTTCTCTCGCAAAAGGTTGATGGAGAAGAAGCTAATGAAGGGAGAAGTGTTGGAGTATGCACACATAGAAGCATAGACAAAGGAAGAGAGAGAGAGAGAGAGAGAGAGAGAGAGAGAGAGAGAGAGAGAGAGAGAGAGAGAGAGAGACAAAGATTATAGACAAGATCGGATTGATTAGCAAGAGGTTTATAATGGTGACAGCCAACAAATTGGGTATTACAATGTGCTTACGAAAATAAATGATAAACAGATGAGAAGAGGCCTTTATAAAGGAGGCCATGTAGATGGCCGACTAGCATCATGAAGCTCGCCAAGAGCATTAAATCAACCCACAACTAGTAAACATGAGTTAAAATACATTGTAGCCAGTATAAGGACCACTTCCCACACAAAGAGATGCACAAAATTCTTACATCCCCTCTGCAAATCATAATGTGCATAAGTCTCAAGAACACAAGGTGATGAAGATGGAACCATGCACACTCTACTATTGTGCAATATTGGATACACCTCGAACAGAGCACCTACTAACCCGACTCCTCGAAATAAAATGCCACCCTGAACAGCACAAAAATCTACTTGAGTTTGAATTCCCACACAAATGTGTCGTGAGCTCCAAGTATGAAGAATGATGAGCTGACAGACAAACCACACCCATAATCCCCCAACAATGATCTATGAACACATTACAACCCAAAACCTTGGACAATAAACTCATAACACATCGTGTCTATAATCTCTGCTACACCAAGCAATGAACTTGGTACACGGCTAGTTCATAGCTCCCAAAGTTGCCCTTGTCCTACCAAATTTTTCATGCTTAAAACTCCGACTCACAATTCCCATGCACCAAAAAATAGAGCTGCTAACAACCCAATATCCCGCCCACAAGTCTCCTTTGGCTAAAGGACATGGGGGAAAACTATCTATATAACTAGAGAAGAACACCATCCTGGTCCTCTTGGGCCAGAAACCACCCTAGAATTCCTAGATGAGTCACTAGAAGCATCTAAATCACTATTCTATGTCCTGTCTTTGCCTTTTTCTAGGATGAAGACCTGCCCTTGTCCGTGTCCTTCTTTAACAAGCAATCCTTAGACAAATGTCCTTTCTTCCCACACGAGTAGCAGCGACTCTGACCTTTCTTCTGCATTGTAGCAAGTGCCTGATCCTAACTATTAAGAGATACCTTTCCTTACCTTGTGGACGTGGACAAACTTTTCTTCCAAGAGAAAAGAGCTGAGTTCATCAAAATCCAACTTGCTTTCTGTGACCTGGCATCGCAAAGCCCTAGAAACCTTGTCGTAAGTTATTTTTGAAGGATAAGTGCAGCCAACTGAGCAGAGGACAAGGTAGCACCCATTACCGGTAAAGTGATCATGTATAACCTTGGCCTTCATTAAAGACGAATGCATCAAACTACAAACAAAAAATACCAGACTATAGAATTGCCCTTCTAGAGTAACTGCTCTCATCGAGGAATCTCGAGCATAGAGATCCTCTAGCATTGACAAGAGTTTGCACAACTGGTAAGACCTCCTTCATAATAGTTCGCACAAGCACTGAGTGTGCCTTCAAATCACAATCCTCCCACTCTTGCAATTCTGCAAGGAATTCATTCTCCTTAACTTAGACAAATTCAATAAGTTTTGCATACTCATTCCATGCAAGCAGATAGCCACAACCGAAGACATAGCTCGATTGTTCGTTTGATTTTGGCTATGTCCTCGCTTGTTCAATCGAATTTCATATCCCATTGGTGATTTGTCACGGACGATCACATTAAACAGAGATCCTGAGTTCACGTCCCATTTTTGGAGATCATTGTTTGACAATTTTGAGACCAAGATGCAGCTATCCAGTACATTTCATCCACAAACAGATGGCCGAACAGAAATATACAATCAATTGGTCTTTGACGTTCTCAAGTCATACTGCCATGACCAATAGTCAAAATGGAAACTCTACCTTCCATTGGTACAGACAATCTTAAATGATACTCATCAAGTATAGGTCAAACACCATACGAAACAACATTTGGTCATCTATTCTCACCTCTTTCAACAAGAAAGGTATCACCATCTCTAGAGGCCAAGAAGATAATCAAGACATTCTCGAAAATCATTGAGACAATTAGGAGCGCCTTGCCAAAGCTTAGGAAGCATATGCCCAACAAGCCAACAAGTCAAAAACAAGATGTCAACGTTAA
This sequence comes from Cibotium barometz, assembly GCF_041138505.1. Classification (NCBI taxonomy): domain Eukaryota; kingdom Viridiplantae; phylum Streptophyta; class Polypodiopsida; order Cyatheales; family Cibotiaceae; genus Cibotium; species Cibotium barometz. The sequence goes on along the minus strand of NC_141079.1, from coordinate 32,884,985 downwards.
GAAAGAGGATTGGTTTTATCTCCGCATCTTGAAAAAACGGCTAAAGCAAGTGGACAAGCATTAACCCAAGCTTCGACCCATTTCCCATCATTCAAAAGTTAAGTGATGTCTCTGTAAAGTTAGACTATACATAATGTCTTTTATATTTCTTGGTTGAAGCCATATATAGGTCCATAGCAGGATATAGCAAAAGAGTATTAACTTATAATCGATGAAGACGAAGTCATGTAGGTAAAGAAAATTCTCCTCCACAAATGGAAGCATGGTTCCGACCTAAGAATATAGACAATTTTACATGAAGTTTAAGATCGGGTAACTCATGAAGTAGTATGGTTGGATGAAGAGTTCTTTCAAGAGTATCCCCAGTCATTGACGTACTACTTGGAAGCCCAGAATCTGCCAAGATTAGGGTCAAGCATTAGCAAGCATGTAGAAGGTAGTAGGATCATCTATGGGCCAATCCATAAACATCATAGCCCAAAAAGGCTTCATTTAGGCATTAGAGAATCCTAGGCAACTAGTCGGCTACCTGATTATGCACCCACCTATAGTCAACCAAAACAAGCTACAATGGGCAACCAGTCGACCAGTATGGCAGAGGCCTGGGATAGCAAACGTAGATCTAATGCTAATAATATAGCAAGCATAACATTTCATATTGTCAAAAATAATATTTTGTCCATAATAAATAAGTCGTCGACAGCTTATGACTAGACTAACCAATAGCTTGTAGGCATATATAAGCAGTTGCATAATTCACTCAACCATTTAGTCTTCAACAAAGCATTTCATAGTTCAAGCATCAACAAATCATCCTATCAACTCCAAGCTATCAAAGACGTTCTTCTTCAACATTTAGCCAACATATATGTATAGACCTATAATTATTTGGACTAGCATTAATGACTGAAGAATCTTCTGCAAAGCCTTGGATTGATGGATATTCAGTCGACATACGGTCTTCCTCATCCTTGCGTTGGACTCTTTGGTAGGTATTTGGACCCAATACTGTGTCATCTACTTTACTCTTATACTCTTTGAATTGGATGCTAAAGAATCTCACCGCATAAAGGTATAAAAAAGAACTTGTTGTGCGTTACCATGATCAACCTCAATGCATGTAACATCGATGGTCTCTTTTCTCCTTTTTGAGAAAAGTGGTTCTCAATCTGTGGGTCTAAATCGAGCAACATTGAATGCAATGTGATCATGAAAGTAAAACTTGGCCATGCAACATCCATAGATTCTCGCTTCCAAGGATCCAATGAACCAAGAATAGTTCTTTGGCCACCTCGTGATGGTGGTGCCATGGGAACAACAAAAGGAACAAGATAATTACCCAAAGTAGGGCCAATACTCCTTGCAGGTGGAGCTCAAAACACTTGCGCATCGAGCTTTCCTATAACTCCTTCTCCTTCTCTGTTGAAACTAATTGGCAAAAAGCCACATCATTGCCAAGTTCATGCATTAAATGAGCTCGCACATGATTGGCATCTCCTGTCTTTGCTTGCTTGCAATACTTGCATTTAAATTTCCTGGCGACTCCACTTGCATGTCTCATCACAATCCACCTCTTCCCACCATGGCCAAGTAAATTGCTTCTTAGACTACTTGCTGCTTGAAGCTCTAGGTGCTATTGAATGATTGATAATTGAAGAAGAAGATGAAAGTGACAATGAGGAGGAACACACAATCACTGCTGCGCACAACCTGTAAACTTTTTAAATATAAAGGAGTATGAGTCTCTGTTCAATCTCAGGGAGGAGCCGAAGCATACAAAGTAGTAGGCTGAAAACCTTTTTATTCATTCAAATTATTCAATCCTTGTCAAAGATACAAGTTGTTGGAAGATATTTTAGTACCCTAGGTACTATATTAGGTATCCTTGGTACCTTATAGGTACACTTTAGGTACCTTATGTACCTTTACTCACAGGCCAACATCATTGCATGCCAGGCCGTCACATGGAACTAAAAATTCCAGAAACAGAAACACCGTTCCCACAACGACAACCCATTCCAGTTGTATGCTACGTCATCAGCTATTCCCAACCATTCCGCCGTTCCACGTGAAAGGAAAACACCGTTTTGGCGTTCCAAACGACATTTCTTATGACTATGACTTAGTCTCAAAGTCACTCTTATGGAGTCACTAATTTATTTCTAGGACACATCAAGGAAGGCTATTCCCTGCCAGCCCATTGCAAAGCTTCTTCCATCTACTCTCAACCCTCGAGTCATCAAAAGCCTTGCTTGTTATCGCTTTCTTGCTTGTTAGGTCATTACCATCTCAACCTTGTCATTTTCAGTCCCCCGTGTGTCGGCTTGACACAAAGGCGACAAACACAAATTTTCCATAACACAAATCAGCTTGCATATTCCAGCCTGTTTCCAGCATCAAGTGGACCATTTGCCCTCCAAGCTCAGTCGCCTGTCCCAGATGCTTAAAATACGCAAGTTGTATGCTAATATCTGATTGCTGTCTAGCCTGTTCCAGTAATTCCTTGCCCTATGCACGCAATTCGGAGCACTTACAACATTGACTCGGTCATCAAAAGAGACGGGAAGGTTTAAATCAGCTCAGTAATAAAGACAGGTCTGAACAGCCAATCCACACGCCGTCTCAATCTGTTAACAACAGGTCTACAGTTACCCATCAGCCCAAACTTGAAGTTTCAGCAGATGAAGTCTTCATGCAAGAATATAAGTAAGTACTTGATTGTAAAGCAATGTGACCGACTTTTCCGACAATATAAGCAGATCCACTTTTCGGTGGTAACCCTTGGTTGGTTGAGACCAAATCTTGGCCTAAACCTGCCTCTTATCAGAGCCCAACAAGACCAATTTTCCTGCACTTCCCGACACTGCTATCAAAGCATCAAGCTCTACATGGCACAAGAATACTAGTGTTCATGAGCTTCTCGATAGTAACATCGGTATTATAGCTAAGGTTGTGGTGAGTACAAGTACAAGGGGCTTTCACTTGCTTGATCCATTCTTGCTTGGTCACATTGAGGCCAGAGAAAACCATAGAGCCTTAATTGCCTTACATCAAGCCCATGTCATTTCGACAAGTTTGCAAATGAAACACAAACCAGCTTGCATGCATCTTCCACCCTGTTTTCAGCATGCCCTCCATACTCGGTCACCTGCCCTATATGCATCAAAGACGCAAGTTGTATGATGTTCTAGTATTTCTTACCTTATGCACGTACTTTATAGCAGTTTATAACATCCACTCAGTCGTCAAAAGAGAGGAACGAAGATCTTGGTCTGAACAGCCCGACTACAGACTCCCACAATAGATCTAAAGTTTCTTTCAACCTCCCACAAGATCTTCAATCAACTCTGTAGGTAGCACTTACTTCGTTGTGCAGTAGCGAAATAACTTTTCCAGCACGAAAACCCTCACTTCCTCGTATATTAACAAAAAGACCAGTGTTTGTGAACTTCCGTGTCATGCCACTGGTATCAAAGCTAAGGCTACGCTGAGAGTGAGAGTACAAGGGGCTTTGACCTGGTTGATTTTTCTCTTGCACGGTCACATTGAGGCCAATGCAAACCAAAGGCCCAACCCCATGACATCCTTTGATAGCCCATTCCATTCAAAGAAGTCTCAACCATCTTCACCTCCTAAACCAAATACTCAAAACCAAAGACCCTCCTCAGGCTCCATCCTGAGATAAACCTGTTATAAACACAATTCAACTTGCATTTTTCGGCCTTGTTTCAATACCAAGTCAATCGCCTACCCTCCATGCTCAATCCCCTGCCCTGTATGCATTAAATACAAGTTGTATGATATTACTTGATTTCTCTCCAGACTGTTCTATCACTTCCTTGCCTTCTCCATGGAGAAGGCAGTAAAGACAAGTCTAAACAACGCATCTACAGACTATTTACAATAGGTCTGCAGTTACCCATCGTCCTAACTCATCGACCTGGACCTACGTTTCAGCAACTTACATCATCTTCACGTACGTTTGAAAGTAGTGCTTGATTGTGTCGCAGTGTAAGACTTTTCCAGCAACCAATATATGTAAAGACCACTTCCAGTGAAAGCCTTTCCAGGGTTGGTTGGGACCCAAACTTGTGTAATACCTTATAATTGTATTTCTCTTTCTTGCATAATTTGCTCATATTTAAAGTTGAGTTTTGCACTAACATGACCCTGTCATATAGAGTTTTTACACGTAAGATTCATGCACGCAGCACAGCTTTTACATCCAAGCTAGCCAAGTGGGACCTAACCCACGATTCAATGCTTATGTCATGCCAATTTAAGTGGCCAAGTTATAGAAGAAAGGACCTAACTATTGGAATCCTTGGCCAAGTTGCATCAAAAGTTCACAAGGCCCAGTCAACTAGGCCATGGAAAAAGACCTTAATTCACTCTAATTGTATTTTGACCCTTGTGGACTTTGGATGTAAAATTCCCACCCTAGAATTAGGCAGGGTGTTGATGTGAGGATAAGATCAGAATGTGGATAGTTTGTATTCTGACTTTTGCTGATAATGTTATCACATGTGTTTACGACAAGAAAAGGTCCTAAATTTTTTACTCTCGAAGTCTTTAGAGTCTTTGAAAATCAGACCTAGTTGAAAGGCCCTCTCTTTCTAAAGCCTTCATGATATGATATGATGGGAAGTGGTCTAGCTCATGGATGAATAAGCATGTGTGTGCTCGCCGTAATGTACAACACCAGCTCGAATAGAACCTATCTCATTCAGATTATCCTTTTTAGGAGAAAAGAAAAAAAATAAAAGAAAAAGTATCAAGAGATGCAAGGAGAAGGTTCTGGCAGTACCTTCAAGTCTTGCACATTTGCAACATTGTACCATGAGAGCTCCTTAAGGGCTCTGCATGCACTCAAATCAAAGGGCCTGGCTGTGTCACTTTTCATCCCACGCACCACCGAAAGGTGCCTGAGCTTGGCTGCTTGTTGGCAATCCCCTTTTATTTTGACATCTTGTAAAACACGCAAGCGCGGCATTCGCTGAAGCGTCTGAGCTTCCACTGTCACGTCCATCAACCCCACGACCTTCTCCAGCGCACCCTGCACACCACCACTCTTCAAGCTTCAATCTTCAATTATACATATGTCAAAACATACTCCCATTTATAATCTGCCCCCCTCACCAAGTTAGTAGTCTCCTCCAAGTCATCCTCGTCTCTAACACGGATCTCCTCCTTGTCGTCTGCCACCATCCGCAACCCCATTGTCTTGAACACGTCATGCACTTGCACCCGATATTTGTCATGCATGGCCACATATTCGTCTTGCATGATGACCAGATGCATGGCCACATATTCGTCATCCATGGCCAGATTTTCGTCACTTCTCTTCTCCACAAGTGCACGCTGGCGAAGACAGTCCAAGTGCCTTGGGCTCACCTGACGCTCAGCACTTGACCATGTCACGCCCCTGCGCACCGTCGTGAAGGCAACGACGATGTCCAAGAATTTCTTTCTGATCTCTGGGTCCAGATGGTCTATGCTGAACCGCAAACGTGAATACAACGGATCCTCGGCTCCTCCACCCAAAGGTACCGCTGCTCTCATGTCCTGGGCAACTCTCTCCCAAACCTTCACGTCCCTCGGACCCTCGTTGCTTTGCCCAATGTAACGGCCCACCACTGTCAACGCCAACGGTAACCCATCGCACAACTTCAGCACGTCCCTCTCCAGCGCCTCCATCTCAGCATTTGGTGAACACTCCGCATGCTGCATGCCAGCTTGCTGCACTTGCCTCCACAGCAGCTCTCTCGCTTGCTCCTCATTCAACTTCTTCACTGTAATGATGGACTGGCAGTCACTGATTTTGAGCCTCCCTGCGAGATCTTTACAAATATCCTCGTTTCTTGTAGTTACAAGAATCCTGCTTCCCTCCGGGAAAAATTCTGCTTCAGGCAGCCATAATTCCTTCATTATATCTAACACATTATCCAAGTACAAGAATACAGGCTCACTAATTTTTTTCAGCTCCTCTTTCAACTGTGATACGCCATCCTTTAGACAGGAAATTTTGGGTGTGCTGTGCCTGCATATTTTGTCCAGGATCTGCTTTTGAATTTTCTGCAGTCCATCATCATTAATTTCCAATGGCAACTCCACGTGACAACACCGATGTAACCGACTTTTATTTTCTGGACTAATCTTTTTTTGGAACTCCGAAAAGATAGCCTCCCCCAATGTAGATTTTCCAATCCCTCCCATCCCCTGTAGGAAAACCACCACTAATTGGCTGCAATCCCTATTCAAATGATCCATGGCATTTTGCATTACTTCCTCTCCTCCAACTGCAAAAAGTCCACATCCAAGGCAAATTAACATCGTTCAAAGCAATGTAGTCAAAAATTCCCTCTCAAGGAAGGCAGTAGGCAGTGTGTTCTTATGTTGACTGGGGACTGCTACCATTATAATACCACTTTTTATATATTGAGAAAGAAAGAATAGATGTGGTTTAGACGATCCAACAACCAAAAATAGTTATGACCTACGAACATATATTTTGAGATCTAGTACAGAGACAAGATACACACGGTACCTATTCCATCAACTGGAGGGAAGGTATATTGACGATGTAGCCTTGGACCCTCACGAAACCTAATTTTATCCATGTGTCTTCTGATTTCTTCAGATGCTCCATCCAAATCCTTCTCCAAACCAGCTATTGCGTCTTGGATCATTGAAGCCTTAAAGAACCTACAACCTCACAACTCTTGTTATTAAGTCTGCATTGCGAAGGAGTCTTTGCTTACTTTCAGAAATACTGATTATCGCCTAGCCCCTTTGATTACATGCATCTTACCTTAAGATAAGATGCTTGGGACCATCGCCCTGCACCATGGAGCTACATATGATAGCACACTGGAATGCTGTTTGTACGCTATCTTGGAGAACCTTGATGTCATCATCCTTGATACTGGCCTGCCATATCTCTTTCGTGTATTCCAGTCGATGAACTATTTTACGTAGAAGTTGTAAACAGTCCTTCCAGTTCTGCGCAGTGGCATCGATCCTTTCAAGTGACCAAGCGATCAAAGAGAACCCAACAGCCACCCAATGCACTCCACCAAGTCCTCCGAGGGCTTCCTCCAATAGAGGCAAAAGTACGGTTTTACCCGTCTCAGCAACCTACGTGATACATTAAAGGGGGGTTACGACGACACCATGCAGCCATCAATAAAAAGGAGAAGATGCTCATGGTCATGGCATGCCATCAAACGATAATATGGTCACTACTTACCTCACTAGTAAAAGCTCTGGGGAGAGTCTCCATGAAAGACGTGGTCTGCCCTTTATAAGAGTCCCAGTGTGACGCTAAACGATGAACGTTTGAGGGGTGATCCGCCAGCTCCAGACGGCCAAGCTGAAGTGTAATCAAAAAGAAGCTCGATTGAACGGTCAGGAAAAACATAATCCTCCTATAAAATCAATAAGCTCCGAATTAACAAACCCACAACTTATTCAAATTTGCTACTCAATCTATATATATAGGAAGCAACGAGTGCTGTCGGACCTGCTCTTTGATGTCAGCCAACAATCCGTGAAGGACCTCTAGAGTCGTTTCCTTCTTCTCGAAGACAGGCAACTTGATTGGATACTCGGTGGCAGCAGTTGATTCAGAAGGTGAAGCGGCGGGCTGATTGGGGCGGCAACACAGCCAATTGACGATACATCTCTTCATTTCTTCTAGATTGCGACTTGTACTGCGAGCGTGGAGAGCAAGCTAGCGAGCAAACAAAGCTTTTCTACTCAGAAATCAAGCAAGCAAGCGAACAGGGATCAACACAGTGACGAGCGAGGAGAAAGCTAGGTAGAGGTCGTCACAGAAAGAGCCCAGAGGAGGCTACGAACTACTTTAATGAACTTGTAGAAGAAGAAGGAGAAGAGGAGGAAGAAGCACAGGGGGCTACGAACTACTTTAATAAACTTGTAGAAGAAGAAGGAGAAGAGGAGCAAGAAGAAGGGAGGGGTGGAGTCCGTGGAGCAAGAGTCTCATCATTCGCACGTGGAGTCCGTGGGGGAAGTGCTTGTAGGCGTGGAGTCCGTGGGGGACGTGCTTGAAGGCGTGGAGTCCGTGAAGCATCATTCACGGTGCTTGTAGGCGTGGAGTCCGTGGAGGGTCTCATCATTCAACGCTTGTAACGCTGCTGGCAAAATGCGATGTTTTCCATACATCAGTGATAATATTTGAGGGGCGTCACGCCGCCGTAAAATACTTGCCAATTTTTAAAATGCCCGTCAAAATTTACACTATAATACAAAAACGAAAAAAAAAACTTGCTATATTATCAAGCCTTAATAAATAACTTTTTCTTAAATATTTTCCCTCTTTTTTGTTTTGACACGCTTTTTCATGGAAAAATGTGAAAATAATATTAACTTCTTTATTGTTTTTTTTTGTTTTCAAGGTCATTACTCTTCTTCTTTTTGCTTTTCTTGCCAAGTGAGGAAGGCCCTAGATAAAAGATTTATCAAACTTAATTTGAATGTCACACTAAATTAATGAACTTCTTTGAAATCCTTCAACTATTTATACTAGTCTCCCACCCGTCCTCCGGAAAGGGAGGAATGTATACCATACCAATTAGATTTTTCCCATCTAGTTTAAAATGGGATTTTTTTTTCTCTAGATCTTATTTTGTCTCTATTACTCCCATCCTTCTAAAAAAAATGCATGGGACTCCATCACTTAGAAGATGCAAACTTTGTTGAGTATGGAGACTCGTGGACCTTTTAAAGGTCTACTACACATAATGTGGCTTGATACCATTGTACTCTACTTCTAGGATAGAATCATGCACAACTTCTAATGAAACTATATCTTTTTTTTATTTTAAAAAATTTGTCAAGAATCATGGGTTTACATACACTACTCACACACCCACAACTCCGGTTACATGGACGTGCAACACCATAGAGAGTACGGATCGAACCCACACCTCTACTTTAACCACTCCATTTACAGCCGCATTCGCATAGATAAAGTGTGTACTAGGACAACCGCTTGAGGGTGAGTGTTGGAGAATAGGCCTTATCCAAGTAGAAAAGGATAACTATGTGTGAATAGCCTATAAAAAAGCAACATATGTATGTGTGTGTCACCCCACTCATAGAGTGGTCCACCTAAATATCTAGATATTATACTTGTATTGACCTAAGCAATGATATCATGCAAGAGAGGCTCTAAAGCCTACAAAAGCATTGTCATATATGTGTGCGTGTCACCCCACTCTTAGAGTGGTGCACCTAAATATCTAGATATTATAGCTTTATTGACCTAATCAATGATGTCATGCAAGAGAGGCTCTAAAGCCTACAAAAGCATTATACTTGACTGAAGAAATACAACACAAGTCACATCATTTGAGTCGTGCAAAACTATCTCTTTATTTGTGTAATGTCTTTCTCTTTTCTCTCTCTCTCTTTCTTTACTCCAATGCCATATCCATGTTTTAGTACAAGCCACCTAAATATCTAGATATTATACTTGTATCAAGTTATTCCTTTGCATGATTTTGATTACTTCTTGGGTTTATGAAAACTCACTTTTCTCATCTATTAAAAACTATCAATTTAATTAGTCACTCATTGCTAATCATTTCTTTTCGTACCTTTTTATTATCATTTCCCTCATGTTTCCTTTAACCATACTAGGTGGATATTACGTCATCACACTAGGTGATGACCAATTGTCTCACCTAATGTACATGACCTTAGTGTGGAGTAAAGGAGGGCACACACACACACCCATAGACACAAATAAGTCTCCTTGAGCAAGTTTTTAAACAATCCTTTACAAGGTTCCTCTCTCTCTATCTCTCTCTCTTTCAAATTGGTATCAAAATTCTAAGATCTCTCTCTTTCAAATTAGTATCAAAATTCTAAGATCTCTCTCTCTCTCTCTCTCTCTCTCTCTCTCTCTCTCTCTATTTGGAGTGAAGTTGGAGTTAAAGGTCTGTGACTCACTACCTTATCCATTAGTTTTATATTTTTAATAATTTTTTTAGAAGGATCGTTAAAGGTTTGGCCCCTTTTGTTCCTACGAAAAGGAATCAATTTTTTTTAATGATAATTCACTCAGTCATGTGCTCAATTCTTAATGAAGTTCTTTATTCTACCTACTCTCTCTCCTATGGCTTGTATCCATACAATTCTAATGCCAAACTTGTTGAGCCGCTCCAACCTCCTTGGCACTCATACTTACCCTACATGTGCCCCTTTTAATGCACTTCTAAAATCAATTGGGTTGTGAGATTAGTGAGCATATTTACTCCTTGCGTCAGTGGAATGATATACCAATTGCAAAATTGTTATGTTTTGAACTTGCATAGCTTGACTTAGTGCTTCCCTTACTTGCCATGATGATCATTATTTAACTTCTCAAAATTATTAGGATTGAGATCTAGATTTCTTTTTTCAAATTAGTACAAAGAGTTCTCGATAGAGAAAGGCTCTAGATGGAGAAATCTAGAGATAGAAGAGGAGATTCTAAAGAGGAAAAGAGAAGTGATCTTCTAAGTAAGTAGTAGATTATGTTCAAAACCCTAAATTTTAATTTTACTCTGGAGAATCAAGTTATATTATATATGATTAGATCATTCCAAAGGAAAGCATGTTTTTAGAGAGAGAAACATACAATTAATCCCTAAATAAAGAGATTAGAGTACCTTAATCAAGAGTAGGATTATATCTCAAAAGTAAAGTCTAGAAGTAGCCAAATAATATTTTTTTAAATAATGAATAAGGACCAAAATTAAAATCAAGAACCAAAAAGTAGGGATTGATATGTAAAGGCCTAATCCTTAAGAGCTATGAAGATAATATCAAGGGAAATGAACTTGGAAAAAAAACAAGATGAAATAAATTCAAGAGACTTTATAGGAAGAGAAGTCCTTAAGAGTAATCCTATAGATTTTTGACATAAGCTTAAGGAATGACTATAACAAATATGATAATAATGGCCTTAGAATAACTCTTGTTTCTATTCAAAAAGTACCTTAGAATGACCATCTTTGTACATGAAGGACTTTAAGCAAAGTTGACTAGAATAGAGGCTTGGAAATCATCCCAAGAAACAAAGAATCATGAGAAGACCTCACCATGATATGTTATGGCTAGAGGAATTTGACTTGTTCGGTTCGACTCAAGAGCTATGGTGTCTTATAAAGCTTGTGATGGTTTATCTCCATAATCAAGGAGTCATGACATCTTATTAAGCACGAACGAGCCGCTCAATGTGACTTATTTGTGAGAATCCTGAAGGGAGGCATCATTCAACCTTTCTTGCGTAAGGATTGTTCTAGTTAGATTGCAAGGAGCTAACAGAATAGCCAAGCATTAGGACATGGTGATATGAGAACTCGAGTGAGTCTCCCTATCCTTAGTGTGATTTCACTACCATAGATAGAGGGGTAGGAGTCTCACAGCCTTTCTTCTTGGTTTTTTACGCTATTGTACGCAACATGAAATTGAGTTATTCTCTTGACATGGCGGTTCTTATTAAAAACATTAATATTTTTAATATTCAATATTGAAGATTTTGTGTGCGTTTATAGATTCTTATCATTATAAGTCCTTAATCCCTAGGAACCTTGTATCCAAATATCTTCCTCTATGTCTTTTTAGACCTAAGATTAAGTTATTCCTTTGTATGATTTTGATTTCCTCGGGTTTATGAAAAAACACTTTTCTCATCTATTAAAAACTATCAATTCAATTAGTCACCATTGCTAATCATTTATTTTCATTCCTTTTTATTGTCATTTCCCTCATCTTTCCTTTAACCATACTAGGTGGATATTAACATTCCTTTACAAGGTTCCTCTCTCTCTATCTCTCTCTCTTTCAAATTGAGATCAAAATTCTAAGATCTCTCTCTCTCTCTCTCTCTCTCTCTCTCTCTCTCTCTCTCTCTCTCTCTCTCTCTCTGGATTTGGAGTGAAGTTGGAGTTAAAGGTCTATGATTCACTCTCTCTCTCTCTCTCTCTCTCTCTCTCTCTCTCTCTCTCTCTCAAGTTGGAGTGAAGTTGGAGTTAAAGGTCTATGATTCACTACCTTATCCATTATTTTTATATTTTTAATAATTTTTTTATAAGGATTGTTAAAGGTTTGGCCCCTTTTCTTCCTACTAATTTCTTGATGACAATTCACTTAGTCGTGTGCTCAATTCTTGATGACAATTCACTCTTGTGTTTGCACCTACTCACCCTAGACAACCTTAAATATGAGATAACCTTAAATGTGCCTCTATAGTAATGGTCAATAAGCCTTGAAGTTCTTTATTCTACCTGCTCTCTCTCATATGGCTTGTATCCATACAATTCTAATTCCAAACTTACTGAGCCGCTCTCCACTCTAACCTCCTTGGCACTCGTACTTACACTACATGTGCCCCTCTTAATGCACTTCTAAAATCCATTGGCTTGTGAGATTAGTGAGCATATTTACTCCTTGCGGCAGTGGAATGATATGCCAATTGCAAATTTGTCATGTTTTTAACTTGCATACCTTGACTTAGTGCTTTTCTTACTTGGTGAAAGTGTTTGTCTTGTGACATTGATAATAAATGGGATGGGTAATGACACATGCCTTCCCACTTCTATGAAATAGTGTACTAATACTTACTTTCATGTTTAGATGGTGGCAGGTAACAATTTATCCCCTTCAGGATTACATCTTTCGTAAGATTAGTGGAATCTTTACTTCAAGTTTTCTATGGCAACACACATGTATAGTCTCTTTCAAATAGTTACAATGTATCATTTCCTCTCTCAGAATGTAAGTTAATAGCTTTGTCATATATTTTCGTACTTGTAAGCTACTATAGGTTTCATTTGATAATATTGTTGTATTTCATAAGACAATGAAATATTATTGTATTATTTCATTGTCTTATGAAGGCATGGTAAACTTAACAAAGATACACACACACACACACACACTCACACACACACACACACATGTTGGTTTTGGCATGATGATTTCCTTTTTCCTTTTTCCTTATTTTTTTTTTCTTATGTGAAAATTGATGGTCCCTTTTTCTTAACGCTTTTTCCCCCTGTTGTGAAGGTATTTCTTTTTAAGCATGTAAAAGTTGAAGAGGAAAAATGGCTATTTCTTTTTAGATGAGTTTTTTTTCTTACAAGAAGGCTATGTTTTGGTCTTATGAGAAAACAAATTCAAAAAACTTATGTGGCTTTTTTTGGAGGGCTTTTTGGGCTAATGTTAATTTTTTATTGTAGTTGGATAACTAACGGAGGCCTTGGTGTTTTCTTTGAATGAACTATATCTTTTTTTTATTTAAAAAAAATTGGCGAGAATCACGGGTTTATATACACTACTCACACACCCAACTCCGGTTATATGGACGCGCAACACCGTAGAGAGTACGGATCGAACCCACACCTCTGGCTGGGACTTCCTCCACTTTAACCACTCCACTTACAACCGCGTTCTCATAGATGAAGTGTGTATTAAGACAATGCACTTGAGGGTGAGAGTTGGAGAACAAGCCTTATCCAAGTAGAAAAGGATAAGTGTGTGTGAATAGCCTCTAAAAATCAACATTTGTATGTGTGTGTCACCCCACTCTTAGAGTGGTCCACCTAAATATGTAGATATTATACTTGTATTAACCTAAGCAATGATATAAGTATAATATCTAGATATCATACTTTTATTGACCTAAGCAATGATATCATGCAAGAGAGGCTCTAAAGCCTACAAAAGCATTGTCATATATGTGTGCGTGTCACCCCACTCTTAGAGTGGTGCACCTAAATATCTAGATTTAATACCTTTATTGACCTAATCAATGATGTCATGCAAGAGAGGCTCTCAAGCCTACAAAAGAATTATCCTTGAGTGAAGACATACAACCCAAGTCACATCATTTGAGTCGTGCAAAACTATCTCTTTATTTATGCAATGTCTTTCTCTCTTCTCTCTCTCTCTCTTTCTTTACTCCAATGCCATAGGCATGTTTTAGTATAACCCACCATTGCCTCTGTGCAAGCAACTAACCCGAGGTCTGATTTTAAACAATCCGTACTTACACTACATATGTCCATCTTAATGCACATTTTAAATTGATTGGCTTGTGAGACTGTGACCATATTTATTGTAACTCTAACTACCTTTGTTCCTCAAATTTTTTCCTTCATTTGGCTGGTCATTGGCCTTCACTTATTATGAAATTGATTTAGAATGATGAATTAGATAAATTTTTGAATAAGAAATTTCTTTGCACATGCCCTCAAAAATAAAGAATTAATTGGTCATAGATATTCACCTTAGCCTACGAGCGATAAACCAATAGGAATATGCATGATCTATTGTGGATAGATTGGTAAATGTAATTATACTTAGGATACACATAAAATTGTTCGATGAAAAGAATTATGGGTAGATTCCTATTAGTATCCTAATCATAGATTAATGAAACTAGATTAACCTAAAGTTAATTTAATAATATAACCTTAGGATAAAATTTACACTAAGGGATAAAACACTATATTTTGATGTTAGTGTATCTAAATTTAATAGGCTGGACCTAGGATAGCACACATTAAATTGCCTTGATTTTTAATATTATTTAGGGTTAAAATGAGATGTGTACCAAAATGTGCACATAATTATGCACATCAAATTGTGCACATAGATGTGTACAATTGACCCTATGAGGATTGATTTAAGATAAATACTTTAGTTCAATTGGAAATTTTTGGGATTGAGATCTAGAATTCTTTTTTCAAATTGGTACAAAGAATTCTTGATAGAGAAAGGCTCTAGACGGAAATCTAGAGATAGAAGAGGAGATTCTAGAGAGGGAAAGGGAAGTGATCTTCTAAGCAAGTAGTCTTAAGGATAAGATTATGTTAAAAACCCTAAATTTTAAATTTACTTTGGAGAAGCAAGTTATATCAAATATGATTAGATCATTCCAAAGGAAAGCATGTTTTTAGAGAGAGAAACATCCAATTAATCCCTAAATCAAGATATTAGAGTACCTCAATCAGAGTAGTATTATATCTCAAAAGTAAACTCTAGAAGTAGCCAAATAATATTTTTTAAAAGAATGAACAAGGACCAAAATTGAAATCAAGAACCCAAAAGTAGGGATTGATCTGTAAAGGCCTAATCCTTAAGAACTATGAAGATAATATCAAGGGAAATGAACTTGAAAAAAAAAATCAAGATGAAATAAATTCAACGAACTTTTAAGGAAGACAAGTCCTTAAGAGTAATCCTAGAGATTTTTGTACATAAGCTTAAGGAATGAATATAACAAATAGGATAATAATGGCCTTAGAATGACTCTTGTTTCTATACAAAAAGCACCTTAGAATGACCACCTTTGTACGTGAAGGACTTCAAGCAAAGTTGACGAGAATAGAGGCTTGGAAATGATCCTCCCAAGAAGGAAAGAATCATGAGAAGAACTCACCAGGATATGTTATGGCTAGAGGAATTCGACTTGTTTGGTTTGATTGGAGAGCTATGGTGTCTTATAAAGCTTGTGATGGTTTATCTCCAAAATAAATTAAAAAATATGGTTCTTAGAACAACAAGAAAAAAACTTGAGACAAGTAAAGGTAAATCTTGAATAAGGATAGAAGAATTACCTCCATAATTGAGGAGTCACGACATCTTATTGAGCATAAAGGAGCCGCTCAATGTGACTTATTTGTGAGAATCATGAAGGGAGGTATCATTCAACCTTTCCTGTGTAAGGATTGTTATAGTCAGATTGCAAGGAGCTAACAAAATAGCCAAGCATTAGGACATGGTGATATGAGGCCTCTAGTGAGTCTCCTTATCCTTAGTGTGATTCCGCTACCATAGATAGAGGGGTAGAAGTCTCACAACCTTTCTTCTTGGTTTTTGAGGCTATTGTACGCAACATGAAATTGAGCTATTCTCTTGACAAGGAGATTCTTATTGAAAACATTAATATTTTTAATATTTAATATTGAAGATTTTGTGTGCCTCTATAGATTCTTATCATTATAAGTCCTTAATTTCTAGGAACCTTGTATCCAAATATCTTACTCTATGTCTTTTTATACCTAAGATTAAGTTATTCCTTTGTATGATTTTGATTTCCTCTTGGGTTTATGAAAAATCACTTTTCTCATCTATTAAAAACTATCAATTCAATTGGTCACTCATTGCTAATCATTTATTTTCATTCGTTTTTATTGTCATTTCCCTCATCTTTCCTTTAACCATACTAGGTGGATATTATGTCATCACACTAGGTGATGGCCAATTGTCTCACCTAGTGTACATGACCTTAGTGTGGGGTAAAGGAGGGTACACAACACACACACATAGACACAAACAAATCTCCATGAGCAAGCTTTTAAACATTCCTTTACAAGGTTCCTCTCTCTCTATCTCTCTCTCTTTCAAATTGGTATCAAAATTCTAAGATCTCTCTCTCTCTCTCTCTCTCTCTCTCTCTCTCTCTCTCTCTCTCTCTCTCTCTCTCTCTCTCTCTCTCTCTCTCTCTCAAATTGGAGTGAAGTTGGAGTTAAAGGTCTATGATTCACTACCTTATCCATTATTTTTATATTTTTAATATATTTTTTATAAGGATCGTTAAAGGTTTGGCCCCTTTTCTTCCTACTAATTTCTTGATGACAATTCACTTAGTCGTGTGCTCAATTCTTTATGACAATTCACTCTAGTGTTTGCACCTACTCACCCTAGACAACCTTAAATGTGAGATAACCTTAAATGTGCCTCTATAGTAATGGTCAATAAGCCTTGAAGTTCTTTATTCTACCTGCTCTCTCTCATATGGCTTGTATCCATACAATTCTAATGCCAAACTTGCTGAGCCGCTCTCCACTCTAACCTCCTTGGCACTCGTACTTACACTACATGTGCCCCTCTTAATGCACTTCTAAAATCCATTGGCTTGTGAGATTAGTGAGCATATTTACTCCTTGCGGCAGTGGAATGATATGCCAGTTTTAAAATTGACATGTTTTTTACTTGCATAGCTTGACTTAGTGCTTTTCTTACTTGGTGAAAGTTTGTCTTGTTACATTGATAATAAATGGGGATGGGTAATGACACCTACCTTCCCACTTCTATGAAATAGTGTACTAATACCTACTTTCATGTTTAGATGGTGGAGGTAATAGCTTATCCCCTTCAAGATTACATCTTTCGTAATATTAGTGGAATCTTTACTTCAAGTTTTCTATGGCAACACACATGTATAGTCTCTTTCAAATAGTTACAATGTATCATTTCCTCTCTCAGAACGTAAGTTTAATAGCTTTGTCATATATTTTCGTACTTGTAGGCTACTATAGGTTTCATTTGATAATATTGTTGTATTTCATAAGATAATGAAATATTATTATATTATTTCATTGTCTTAGGAAGGCATGGTAATCTTAACACACACACACTCACACACACACACACATGGGTTTGGCATGATGATTTCCTTTTTCCCTAATTTTTGTTTTTTTGCTTATGTGAAAATTGATTGTCGCTTTTTCTTAAGGCTTTTTTTCCCCTTTTGTGAAGGTATTTCTTTTTAAGCATGTAAAAGTTGAAGGGGAAAAATGGCTATTTCTTTTGAGATGAGTTTTTTCTCTTACAAGAAGGCTATGTTTTGGTCTTATGAGAATAAAATTCAAAGAACTTATATGACTTTTTTTGGAGGGTTTTTTGGGCTTATGTTAAATTTTTCTTGTAGTTGTGGACAACTAACAGAGGCCTTAGTGTTTTATTCTAATGAAACTATGTCTTTTTTCTATTTAAAAAAATTGGCGAGAATCATGGGTTTGTATACACTACTCACACACCCAACTCATGTTAAATTGATGTGCAACACCATAGAGCGTACGGATTGAGCCCACACCTCTGGCTAGGACTTTATCCACTTTAACTACTCCACTTACAGCCGCGTTCACATAGATAAAGTGTGTACTAGGACAACGTACTTGAAGGTGAGTGTTGGAGAACAGGTCTTATCCAAGTAGAAAAGGATAAGTGTGTGTGAATAACCTCTAAAAAAGCAACATGTATGTGTGTGTGTCACCCCACTCTTAGAGTGGTCCACCTAAATATCTAGATATTATACTTGTATTGACCTAAGCAATGATACAAGTATAATATCTAGATATTATAGTTGTATTTACCTAAGCAATGATATTATGCAAGAGAGGCTCTAAAGCCGACAAAAGCATTGTCATATATGTGTGCGTGTCACCCCACTCTTAGAGTGGTGCATCTAAATATCTCGATATTATACCTTCATTGACCTAATCAATGATGTCATGCAAGAGAGGCTCTAAAGCATTATACTTGAGTGAAGAAATACAACACAAGTCACATCATTTTGAGTAGTGCAAAACTATCTCTTTATTTGTGCAATGTCTTTCTCTCTTCTTTCTTCTCTCTCTTTCTTTACTCTGTCTTTATTTGTGCAATGTCTTTCTCTCTTCTCTCTTCTCTCTCTCTTTCTTTACTCCAATGCCATAGGCATGTTTTAGTAAAAGCCACCATTGCCTATGTGCAAGCAACTAACCCTAGGTTTGATTTTGAACAATCCGTACTTACACTACATATGTCCCTCTTAATGCACATTTTAAATTATTTGGCTTGTGAGACTATGACCATATTTATTGTAACTCTAACTACCTTTGTTCCTAAATTTTTTTCCTTCATTTGGCCTTCACTTATTATGAAATTGATTTAGATTGATGAATTAGATAAGTTTTTGAATGAGAATTTTCTTTGCACATGCCCTCAAAAACAAAGAATTATTTGGTCATAGATATTCACCTAACCTAAGATAAACCAATAGGAATATTCCTTATCTATTGTGGATAGATTGGTAAATGTAATTATCTTAGGATACATATAAAATTATTTAATGAAAAGAATTATGGGTAGATTCCTATTAGTATCCTAATCATAGATTGATGAAACTATATTAACCTTAAGTAAATTTAATAATATAACCTTAGGATGAAATTTACACTAAGGGATAAAACACTATATCTTGATATTTGTGTATCTAAATTTAAGAGGTTGGACCTAGGAAAGCACAAGTTAAATTGCCTTGACTTTTAATAATATTACTTAGTGTTAAAATGAGATGTGTAGTATCGAAATGTGCACATTAAGTATGCACATTAAATTGTGCACATAGATGTGTACAATTGACCCTATGAGGAGTGATTTAAGATAAATACCTTAGTTCAATTAGAAATTGTTAGGATTGAGATCTATAATTCGTTTTTCAAATTTGTACAAAGAATTCTCGATAGAGAAAGGCTCTAGATGGAGAAATCTAGAGATAGAAGAGGAGATTCTAGAGAGAAAAAGAGAAATGATCTTCTAAGCAAGTAGTCTTAAGGATAAGATTATGTTAAAAATCCTAAATTTTAAATTTACTCTAGAGAATCAAGTTATATCAAATATGATTAGATCATTCCAAAGGAAAGCATGTTTTTAGAGGGAGAAATATCCAATTAGTCTTTAAATCAAGAGATTAGAGTACCTTAATCAAGAGTAGGATTATATCTTAAAATTAAAGTCTAGAAGTAGCCAAATATTTTTTTTTAAAGAATGAATAAGGACCAAAATTAAAATCAAGAACCAAAAAGTAGGGATTGATCTGTAAAGGCCTGAACTATGAAGATAATATCAAGGGAAATGAACTTGGGAAAAAAAATTCAAGATGAAATAAATTCAAGGGACTTTAAAGGAAGAGAATTCCTTAAGAGTAATCCTATAGATTTTTGACATAAGCTTAAGGAATGAATATAACAAATAAGATAATAATGGCCTTAGAATGACTTTTGTTTCGATACAAAAAGTACCTTAGAATGACCATCTTTGTACATGAAGGACTTTAAGCAACATTGACTAGAATAGAGGCTTGGAAATGATCCCAAGAATGAAAGATTCATGAGAAGACCTCACCAGGATATGTTATGGCTAGAGGAATTCGACTTGTTCGGTTCGACTCAAGAGCTATGGTGTCTTATAAAGCTTGTGATGGTTTATCTCCAAAATCAAAAAAATAATTATGGTTCTTAGAACGGGGAAAAAACTTGAGACGAGTAAAGGTAAATCTTGAATAAGGATAGAAGAATTACCTCCATAATCGAGGAGTTAGGACATCTTATTGAGCACGAAGGAGCTGCTCAATGTGACTTATTTGTGAGAATGATGAAGGGAGGTATCATTCAACCTTTCCTGGCATAAGGATTGTTCTAGTCAGATTGCAAGGAGCTAACAGAATAGCCAAGCATTAGGACATGGTGATACGAGGCCTCGAGTGAGTCTCCCTATCCTTAGTGTGATTTCGCTACCACAGATAGAATGGTAGGAGTCTCACAACCTTTGTTCTTGGTTTTTGAGGCTATTGCACACAACATGAAATTGAGTTATTCTCTTGACAAGGGGATTCTTATTGAAAACATTAATATTTTTTAATATTCACTATTGAAGATTTTGTGTGCCTTTATAGATTCTTTTCTAGGAACCTTGTATCCAAATATCTTACTCTATGTCTCTTTAGACCTAAGATTAAGTTATTCCTTTGTATGATTTTGATTTCCTCTTGGGTTTATGAAAAATCACTTTTCTCATCTATTAAAAACTATCAATTCAATTGGTCACTCATTGCTAATCATTTATTTTCATTCCTTTTTATTATCATTTCCCTCATGTTTCCTTTAACCATACTAGTTGGATATTAGGTCATCACACTAGGTGATGACCAATTGTCTCACCTAGTGTACATGGCCATTGTCTATACGCAAGATGGTAAGATGAAGTACCTTGCAGATGTACTTTATGTTTGAAACATTACAAAGAATCTGGTTTATGGTGACCAGATGATTGAGCAAGGTTTGCAAGCCCGATTTAACCCTGATGGCTCTTATGTAGAAGACTTTAAAGATAAGTGTAGGTTGGTTGCAAAAGGCAACAAAGTGGGAAGAATGTTTACATTGAATGTAAATACGCCTAAAGTGAGTGCTACAATGTTTGCAAATGGTTAAGGAGTTGTTGCAAATATAGACATTTTGCATAGGAGAATTGGGCATGTAAATGTGCAAAGAATGAAGTCTATCTGTAAGGTTCCCTCCTTCCACAAATAGGGGAAACACTTAAGATAGTCCACTAAGTCTTATCTTAGAGAAAATTTCCTACTCATCGACACCTTGACCATATAGAGATTCAAGGATACGATTCATAGGTAAGACCTAGTTCTATCCCGCAGGGGGAGCGTGGTCTTCTAAAATCAAATCACCCATAGGGTAATTGATCATATAAATTGGGCAACTACAAGACTTGATTTCTAGAGGCAACGCTTTTTTCCTCATCCATGCAAGGCACAGCCGCTGGCCTAGTCTTCTAGAATAGAGTTGCCCGAGAACCTATTTATCTAGCGTAGGGCTTTCACTTAATCTGTTGGAAAGCTACCCGACTAATCGGGTCCACCCGTCCATAGAATGGTGCCGTCAGGGCATTCCATCCTCCCACTTTCCACCCTACTCACGCGTCAATTTGTTTTCTAATTAATCCTACCACACTGTTTGACATAAATAAACATGTTCCTTAATTAAGGCCCTTTTCACAAGGTTTGTTAAGATAGCCTGTTTACACATACACAATACAATCATGCCAACGATAAGATTTATAAAAACAAAGTTTAAACATGAATCAATTTCATACAAGCCAAACCGGCTCTCTTATTCTTTTCCTTTATACCGCCGCGATGATCTAGAATTCGGCCTTCCAGCCTCTACATGCTGGGCAAAATCCTACGGGACCATACACCTCATCGTCGGTCGCTGGCGAGGACTCAAGCCGGCCTGTCGCCCTCTCAGGCTCCATCGCTCGATCCTCCCACTCCTCGGAGGGATGTCTGCGCACTAGGGTGGGCTAATTCACCGCACTAGCCTAGGCCCTCAGAACTAGGCAGCATCACAATCACTCGCCTCAATCGGCGAACCTCATTCTCCCAATGGTATGAGGAATACCATGGGCCAACTCCGGGCCTTACTAACATCTCCACCGTCCGGCTGTACAAGCACAAGAACGGGCCAGCATCAAGGCAGGGAGAGTTGTACCTGTACCTTAATTTAACCAAGATAACAATCCATTTACTCACTAAACCATAGGACTAGAATCCATGTTACCTTCTTAAGAAAACAATCCTTTTCTCACACAGATTTTAGCATTTCAACTTGAGATTGCGATAAGACATTCTTTATTAAGACATATGCTGTTGTTTAAAAGAATACAAACTTTAAATGGTAAATCAATCAAATAGATCACTGTAACAATCAATAGAGAAGCCGGGGCCATACCTCAACCCCTAAGAATGATATATAATTGAAAAACAAAATACGTATATACCTTATAGAAATTTATCGTTTATCGTTGTCTTTGCTCGTATTAACAAGAGCTTTAGAACTTGACATATGAGAATAGAGTCTTCTAATACCTTGTCTTTTGATTGAAATCATCCAATAATCTCTAAGCTTTATCTCCTCTTACTCATACTGTGATTCTTCTCTCTTTCTAAGGTCTATGGCAAAATAGCCTTCTTCTCTTACAGGGCTACGGGATACTATTCTTTCTCTAAAAGAAAAGCTATGGAGTTTTGGTCTCTTCCTCCGAAAGACCATAGAAATCTATGCTTATTTTTTGAGATATTAGATAAGAATGAAGGGATATATGCATCTCAAACTCTAGGATTACCTTGAGGTTACTTGCTGCCTTCTCACAGTTTTCTCTGTGTAGAGACCCTGACAGAAACAGCAAATTGTTTCGGCCATAACTCTCTGATAAAAACTCAGAATATGGCCATGTAACCACTCAAAAGAACGGGAAGACATCTGGTCTGCAAGCCAGCGTGGGCAGAATAGGCAAAAACGTCTGTATATAGCCATAAACGCACCATCTTTAGAAACGCGTTATTTTTCCACATTTTTAGTATGCATGGACTCTAAATGTGTAAAAGTACTCTAAATATGACCTCTTATCACCTAAACTCGAAATTCTATTTTTGGGAATACTTATCTCTCAATAGAACTATTCTTATGTTCTTATAGGATTTTTGGAACTAATATTTTTATTCTAACACTTTCCTAATGTTTCTAGCCTTGTTGTCTCACTCTTCTCTAATTACACTCTCTTTCCTTATTGAATTCCATATTAAAAGAGACACATACATACATGACTTGGGAGGGACCTTACAATCTCCCCCACTTAAAAGATTCGAGATGTCCTCATCTCGCGAGCTAGGGTAGTATCTAAGTAAATCCTCCTGTCTCTTTCAAAGTGGTGTCCCCACTAGGTAGAAATCTACTTTTATATAAACATTGTTCCGAGTCCCTTATTTCCTGTGTTTGGCTCGTTTTGTTGTGCCTCCAAAAGGTCTATTATTCTAAAGTTAATTGGCCTTATTATCTTAAGTTCATGTATCCATATATCTCTCATATGCTATGAACCTTTGAATTCCTTATTCTATATTCCCATGTAATATGGTACTTAACAAATTGTCATGGAAAAACGCAAGGGAATCAATCCTTTACGCAATCTAACCTATGATAGCAATTTCATAATCTTAGTATCGTCTTGTAGAATACCTCTATTCATCATGCACATTACTTCACATGAATCTTGTACCAATCCTCTTCTATTTACTTATAGAAATACTTGTTGAATTTGGTTATCTTTAACCTAGCTATCCTTATTTCTTGACCTAATTTTTTGCTCTAGCTCATGATTCCTTGTAGCCATGGGTGGGCTTGACATTCCTCTTGAATTAGGGGACCTCTTCTTGATTAACATGGAAGCTTCTCGACACTTTCTATATAAAAAAAAACTTATCATAGTCTCTGGCTATAATTATGGCTTCTGAAATAAAGGATGGCTTTGCATTCTTGATGAGGTTATTCAAAGATAGATTAAGCTTCTAAATGAATCGATGGAGAAGAGTTACCTCATCCATCTCTACAACAAATCGGAGAAGTTTAACAAAAGTTTGGTGGTATTCTTTTAGGGTCTTCCTTTCTTGGGTTAGCTCCAAAAATTCATTCATTTGATCCTCTCGAAATCCTAGAGGACAAAACCTTTCACGAAGGTGTACTTTCATGGCATCTCATATAACTGATTCTAGCTCCAGTGGGTTAGATTGACAACAATGCTTCTAACTTTCTAGCTCCAATGGTTAGATTGACAACAATGCTTCCAACTAATTTGGCATTTCTTACGATTTTTAGACGTGAGCAAGGGTGAGCTTGCTTCTTTCATTGTATCCATTAAAAGTTCAAAACTATCAAATTCTTATCATAGCGCTACATCTAAAGAGGCACTCTAGATTAATATATGTGAGATCTTCATTTTCTTGAGAATTACACAACTAGTGCCTTGGGATTGACACATCCAAAGATTATCAGGATTGACATATCTGAGATGATTAGTTTTCTGAAAATTACACATCTAGTATCTTGGGATTAACACATCTAAGAGCATGATCCTTTGGGAATTACACATCCGAGATTCATGTTGTCTCAGATGGGTTCAAGATCTTGGATGATTATCCTAGTGTAAAGCATCCAATGGATGGCATTCACACGTCAACTATTCAAATCTTAATGGAGTTATAATCTTAATAATTTGTAATATGTAAATTAATGAGATATCCTGAAAATTTCTCTAAACAAGTTTCGGTCTATCCTTCTAGTTATTCAGTCTCTCACTAGTTTCTTAATTTGATCACCCTATGTTTTTCCTCACAAAAGGTTTCCTCCCCAATCTTATTTCTCAAGTTTATTGTACAAATATCTTGCGTGTGCACCCCCAAGATACAAGAACAATTTCATAGGATGATTGTCTCAACATGTGAGGATATTCAAACCACTTCTATGGCCAGTAGAGATGATTGATTCATCCTCATATGATAAACAATCACTTGTTTTAAACCCTTGACAATTAACCTTTGAAAAACAAATCCTAGGAACTAAGATCGGCTCTGATACCACTTGTAAGGTTCCCCCCTTCCACAAATAGGGGAAACACTTAAGATAGTCCACTAAGTCTTATCTTAGAGAAAATTTCCTACTCATCGACGCCTTGACCATATAGAGATTCAAGGATACGATTCATAGGTAAGACCTAGTTCTATCCCGCAGGGGGAGCGTGGTCTTCTAAAATCAAATCACCCATAGGGTAATTGATCATATAAATTGGGCAACTACAAGACTTGATTTCTAGAGGCAACGCTTTTTTCCTCATCCATGCAAGGCACAGCCGCTGGCCTAGTCTTCTAGAATAGAGTTGCCCGAGAACCTATTTATCTAGCGTAGGGCTTTCACTTAATCTATTGGAAAGCTACCCGACTAATCGGGTCCACCCGTCCGTAGGATGGTGCCGTCGGGGCATTCCATCCTCCCACTTTCCACCCTACTCACGCGTCAATTTGTTTTCTAATTAATCCTACCACACTGTTTGACATAAATAAACATGTTCCTTAATTAAGGCCCATTTTCACAAGGTTTGTTAAGACAGCCTGTTTACACATACACAATACAATCATGCCAAAGATAAGATTTATAAAAACAAAGTTTAAACATGAATCAATTTCATACAAGCCAAACCGGCTCTCTTATTCTTTTCCTTTATACCGCCGATGATCTAGAATTCGGCCTTCCAGCCTCTACATGCTGGGCAAAACCCTACGGGACCATACACCTCATCGTCGGCCGTTGGCGAGGACTCAAGCCGGCTTGTCGCCCTCTCAGGCTCCATCGCTCGATCCTCCCGCTCCTCAGAGGGATGTCTGCGCACTAGGGTGGGCTAATTCACCGCACTAGCCTGGGCCCTCAGAACTAGGCAGCATCACAATCACTCGCCTCAATCGGCGAACCTCATTCTCCCAATGGTATGAGGGATACCATGGGCCAACTCCGGGCCTTACTAACATCTCCGCCGTCCGGCTGTACAAGCACAAGAACGGGGCAG
This sequence comes from Cibotium barometz, assembly GCF_041138505.1. Classification (NCBI taxonomy): domain Eukaryota; kingdom Viridiplantae; phylum Streptophyta; class Polypodiopsida; order Cyatheales; family Cibotiaceae; genus Cibotium; species Cibotium barometz. Next base: position 32,858,960 of record NC_141079.1, on the reverse strand, counting down.
CATCAAGGCAGGGAGAGTTGTACCTGTACCTTAATTTAACCAAGATAACAATCCATTTACTCACTAAACCATAGGACTAGAATCCATGTTACCTTCTTAAGAAAACAATCCTTTTCTTACACAGATTTTAGCATTTCAACTTGAGATTGCGATAAGACATTCTTTATTAAGACATATGCTGTTGTTTAAAAGAATACAAACTTTAAATGGTAAATCAATCAAATAGATCACTGTAACAATCAATAGAGAAGCCGGGGCTATACCTCAACCCCTAAGAATGATATATAATTGAAAAACAAAATACGTATATACCTTATAGAAATTTATCGTTTATCGTTGTCTTTGCTCGTATTAACAAGAGCTTTAGAACTTGACATATGAGAATAGAGTCTTCTAATACCTTGTCTTTTGATTGAAATCATCCAATAATCTCTAAGCTTTATCTCCTCTTACTCATACTGTGATTCTTCTCTCTTTCTAAGGTCTATGGCAAAATAGCCTTCTTCTCTTACAGGGCTACGGGATACTATTCTTTCTCTAAAAGAAAAGCTATGGAGTTTTGGTCTCTTCCTCCGAAAGACCATAGAAATCTATGCTTATTTTTTGAGATATTAGATAAGAATGAAGGGATATATGCATCTCAAACTCTAGGATTACCTTGAGGCTACTTGCTGCTTTCTCACAGTTTTCTCTGTGTAGAGACCCTGACAGAAACAGCAAATTGTTTCGGCCATAACTCTCTGATAAAAACTCAGAATATGGCCATGTAACCACTCAAAAGAACGGGAAGACATCTGGTCTATAAGCTAGTGTGGGCAGAATAGGCAAAAACGTCTGTATATAGCCACAAACGCACCATCTTTAGAAACACGTTATTTTTCCACATTTTTAGTATGCATGGACTCTAAATGTGTAAAAGTACTCTAAATATGACCTCTTATCACCTAAACTCGAAATTCTATTTTTGGGAATACTTATCTCTCAATAGAACTATTCTTATGTTCTTATAGGATTTTTGGAACTAATATTTTTATTCTAACACTTTCCTAATGTTTCTAGCCTTGTTGTCTCACTCTTCTCTAATTACACTCTCTTTCCTTATTGAATTCCATATTAAAAGAGACACATACATACATGACTTGGGAGGGACCTTACACTATCCAAACTAAAGAAATTGTAACAGGGCTACCTAAGTTTAAGGTTGAAGGTATGTAGAAAGTACTTGAAGCATGTCAATTTGGAAAGAAAACAAAGTATGTATTTCCACATGACAGAAATGTGAGTAGGAATGTACTAGATGTTGTGCATTCAGATGTATGGGGTCCTATGAAGACTATGTCTATGGGTGGCTGTAGGTACTATGTAACATTCATTGATGACCACAAGAGGAAAGTGGGTGTAATTCATGAAGGAGAAGAGTGAAGTGTTCACTCATTTTCAGAATTTCAGAGTGATGGCTAAAAAACAGACATGAAAGCATGTGAAGTGCTTAAGGTCAGATGGAGGGGGAGAATACTTCTCCAATGAGTTCTTTGAATTCTTTTGCAAAAGAATGGTATCCATAGACAATTTACATGTAGATACACTCGGTAGCAAAATGGAGTTGGTGAGCAGAAAAACAGGAACATTGCAGATAGCACAAGCATTGATGGTAGAGAAAAATATGCCACATAGCTATTGGGCTGAGGCTGTGTCTACATCAGTTTATATCAAGAATAGGACTCCTATTGCAGCCATACATGATGTAACGCTATAGGAGATGTTTACTAGCAAGAAATCAGATTTGTCTCACTTATGGATGTATTACATATGTGCATGTGCCAGATGAGTTGCGTACTAAGCTAGATCCAAAGGAAGAAAAATATATGTTTATTGGGTATTCCCTTGAGCAAAAGGGATATAGATGCTATAATCCTACTACATGTGAATTGAGGGTAAGCAGGGATGTTATATTTAATGAGATGAGTAGCTGGTATATAATGTCAAATCAGGATCTCGCCCAAATCAGGGGAATCCCAGGAGAACTCCAGCTCACCCGTCTGCCTCTATAGAGCAGCCTCAGAACTCCTTCCTAGAACTGGGCAACCAAAGAGAAAGAGTTCCGCCTCAAACTGCAGCAACCAGAGCAGTCATAATTGCAGAAGTAGTGGAAGAGGAAAGAGGATAGATTTATGCTCCAATTGAAAACCAAGGGCCAAATCACTCACCAATTCTCCGTCATTCATACTCCAGCTGAGTATCAGGGTAAGCCTTTTAAGCTTTTGATTGATTCAGGCAGTACTCATTCTTTCATTTCCCCTGGATGCTTGTGTAAGCTAGTCTTAGATCACAAATCAGGGAAACCTATGCAAGTTGAATTGGCAAGTGGGAAGATTCTTTTCACTCACCTTGAGACAGATCGTACTCAGTTCAATAAAGATGAGAATTTAATTGACTGTCAGTTCAGAGTTATACCTTTGGGAGTTTTTGACGGGATCCTTGGAATGGATTGACTCCACAAAAATCAAGCTGACATTCACTATCATAATGGAACCATTTTCGTCCGTGACCTTCACGGAAACAAGGTTCAAGGAACCAGAATTTCAGGATCCCCAAGTCTGCAGTTAATAAAGACTTCTAAGTTACTAAAAGGACTTAGAAAGAAGCAGCGCATTATCTTGTCAAAATGAATCCGGTAGACTCAAAGTTAAAAGCTAAAGAACCTGAATGGTTAAGTGATTATGATGATTTACTCTTGACAGGGCTAACAGAGATGCCTCCAATTCTCAGCCAGTAGCCTTGCGCACATACAAAATGCCAGTTCTTGAAGCCATCGAACTCAAGGAATAGCTTAGACAATAGCTGTTAGAACAACTCTTCCAAATCTGGCATTGGTGCGCGGAGAGGGTAAGGCACATAAGGCTGCCTTCTTGATTCCATTGCAGCATAAGCATCTTGCATGATTCTTCGGGTGAGTTCAAATGGTGTGATTTGCATCAACACCTTGAACATGAGCTTTGGCTTTAAAAGTGGGTTTCCTGCTCTGATGAACCCCTCGTATTCTACAGTTGTCAAGGACTCAAGGACAATCATGTCAGTAAAAGCTTCAATGTCATCTTGAGGTTGGATATTACATACCTCATCAAGCGACCATGGTGCAGACATATTAGGTGCCGGCATGTCCCTCGGGGACTAAAGGGTTAGTGGGAATCTCGATAGGAATAGAAGGTCAGCGAGAGAATGTGCATTCTGCCTCAGATGGATTAGTAGGAGCTACACTCGGAAAGGGGTTTAATAATTTACTTACGATTGAAGAAAACGCATGATAAGTAGCTGAACTCGAGGAGCCTTGTGTCTCTTCTTGACCCTCTCTTGAAGTTGGGGGTGGGTGGTTGGGCTTGTTAGTTTTCATAAATTCCTAGAGTTTAGCTATATCTTCTGGGGTTCTATATTAGGATATTCAATATGTTGTTTATCAAAATTTTAAATCATAGTTGTGAGCATAGACTCCAAATTCTTATGGATACTTTGATAAAGTTTTATAATACCAAAAGGATGATATGAGGTGGATTCTGAAAGATTTAGGTGCTGATAGGTATTATAGACCTTTATCCCTTCGTGGTGGTAAGAAAGCCTTTACAGCAATGTAAACCGGCTGCTGTAACTTGTTTCTTTTGGGTGTCCCTGTAGGGTTCAAGGTCGGCTGTAGCCTGGATTGAGTGCTATCATGAGGCCGAAGGTGCAAAGTTATCATGTTTTTGTAGGAGAACATCTGTCTTGAAATATTACCATTTGCCACATAAATATTCAATATCTATGTTTTTCTTGTGGATGTTTCATCAGTTAGAGGATATGTTTTAGTACTTCAGATGCTTCTTTACTCTACTTGTGCTGTTAATGCTTAACTGTTGTAGTTTTACTGGATGTGTTATGTGACCTTATGTCAAGATGATGTAGTCTCATTCCTTTCATACATGCTTGTCTCAGGATGGTGTCAACTTTTGGAAGACCTCCAGCTTTAGCCCTTTGATGTTTGTGCATTTCATTCCGCTTCAATACGCACTTTTCTTAATTTACATGATAGGCTTGTCAAGTTTCAAGTTTGACATGTGTTCTTGTTATTGCTAGTGTATGCTAGACTCTTAATATTTAGGTATGGTGATTGATATGTCAAGATGTGCCCAATAAGGTAGAGGAAGAGTACGGTGGTTTACATATTAAGTGTTTCTGATTTAGTTGACATACCTGATTCAGTTACTGTGGTTTACTTGTGAAAATCTTCACTTAAGGTTCATGCTTCTTTGTATGTATATGTGCTCATTTTGGAAGGAGGTTCCAAAGGTACTTGCTGCGTATGGGAACCCATCTGTACATACAAGGGGGGTTTGCTATCTTGAATTTGTTGTAGGTTGATAGAATGGACTCGATTGTGTTGTGTCTGACTTGACCCATGAATGGGCTGTGAAATATGAGTTGAAAGTAGATGAATTGCCTGTGGTTCTGTGCAGACCCTTTTCTGTCTGTGCTATGCCCTTGAGATTGTCATTTGTTAACTTGCCTTCTGACTCTCACGAGTCTCATGTAAGTCAAAACTGTGAGTCCTCCCCTTTGTAGTGTGTATTGAGGATAAGTGTTCCAGTAACCCTCGTTCTAATGTTTTGTTGACCCAATTCCATTTTCCATGCACACCTCAGAATATGCATGTGCTTGATTGATGGCTCCACATTGTGCTTGCATAAGAGGTCTAAGCTAGAGCTGTAGGTGTGATGTACTTGATATACCTATTGCACATAACTTGCTATAATCAGCTACAAAATTAGTTTGTTATCCTATAGTTTCTTGTTCAATATCAAATTTAATTTTTACTGTATGGACAAATCTTGTGCTGCGGATCTAGGCAGAACTGTGAGTCCTCCCCTCTTTTTTTTTCTAGTGCGTATGTCGTTATTGGAAGCGTAGTAGTAACGAGTGCTTGTTTTTTCTCTCATTTTTGGAAAGATGGTTATTGTAATTTTTTGTCTCTGATGCTCTCCGCTTCTCGTAGATCCCAAGCTGAAAAGAAACGAGACTGAACCAAGATACGCATTGAGTGGTTAAAGAGACAGCTACATTTGCATACTTGCTTTTTTGACTCAGTGAATTTTGGGCAAGGGCCTGCTTTAAAAAATAATAATTTAGTACTTCAACAGCCAGGAAGAATCCAATGACATTCATGTGTTATTTGCTCTGCTCACATAGCCCAGTTGTGTAATTTTCAGAGGTGAAATTTGGAAATTCCGGTTGGAATTTTATGTTCCGATGGGATGAAACTTGTACATTTTAGTTATAAATCCCACGTAGCCCAGTTTGTAGTGTAATTTTCATGGCTGAAATTCAGAAATCTTGGTTGGAATTCGATGTTTCTTTTAATTTCAAGCGATGAAATTTGTATATTTTAGTTATAATCCAAGCATTTCTATGATTTTTAGTGATTTCCATGTCTAAATCGTAGTTAAGCATAAGCATTGCCTTAAATTCAAAAAGTAAAGAAACTAAATAAAATTTCGAGCATTGATTGGAACTACACTGCAATTGAAGTCATGATACAGCAACTGAAGTCATTATCCATCAGTTTTCCTGAAATTAATATGCACCTCTATGAGGACACTGTATTATAAGCAGCTATAAAATCAACCTTGTTTTGTTTTTATAAGTTTATACTTATTGTGGATCTAGGCCTTACCATAATCGACATGCAATTATGTGAGTGATTTTCCAACCTAGAGCCTTACATAATTGCTTGTCTATTTGTACAATTTTTGAATTAGAGGATAGAATCGCTCACTTGTGGTGATGATCACTAAGTGGGTATACATGGCGTTTAATTTTGATTTGAAGTTTTATTTGCATTAGGACATTCTAATTTCATCTATTGGAAGGGGAAAACCTTGATTTTAATGGTGATTTGCATGAAATTGGAGCCGAAGAAGAGGCTTAGAATTAATTGTTTTGAGCTAAGAATAGCTTAGCAATTATAATTATTAGGAGTGGAATTCAGTCTGAAAACATGAGCTTTAAGCTCCATTAGGGTGGATTAGAGTGGTTTAGTTAATTGTGTTCATGAATTTCATAACTTTTATGCATTGTTTGAATCAAGCTCTAGTCGGTTGGATTAGAGTGGTATAGTTAATTGTGTTTATGCATTATATATTTTTTCATGCATTGTTTGAATTGGTAGCATAGAAGCATGCAAATCCATAAAAAATAATCAAAAAATACTTAATTGCTTTTATAACAATCATTAACTAGGATTATGACCATTATAATCACCTCTCATTAAGTCCAAAAAATCTTTAAAATACCAAAAACTAGGCCAAACCAGCTCTCGCGTTGGAGATACCAAAGTCCCATGCAAAAAGATGTGAAGCTTGATACATGAGTCTAGATATGTGAGACATGAGCCATGAGTTTGGACACGTGAGCCTAGAAACCTAACATTGTGCTAAACAACAATTATTACAATCTTTTAGACTCGTAAGGACATACCTACTCTTGTCCTTTGGGGATTTTCTTGTCATACAATCTGTACCAACAGGTATAAATTTTAAGAAAAAATAGTCTTTCATAATTATTAGGGAATTAAAGTATAATTATTACCTATTATCCAATAAGTGCACTCCAACTCTATTATAGGCCCAATTCTTAGAATTCCATGTCCCACAGGTAGGCTTATTTCATAAATGGAACGTACATGGTGAGTCGAGTTCATACAAAAAAAAAGTGTACAAATGTGAGTGTCTTATGGGCTACCACACCTCCCAAGAGGGAACTCCACACAACCGCAAATAGGAGAAGCAATAGACATAACAATCGTTGGGTACTTATCAATGCTTCGAGCTCACGTCCCTTGAGGCTCCCCAAGCTCCCTTTGGAAGCTCTACTCCTCTGAACTCCACCTCCATGCTATCATCGCGCGAAGTCGCTCGCACCATGAATGCAAGGCAATCAACTTCTCTCTCTCACACACACATGTATGCATGAAAGAGGCACATGTACTAGAGCACTCTCTCTCTCTCTCTCTCTCTCTCTCTCTCTCTCTCTTGTTTGACATTATGAGGTTCAATCACAACCGGTGATGTTTGACACTCAACAATGCTAAGCATGCTCTCCTAAGCTTGCTTTTTGTATTTGTCGTATGTCATGTGATCATGATTTTCAATTTGGGCTGGCCGGGCAGGTTCTAGTTTCTTGATTAGATTGTGAGGTGCACTGAGTGATGAGTCAGAACTTGTTTCATCCTCACTAAGTGATGTACTAGAACTTGTTTCATCTTCTAACTTTCTTTAGATTGGCAGGTTTTCATTATGTTTGCCCGTGCGATGAGAACGAACTTTCTTTTGGGCTTTTGTATCATGTGTCGCACGTGTGGGTTTTGTGGTTTCAGGGGTAGCCTTTGAGGTAGATGCATTTGCATCATGTGTAGCTTTTGGCCTTTTTGGAGTTAGAACCGCCACAGGTCCTTTCCCTTGTTCTTTATTTCAACCTTGGTTTTAATAGTTTGTTAGCCCTTGTTTTTCTTAGGTTTAGAAGGTTTTGCATCCTCTTTTCGTTTCTGTTTTTAAAAAAAATGCTCTTCTACTCATTTTGAAGTGTTTTCTTTTGCATTCTTTTTTACTGTTTCTCATGCGTTGGATTTCAAGCATGTAAGCACAATGAAGGGTACTGTGAACTATTGCCCATTTTGTACACTCAAGATGTTAAGAGCTGTACTCTACGCGAGAGGTTGCATTAAAGCAACTCGCCTTGGGCAATCTTGGAATATGTGATTGATGCCACATCTTTCACATATGGGTTGCAAAGTGTCAGTGACTGTGGGCATGGAAGTATTCCAATCTGTGAAGTCTACCACTTTGTGCATTCCACGATAATAGAAACACACGTGTTCGCTTAACTACTTCCTAAGCAATTTCTACCCTTGGGACTGTTTCTATTTGAGGTAAGGATAGTTGTAGTATTAATGTAATTGTAGGTGAATTAGGACATTGAGATGTGTCGTGACCCAAAGCTTTGCAATGTTTGCAAAATTGAAAGACAAGCTTAGGGTATGCACATTGGGAATTGGGATGGTAGTGGTGGCAATGAACACAAGGCATTAGGTCCACCACTTTGAGAGACATAAAGGATGTTTTGTCTTGAGGGAGCTCATTCTCTCTTGGAGATTTTGGTTCAAAGCTTTTAAGAAAGCTGTGTAGAATTTAGGGAATAAAAATTCCGAGATCAATTTTTCTTTAGCGTGTGTTTCACTTGGTTTAGATGAGGATCTCATATCGTGTACATCCTCCATCATGTTGTCATCTAAAGGTATTGCTTCTTTACAACAATGATCAAATATTTTTGGATTGGATACAATGATCAACTTATGTAAGATGCTATTCTTTATGCCCATCATGAAACATCTGAGCATCGTTTAGTTTCTCCCATAGCTCACATCGTGAGTCTAAGATTTTTATTCGAAGGATAAAATCTCTAATGGTTTCAAATTGTTTTCGCCCAATGGAATAGAGTTCTCTTGTTGCACTCCACCGATAACCTTGTCTTGAAAAGTCGTGGATAAAGGCTATTTTCAAGGTCTTGAAATTCACCTTAATCTTGCAGGCATCAATGTAATGAACCATCAACTAGCTTTTCCCACTAAGCAAAAACTCAACACATGTACCTTAGTGGGATAGTTTGGATTTCCAAAGGCTTCACATCTCTGTTTAAACATTTGTATAAATTGAACAGGATTCGATCGTTCCATCATACTTACCCATAATTTTGGAAATCTCTATGGCCACATTCTTGAATGAGTCACTAAGGCCGTGTGTGGGTACTCTTGTGATTATGACCTCATTTAGTCCTTGGGAAACCCCCCTTCCTAGATTAGTCAATATGCCTAAGGTTTGGGCATCTAGGGGTTGCAAAGGCTTGGTACCTAGCTCTTCTAAAAGACTTAGGACTTGTGGTAGTGCTAGGCAAGGGACCAAATCCCGGAGGGATTGATGTAACAGGGGATGTGAAACCCAATGACACGCTTGTCGTCGACATGGAAAAAGGTATTGGGAGATGCATGTGGGGCATAGATCTCAACGGCTCTCGAAGATTTTAGCCATTGGGTTAAGTTTGGATGTGGGCCCACGTAATCCCTCTATTGTTGCGATATCTTGACATTGCCAATTGCTCCTTAATGAGCAAGTACACCTGTTTTTTTTCTTTTTAGGTTAGTGCACCCTTCTCTAGTTAAACGAGGGTCCGTTTGCTCTAATTTGCTTTTCGAAAAAAGTGCATGTCACTAGCGTCTTAGATGGAAGATGTCTCAAAAGCGCATGTGAATGCCCTCTTAGGATAAACTTTTCTGAAAAAAGTGCATACCAATAGTACCCCAGATGGAAGAGGAGGTCTCAAAACCTATTTTCCATCACTATCTCAAGATGATTTTTTTTCAAAAAGATTTTTTCATTTTCGTAACCCATTTTTTAATGTTTACCAAAAGGAATTTAAAAAATAGCTATGTGAGTTGTATTGTTTTTGGAGTACTACAACTTTGTCAACTTTTTCGTGATTTTATTGTTTAGATATTCAAAAAGTAGCCTGAATATGGTACGCGATCTTTTTCGGATGATTTTTAGTGCTTTTAAGTCCGTTGTTTGGCTCAAATTTTCAGCTCAAATTTTGAGGTTGTTGGTTGGAGGCCAAAACGACGAATTTCGCCCTCGGATGCTCAAGACCAATTTCGAAGAGCTCGATTAAGGTAGGGCTTCTCAATGAGCACTAGAACATATTCCTCGGACTCACAGTTTAGGAGATATTGACCTCCAAACAAGGCCTTTTTTTTTGCTCCATGAAAGCTTTTCACATCGTGAAATAAACATAACTTTTCACATCGTGAAATGGGATATATTCCACAAATTTTTTTATTTTTTCCTTTTTGAAATAGACAAACCTTTTTCACGTCACAAAATAAACGGACCTTTTCACGTCGTGAAATGGGGTATTTAACGATTTGTTTTTCCACAGCAGCCGAACCTTTTCACACCGTGAAATGGGGTGACCTTTTCACGTTGTGAAATGGGATATTTCACAGACTTTTTCTCCTTTTTTGGAGTCTAAAGGAAAATTCAAGTTTTCTTGTGTGGAGGGAATATTTTTTGAATTTTAAATTGGTGAGATATGAGCATTTTTCCAAGAAGGTAAGTGGGAATTTAAAAAAGTCAACACTTTTATGACACCCCCTTACACCCTTCATAAATGACCCCCAAAAGTGGCCATTTACCAACTAAGGGACATCTTTTCATTCAATGCTCATTAACCTTAATGAGTTATGGAAAAAAAGTCAGTCCTTAAAAATAATCAAAGATTAATCCTTCCACTAATCTTTCTCTCTTTAGAATTAATCAAGAGTCCTAATTAACTCTTAATCATCAATTAATCCACACCATTAAGCACATCATTAGATAGATCCTTGGATTGCTAAGTTTTGTGCTTAATTTAGAGTGTAAATTAATTAATAATTAAATATTAATTAAGCTCTTAATTTTAACTTTTTTCTTTATGTAAAGTAGGCCAAAGACTCGACCAAAGAGAGCAAAGATTCTCTAATTGGTGAAGAAATTGATGCAATTAGATGTTTTGATGCATCTAGATGCTCCTAAAACACCCAAAAACATTAATTTTGACACCCTACATGATCAATTTTGACCTCGAAAAATACATTTTCTAGTTTTTTTTAACCTTTTGAACTGGATTAATCACCCCCTTAATGATAAAAGCCAATCAATTAAGGAAGATTCGTCAATTTCAAGAGTTTTTAAAAGTTTTTTGTGAAATTTTTCAAATGATTAAGCTACCCCTAATACTTGCTAACCTTTTAATGCATACAAATCAAACATAAAACACACAAATCAAACATAAATTAATGATTTTAGCTCTGTGTTTAACACTAAAGAGCTCTATGGAATTCAAATTCATGTGAGTGAAGATTTGGGGCCCTCCACATTGGTGGAAACTGAGGTTTCCGGTTTGAGACTCGTGGCCATTCTTACGATGAGGCTTGAGTCTCTTGTGGAGTGGCTTTTGATGATGAGGGTATTGAGCATGCGGCCCACTCTTTTGGCGAGGTTGGTTGATGAAGAGGCATTGGCTCTAGGGCTTTTCCCTTGAGTTTCTTATCAAAGTAAGAGTGGAATGCTTTAGGAACTTTGTTAAGAGTGGCTGTCTCGATGGAGAGGTTTTGACATTAGAAATAGAAGCTCTTTCTCTTGTTGTGAAGATGGAGTCGGAGGAGTAGATGGTAAATCGAAGTTGGTTGTTGATGTAGAAGTTATGTTTCCATTTAGAGGGGTTTTCAAGAAAGAGGTTTGTAGCTTTTTGTGTTCTCATAGAAATCCCTTAGGGTTGGATCCTCTTCCATGCAGTATGGTATTGTTTGCTTTGCGTCGTCGACCATCATGATGACCCTATCTCTAGCACAACGCATGCAGGAGTAGATTCTATATACATTGTTTGTTCAAAGTACCCCAAACATGGCATGTTCATGTCTTTTGTGAATGGAAATCTTTCAAGATGAGCCTTGAGTGTTGGTTGACCGAACAAATCCTATAACTCAAGGGTCATTAGATTGTGTTCTCGTTGTGGATAAAGTTATGCTTGGATTGTGGTGATTTTATTATAAAGTTCAAGTCCAACCATAACTCGAGGGTCATGAGATTGTGTTCTCGTTGTGGATAAAGTTGTGCTTGGATTGTGGGTGATTGCTTTGCGTCGTCGACCATCATGATGACCCTATCGCTAGCATAACTCTTGGGATATTCTAAGTAATATATGTTGAGAGTTCCAAGGTCTCTTCCTCCTGTAAGAGCGATTTCACAATGCATGCCGAAGTATGCAAGGTGACTATTCACATGGATTCATTAATTGAATACCATAAGTCACGTACCCAAGTTCCACCAAGGATGACATCATATTCAAGGGAATCTGGGGTTGCATGGAATTCAAATTCCACAATTTGACCAATTGTTTGAGTAGCATACCTGAAGGAACCTAGAACTGTTATGTTTTCTCCATTGGCACCTATCGACGCCAAAGAATTTTCTTTAGGGAGGGTGGCCCAATGATACCCAAGTGTCTATTTTCACAAGGTTATGGCTTTCTCTAGGGCTAATCAATGTGCGTTTATGCTTAACCTTATTTCCCATAGGGAAATCTAACCATACCATGATCAAATCCTCAAACGTGGAACCATAGAAGTTTCAGTGTTTGGTTTATTGTTTTGAGAAATGTGGTGCCAAAGAGCACAAGAAAGAGGTAGGGAGTGAGTTGAGTAGCGAAGAAAGTGTAAACCATAGAATGAAGATGTACAAGCCCAAGGGTGTACCTCCTCATATAAAAGGGGACCATTTCAAGCAATGAAATCATATCATTTGCACTTATCTCAAGTCTCTTTATGTATCTAAGCTAATTCATCTTGTTGTTTAATTGTACTTTAGTGCATCTTAATTAGCACACTCTCATTATGAGTTTTCTTCATTTCTATCCACCTTAAATTAGTGTTGTGATTAGTGTAGGATTAGTTTATCATTAGGTAATTATTTTCTCATTAGGAGAGCTTGATCCATGATTTTCAACATGGTATCAGAGCCTAGGTCTACCTTTCTATTGCATCTCCACATCATTCTCATTCATTTAGTTATTGTTTGGCATCATTGGTCTCTTAGTACATGGTTAAGAGATTTAGAGAATTAGTTTTCTTGCACTAGCATTTCGTTAGCAATTGTTTAGAGGTAGGATTAGGTATTTTTATTCCTTGTTTGATTGGTTGTACAACTAGTCAATCATAGAGGAACTCCTCAACTACACATTATAGGGCTACAATCCGATAAGTAGAGAGAAAACACACATAGCAAGAACAACAAGCACTAGGAGAAAAAAGAGCAGCGTGTAGAAGACTTTATAGTCAGTCTACACCCAAGCATAGACCTGTGAGGGAGAGGAAAAAAGAAAATATTATAGATCCATCACAATGCGATAGCAACAACCGATTAGTTCTGTCCATACCATAAGCAACCTTTCATGTCTCTACAATAACAAGGTGAGGGTCTCTGCAAAGAAGCGCAACAACGCACACACCTAGCCTGTGAGAAGATAAAGGCTTAGCAAAAGCAAGGTATGCACGTCAAAGCAGAAGCACTAGCATGGCAGGATCGAGAAGCGCATTAGCAGAGCAAGTAGCACAAGAGCATCAAAGAAGCACAGGGAGAAGAAAGGCGCATCTCCAACATGAATAGAGCACAGATAGGAAGCATAGTGGAGAAGAAAGGCACATCTCCAGCACGAATAGAGTGCAAACAGCAAGCCAACCTTGCCAGTTATTCACCATTGCATACACATACAGTCACTTTCACACGTGTGCCCTCCCATTTGCACACACGTGTGTACTCCCATTTGCACACACACACACACACACACACACGTGCACACACACGTGCACTCCCTTTTACACAATTTCACATTCCCATGCACCCCATTTGCATGCATATTCACACTTTCATCCATAAATAGGCACACGTCCTTGCACACTTGCACATGTAATCGTACGTATGCATGTGCATCCACACGTTTTCACATATGCGCACATGCACAATTGCACCCGGCTCACCCACACCTATCCACACGCTTGCGCATACAATGCCCCCACTCCCTCTCAAAAAAATCCCCCCCTTCCCCCTTCCCCTTCTTTCATTTTTTCCTCCCTTCTCTTAATTTACACCCATCTTTTCCTCCCTTTAAAATAAAAAAGAAAAAAGGAAAAACGAAAAGAAGAAAAAAGCCTTTGTCTTTTTCTTCTTATTTTTATTTATTTTTATTTATTGTATTTTTTCTATTTTTTAACAAAAACTTCCATATTTTTTTATTCCTTTGTTTTATTTTATTTTAGTTTTTCTCTTTAAAAAATCCCACATATTTCTCTTTTTCCGTATTATTATTTAATTATTAAAAAACTCCCCTTGTGTTTCTTATTTTTCTCTATTAAAAAACAACCCCCTATTAGTTTTCTCTTTTTTATTTTAATATCAAACTAAGAAAAAACAAAGGAGAGAAGAAGCCCTCCTTTTCTTTTTATCTTTTATTTTCTTTTTTCTTTCTTTTTTCTCTTTTTTATTTAATACAATAAATAAGCACCAATTTTTTATTTTATAAAATACCCTAATCCCCCTATGGCCCTCCTCTTTGCGCCCACTCCACAACCCTTTTTTTAACATGAGTATTATTCCAAAAGAAAAAATACTCCTAACCCTAACCTCCCCTTATGATGTTAACATTCCCCCCACCCCCTAGTCTCATGCCTACGTAGCCCAAACCCCCCATGTCTCATAGCCCAACCCCTCCCCTCCCTTTGATACCCGTGCATGCTAGCTCCTAATGCCAACTCCATCCATGCCAGCTCTGGCAATTCCCCTGCGACGCCAACATTCCTCCACCCCCTAGCTTCATGCTTGTGTAGCCCAAACCCCCCAAGCCTCATAGCCAACCCCTCCCCTCCCCTGTGTGCCCCCCCTTTAACACTCGTGCATGCTAGCTCCTGATGCCAGCTCCACCCATGCGAGCTCTTGATAATGTCTCTTCTTGCATTGTAGCCCCCTTCTCTCTAAAACCGCTCCTTCCTCTCTAGTGACTCTCCTACTCTGCCAATCCCCTCCTCTCTGGCTGGTTGTTGGAACATGTCAAATAGGTATCAAATTGTGGGATGTTCTAAGGGTCACCATTTTAGATCAAGATGTTTATCCCACATGGGAGATTTTGGTTGTAACCTTTTGGTGCCTATATAAAGGCAAGTTGAAGTTATGCACAAGTACTTTTCTCATAATCTCTCATGTCTAGATTTCTCTCTCTCAACCCTTGTGAGTAATCATTGTCATTAGCATTATCCTAAACCCTAATCATGATGCTTAATCATTACCATCCATCCTAATCCTATGAAGCCGTAATTTTCCTACATAGTATTAGAACCATGGTCTCACTAATCCCAATTTTCCTCTTTCTCCTCTGCCAAAATACCCCTACCAAGAATGATTTGCTTGGTTCTCCCTCTACACAATGGACCAAATCATAAACTTTTTGGTTCAAAAGAAAGGTCCTTCAATTGCTAAACTACACATAAAAGGGCCCATCTTAAATGCAACACGCAGAGCAAACAAGCACCTTTGCACATCAAAAATTGATGAATTTCTCAAGCAATTGGACAAATTCCTTTTAGGTATGGTTTATTGATAAAAGCTACCTCCTCATGAAATTTCAAGTCAATTGATGCTCTGTATAGGTAGCTGGGAGGAGCAAAACAAAGAAATGCAGATTTTGGACATTTTTTTACAAAATCTTAAAACCCCTTGAGGTGTTATTTAGCAATGGTTTGAGCTTCCCATAGAACAAATTGCAAGGCTTTTCATCAAGTGGATATAGTGAGAACCAATCAAACTTTCATTTTTTGTATAGTTCCATTAAGCAATGATTAAGTAATCAAGTGCATAAATTTTAGCAATTGAGGGTGCAATATTGACCTTGGGGATTTCTCCATCACTCTATTGCTTTCTTTTATAAAAGCCCCTTGGTTTGGTCCCCTAGTTTCAAGCTCCAAATACTTATAGTTTTTAGCTTAGGTGGAGCATCAATGTTTTCGTTATCTGTTAGCATGTAACCACTATGGTTGAAGGTTTGGTACATGATTATGGCTTCTTAATCTCAAAAGCAAAAAGCCTAAGGCTAGGTTCAAGGTGTACTACAATTGCCATGTCGAAGGACTAGGTTTCTCATAGTATCTTAGCACCAACATGCACCTATATGGTGAAGGTGTGTTGATGCGAGATGAGCGAGTGGAAATTGAGCCGATAATGTAAAACCATGAAGATGTCACTAAGTCCAAATTAGTGGACAACTTAAAGTCTTCAACAAAAAAAAGTCTCAAGTAGTTCAAAGAAGAAAGTTGAAGTTCAAACTGTCTACTCCAATAATGGTTCTTTCAAATTTAAAGAAGAAGATCGTTTGTTCAAGAAGGAGATGTCATCAGCACAGTGTGAAAACTATGAAGAAGTTTCAAATCAAGCCTTCAAAGAAGAGGCTAACTTTATCAAAGATGTATGAACCTTTTAAGTCTTGTGTGGTCTTGGCCAGCCTTAGTCCTTACTTCTCCTTATGTATTTATGTTATCATGTTTACTCCTTGTTTGTCAAACATGTAAAGTCATCCTTACATGGTGAAGTTGGTGAAACCAAAGCAAAAAGTATGCTTTGTAATCCAAATCACCCATTATATTAGGAATCATTATTTGAGGGGGAGTGTTGGAAAATGTCAAATAAGTATCCAAGTTGTGTGATGTGCTAGTTTGGTGCCTATATAAAGGCAAGTTTTCTGATTGAAAGTATGCACAAGTACTTTTTGCATATTCTCTTTTGTGTCTTTTAGCAATCTCTCTCTCTCAACTCTAGTGAGTAATCATTATCATTAGCATTAACTTAAATTCTAATCATGATGCTTAATCATTCACATCCACCCTAATCTTGTAAAACCCTAAATTTCATACACACTGGTCAATAAGGAAATGACATGCTAGCAGATCTCCGATTGTTTGTGAGCTTGGCATATGTGTTGGATAGTGTAACCATCACAGAGATAGCGAAAACCACACAAGAAGTCCTTGTAGTCACATCAATGATACTCCCTAAGGATCTTGTAGATCATGTAAAGATGTTCCCTACTCTGCAAGAGCAATGCCCCAATGATTCCTTGTTTTCCATCTCTGCATGGGCAAGTGCTCACAGTACTGCTTGGGCACCAAGACTAGACGTCTTTGTCTAGTTCTCGCGCTAGTTACCCATAGCTTCATGTGGTGAGTAGTGATGCCCACAAACACCTTACACTTCTAAACCATGCTACAATTTTCTCTTCAAATACCTATTACCAAAGCTAGGGTTTGCTAGTCTTGATCTGAATGTATGTTGCTTGCTTTGAGATCCTATTGACTGGATGTATATATCCCATCTAATAGATTTAGAATACATGTTTCTTGTTGCAGCTTGCCATGCCCTACCTCAAGACCATATCATGTAATTTTTAAAGTATATATCCCATCTAATAGATCTAGAATGCATGTTGTTCTTGTTGTAGCTTGCCATGTCCTACCTCAAGACCATAGCATGTAATTTTTAAAGTACCATGTTGTGCTTATTGTAGCTTGCCATGTCCTACCTCAAGACCATAGCATGTAATTTTTAAAGTACCATGTTAGTATGTGAGAGAGAGGTTGAGAGAGGGTAAGAGTTTAATGAGATGTCAGTCCATGACAGAGAGGTTGAGAGAGGGTAAGAGTTTAACAAGATGTTCCACATAAAAATTAGGGTCACACATTCTCTTTAGGCAGCACCTTTAGGGTTTGAATACGTATGCATTCTTTTCTTATTGTTAAATGACTAGTCAACTCTCAAAGAAAAATAGCAAGAGTAGCTATGCAAAAGTAAGAGCGCTTGATTCACCCCTTGAGTGCATGAGAGTGGGGTTTAACCCTTTATAAGCAAGCAGATTCTTGTCACCGTCATTAAGAGAGGAAGAGAAAGGCATTGATAAGTTCCTATGGCAACAGAAGAGTGTAAAAGGAAGGGTGTGTGTGTGTGTGAAAAGAGATTGACCGATCTGTTTCCTTTCAAGGTTTTAACCATGTTAAGTGCAATCACTTATGGTTTCCATGCTTACCTTATTTTATGTACATACATGTGTATGGGTGTATGGGTATGGAAGCGCGAAAGTGTGTACACATTCTTGTGACAGCAAACAAGGGTTTGTGCAACAAAGAGAGTACAAGATCTATTTCCTTTTAAGATGTTAAACCATTAAATGTACTCACTTGTGGTTTCCATGCTTACCTTCTTTTATGAATAGAAATGAAGAGGGTGTGTGTGTGTATCATAATTCCACTAAAAAAAAGTGTGTATCATAAGAGTGTGATATTCTCTTAACTTTCAAAAATAATGATTGCTCATGTTCATGCAATATTGCCTTTCTTCTCTAGCATGTTACAATGATGGTGTTTTACATTTTATCTTGGGGCTATATAACCTTGTTTAGCCGTAAACTGAGGTCATCTTTTTGGATGTCAACATGGTAAGCACATTCTTAGTGCTTTGATTTGTGTGTGAGAGAGATACATTGAGTAGATAAGAGGAAAGCATGTGAGAAAGAGCGGAGGGATTGAAAGAGTATAGGAAAGAGAGAATTTATGCATGCTCTATACTAAAGCTATTTTTGAGCACATGCACAACTATTTGCTAATGCCATATTCTTGAGGTAAGTGTTGTGGTGAAGCAAGCCCAAGCTCAAGCTTGTGTGTAGGACGACAAGAAAGAGACCGACCTCCCCATCCTCTTCCTCCTCGAAATCAAACCCGGCTTCTCTAACATCCACCACACCAAGCCTCCCCCGGCCAAGCATGTTTTGCTGACACATTTCTTCAATCAAGAGAAATTAAGGACCCCAACCTCAAAACTGGAGTAGATGAGGTAAGCTCTAGCCAGTTAATAGATTCTAATGCTATTACCATAACTCATGTGAAGAGAGAAGAAAGAGGCATAATTCATGCTGCTATATAGCACACCAAGGTGACAAAACTAGTAGTTTTCAATAATCATGTCCCTCGATCAATTTCAAAGGTAAAGATTTTAAGCTTTTGGCTCGTTCCAGAAGAACTCATTCGTTTATTTCACCCAGATGCTTGCATAAATTAGTAATCGCCCAGACGTAGGGTAAACCAATACAAGTGGAAAGGTTCTTATGTGCCATGAGGCGGATATAATTCAGTTCTCCTTGAATGGGAATCTGACCAAACTTAAGTTTAGAGTCTTGTCCTTAGGCATATATAATGGGATTCTTGGTATGACTGGCTCATGTAGAAATAGCTAATATTCATTGTCACAAAGGAACTATTTTCTTCATGTATCTTTATGCGACAAGGTGCAATGGATTGGAGTAATTGGAGACCCTATCCTACAACTTATAAAGGCATCCAGGTTATTGAAGGAGCGTAGGAAGACGCAAGCAATCTAGATTGTCACACAAAGAAACTATTTCCTTCATGTATCTTCATGGAAACAAGGTGTAAGGGATTGGAGTAATTGGAGCCCCTATCCTAGAACTTATAAAGGCATCCAAGTTATTGAAGGAACTTAGGAAGACACAAGCAATCTAGATTGTCAAGCTCAATCCTCTAGGTAGAGTCAAATACAAAGAAACCAGAATGGTTGAGTGAGTATGCTAGCATATTTCCTGAAGATTTATCTAAAATGTCTGTGACTTGTGAAGTTGATCATGAGATATAGTTGATACCTACTGGAGCTCATCCAACTACAAAAAGAGCTTATAATATGGCCATTCTAAAAGCAATTGGACCCAAGGAATAGTTGAGGAAACTTTGGGATCAACGCTTTGTTTGACCCAATGTATCCCCTTAGGATGTGCCAATTCTTTTCCAGACAAAGACGGATGGAACTCTCAGATAATGCATTGATTATTGAGGGTTGAATATTGACTTATCATTAAGAAAAAATATAGGATAGATGAGTTGTTAGACCATTTGTATGGAGCCCTGATATTTATAAATATTGACTTAAAATCAGGATATTATGAGATCAGAATTAAGAAGCAGGATATTCCTAAGATGGCTTTTAACACCAATAGGGACATTCTGAGTTCACAATAATGCCATTCAAATTAATTAATACCCTTGATATCTTTAATTTATTGATGTAAGAAATATTTACAGAGCATCTGGATGATTTTGTTTTAGTCTGCTTTGATGATATTCTGGTTTACTCCAAGAATGTTATGAATCATGAGAAGCATGTGATAAAGTCTTGGAAGTCCTCAAAAAGCATTAACTTTTCACCAAGAAGAGCAAGTTTAGTTTCTTTATTGATCGAATTAAATATCTAGGGTTCATAGGCCAAGAGATGGAATATCAATGGATCCCACAAAAGTGCAAACTGTCAATGGATTGGCTAGAACCAAAGACAATAAAGGAAGTCACATAATTCTTAGGGTTGATAGGGTGGTATCGAATCTTTATTCCCGAGTATACGAAGATTATTTCTACCTTGATGGCACTTCTTAAGAAGGATGTTCCCTTTCATTGTTCTTTAATGTGTCAAAGTGTGTTTGATAAGCTAAAGGTCGTGTTACTAATGAATCCTATACTGAACTTGCCAGAATTTGGGAAGCCCTTCGAAGTCATTACCAATGCCGCTGATTTCACTGTTGGCAAAATCCTAATGTAGGAAGGACACCCCATAGCTTATGAGTCTTGAAACTTAAGACCTCGTAAAAGGAATTATTATGTTCATGACCTAGAGTTGCTTGCAATAGTGCACATCTTGAAGCCTTGGTGACACTTATCTTCTCAGATAAAAAATCACCTTAGTTATAGATCATAAGAGCTTAAAATGTATTTTCACTTAGAATGATCTTAACATGAGGCAAAGAAGATGGATGCACATGCTTGTGGATTATACATCGGGAAGAAAAGAGATGATCTAAAGCACTTAGCAAGAAGGCCTCCTTACTCGTGGTAAACGTGATTTCAAATCCTTTACCCACTGAAACTGTTTGTCTGCCAAAAGGATAAAAAATGCCAGGAGACTTGAACCCTTTACATAACCCGCAGATGAAGTGGGAGTGTATAAGTATGGATTTCATTACTGGATTTCCTTTAATTAATGCAAGATATAATCGTGGGTAGATCGCTTGACTAAGGTTGTTCATCTGATTCCATTGAAAAAGCCATATAATACTCTTGATGTTACTGAAGCCTTCTTGAAGGAAATATTCAGACTTCATGGATTGCACCTAAAAGAATAGTCAATGTGATCGAGATGCTAAGTTCACATCCCACTTTCGGATTGCATTATTTAAAGTTATGGGTACTTCTCTAGATCTTAGAACTATCTACCATATGAAAACTAATGACCAGACATATCCAAGTGATCAAAGATATACTTTGAGCGTTTTGTGGATGAGAACCTAGAAGATGAAGAATTATGTACATCTGGTAGAATTTTCTTATCGAAGCATAGAGATGAGTACATTTAAGGCACTTTACAGAGAAATTATATAATGCCATTGAATTGGTCCAACACATTAATCAGAGTGAAAATGATGAAGCAAATATTAGACAAAATGGATCATCAAATGAAGACTATAAAGAAGGATATCAAAGCTATTCAAGAGCATTATGCTGATCTAAAGTGAACTATCAGAGAGTTTGATAAAGGTGATATGGTCTTTCTTCATATACGATCGAAGGTGGAAAGTACAAGAAGCTATCACCCAAATATTATGGACCATGCCTGATTATAAGAAGAGACTTAAAGATCAAGCTTACAAAATTTTTCTCCCTCCATACTTAAAGATTCACAATGTCTTTCACTTCAGATTATTGAAGAAGTATGTTGCACATCTAAGTCATATATTGGATGACGAGCACGTCACCTTTCCTGGTCAAGGTCATGAAATTGGAACTATAACAGTTTTGGGCAGCAAAGAAAAGCCCCTTAGGAACAATATCTTAAAAGAATATTTAATCATATGAAAGTTTTTCTCAGTTGAGGATGCTAATTGGGAGAAAGAGGAAGAGTTGAGGTGATATTATCCCCAATTTGTAAGATGAGGAAATTTCGGATCTTCAAGTGGGGGAGAGTGTAAGATCCCTCTTCCCCTTATCCTAATATAGTTGAGGAATTTATTTTGGATGTATATTTCTAGTGAGAGAAGATGATATTTTGATATGAGCACTTTTAAATAAAAAATATTTATTGAGGTTAGAAAACATAATTTAATACTAATAGTCGAGATGCCATGTGTTAAATTTAAGTTTTGGTTTCCCGATGTGCACCTACACTCCCTGCACATTGGGATTAAATTAAATAAAGAAAAGCATAAAAATCATTTTTAAAATAAATAAAAATAATTATTTCTAAAAATAAATAATAATAATTATCCATTGAAAGATAAAATAACATATTTGTGCATTACCCTTGGTAAAGGATGTGAATAGAGTACAATTAAATAATAAGAATTATTTGTAAAAATATAAAATAAAATATTTACGCATTACCCTTAGCAAAGGATGTGAATAGAGTGTAATTTAATTAAATTCAAGGGTGAATGGATGAAAGATTATAGTAGTATAAGTTTGAAAGGTGAGTATGAATTTCTTAGGGCTAACTTTTGGAAGGAAAAATATTAATTAATGTGGAGTTAAGCATAGTGAACTAATAGATAACTCTAAACGTGTGCATAGACGTGTTAGTTAACTATATGTATGGGTGGATGCATGTAAAGTGCTTGAGAGCATGAGAAAATGGATAGATGCATGAAGATTCAAGTAAAGTTGCATAAAGATATGATGGACTTCTAAGTTGACAAGACTAATAGTGCATGAGAGGCATACATTCATCACTTTCAAATATAAAAAGAGTCCCCCCCCCCCTCTTTCCCTTTCCATGAGAAATTCACAAACTTTTCATTAAGCTAGGAGAGTACCCTTTTTCTTAGTTTATAATGCAATAAGTGCCAAAGTGAATCTAGGTTAGATTATCAAGGTTCAAAGCAATCATTTGAGCTGCAAGAGGTGGATTATTAAAGTTTGCACAAGTCTTGGGATCTATAGAGAAATTCGTAGAGTTTTGAAGGAGCAAGGAGTCAATATTTTTATCCATTATTATAAAAGGTCATCTACAAACCCAATTTCCCAAGGTACAACTATCCATTATTCATAAACTATATTTTCTCATCCTTTTGTAATACAAATTGGATTTTAGTAAATTAAAGAAACTTATTATTTGTTCACATTTTAGGATTGGGGTTAGGATTCAACTATGGTGGCTAAAACAATGGGATGGCCATGGTTAAGTAAAAGAGAGTACAAGACAATGATTACATTACACTAGAGTTCTATATTGATGACTATCATGACTTCTAATTTAGTTTCTACCATGTATTCTAGCTAACCTTCTTTTATTCAAGCATTTACGTTAATTCATAATTTAATTTTCTTTCCTCTACTATCCTGCACACGAAGCAGGTAAGAATATAAAAGTTTACACTCAATATAAAAGATTTTGAATTAATGCATTTATCATGGGTAGCTCAATACAACAAAATGAACAAGAAGAATACAAGCTCTTTTCCTCTTTAGCCCATTCAAATGATTCGAAAGCTTCTTGCTTTAAGATTTGAGAGATGGTTTGTATAGTATTTCAAAGTTGATTGACATCAGACCCTACATCCCCAAGTGAGTTGATTTGCACATCTTTTTAGGTACACAAATATCTAATGGGAATAAAGGTGATGCTGAATAGTTTTGTAGTGGCTATGTGGGACGATCACAAGGCCCTTGTTCAAATTAGAAAAAGCACCAAAATAGATATACATGTTATTTACTTCCATGCCCATCATTCCCAATTTGCTCCTCTAGTACTCTAATTGCTTTGATGAATTCGCTCATATTTGAAAGACAAAAATCGAAGAACTATGGCTATAATGTTTACATGGATGAACTAGACAATTGTGAGCAACTCAATACTAACATGTTTTTCACTTTCACATTGAAGGCAAGGCATAAAACTAGAGTGAAAAATTGGAGCAAAACGTCTTAAACATGGGGAAGGAGCTATATTTGATTTCTCGTGGTGGTATGGGGATGGGTGTACATGGTTACCCTAGGATGGTAACGGCCAATCAATTTCCATTCTCAAATCCAAGGAGCATTGAACAATGTAGGATGCTTAATATAATCTTTGCAATATATTAAGAAGAAAAGCCAAAAACGTAGGATGCTGAATAATCTTTGCAAAATTAAGCCAAGAACGTAAAAGATGCTTAATAATCTTTGCAAAATTTAAATAGTGTATGGTCTTAGAACAGATCCAGCAGAGAAGCTTGATCACAAAACTTTGCTTTATACCATTTGGGAAGACATTACTGCATATAAGATGTCATGAAAAAGCGCTGTTTGGTCTCCTCATCACTAAAGGGGATTCTCCCGTTTGCTGCCAGACTGAAAATGTGCAGAGACCATGAGCAGCTGCATCACAAAAACTTTGCTTTATACCATTTGGGAAGACATTCCTAGGGGATACTCCTGTTTGCTGCCAGACTGAAAATGCGCAGCTGCATCTGAAAAATGTGTGGTACATCAGTTTCTTTGCAAACAAAAGCCACACACTACTTCATTATTTATTTATTGTCACGTGTGAATACCTCAATTCCATAAATCAACAATTTCCAAACCCTCCAATCGAGACAATCGTGAAGGTAAAGTTTGGACACGACCGCCAATTAGCCACAGTGTCGTCAGGCTGGTGCAGTGAACGATATCTTCTGGAAGGCGAGAACAGCCCCGAAACCATAGCCTCAGATCCCTCAGCCCAGTCAGTTGACAGAGTTGGCTCGGCAAAGCCTCCACTTCGACGGAACAAAATTGCAAAGTGAGGTCTGTCAGCTTGTTGGAGATTTGATCTGGCAAGGAGAAGAGGTGTGTAAAATAGAGTGGGCGTTGCCCAATTTTGTGTGCTGCTGCTCCAAGGAATATTGGGCTGCTGCTCGAACACGCGGGTGTGAGTGGGCGTACCAGAGTTCTTCGAGGAAGGTAACAGCTATCCAAACTTAGCTCCCGCAGGCATGGTAGCTGTCCAAACATGCCATGCGGCAGTGCTTGTATGCCGCAACAACCCACCAGGCCGAGCTTTACCAGCCCAGTGAGGCTTGCTATATTTCTAGGCAGTGACCGGAGGCTCCCACACCCAAACAAGCGGAGGCTCGTCAAGCCCGTCAGGCTTGCTACTCCTTCCGGTAGCGACTGGAGGCTCTCGCACCCAGACAAGCGGAGGATCGTCAAGCCCGTCAGGCTTGCTACTCCTTCCGGTAGCGACTGGAGGCTCCTGCACCCAGACAAGCCGAGGCTCGTCAAGCCCGTCAGGCTTGCTACTCCTTCCGGTAGCGACTGGAGGCTCCCACACCCAGACAAGTCGAGGCTCGTCAAGCCCGTCAGGCTTGCTACTCCTTCCGGTAGCGACTGGAGGCTCCCACACCCAGACAAGTCGAGGCTCGTCAAGCCCGTCAGGCTTGCTACTCCTTCCGGTAGCGACTGGAAGCTCCCAGACAAGCCGAGGCTCGTCAAGCCCGTCAGGCTTGCTACTCCTTCCGGTAGCGACTGGAAGCTCCCAGACAAGCCGAGCCTCGTCAAGCCCGTCAGGCTTGCTACTCCTTCCGGTAGCGACTGGAGGCTCCCACACCTAGACAAGTCCAGCCTCGTCAAGCCCGTCAGGCTTGCTACTCCTTCCGGTAGCGACTGGAGGCTCCCACACCCAGACAAGTCGAGGCTCGTCAAGCCCGTCAGGCTTGCTACTCCTTCCGGTAGCGACCGGAGCCTCCCACACCCAGACAAGTCGAGGCTCGTCAAGCCCGTCAGGCTTGCTACTCCTTCCGGTAGCGACCGGAGCCTCCCACACCCAGACAAGCCGAGGCTCGTCAAGCCCGTCAGGCTTGCTACTCCTTCCGGTAGCGACCGGAGGCTCCCACACCCAGACAAGCCGAGGCTCGTCAAGCCCGTCAGGCTTGCTACTCCTTCCGGTAGCGACCGGAGCCTCCCACACCCAGACAAGTCGAGGCTCGTCAAGCCCGTCAGGCTTGCTACTCCTTCCGGTAGCGACTGGAGGCTCCTACACCCAGACAAGATGAGGCTCGTCAAGCCCGTCAGGCTTGCTACTCCTTCCGGTAGCGACCGGAGCCTCTCGCACCGAGACAAGTTGAGGCTCGTCAAGCCCGTCAGGCTTGCTACTCCTTCCGGTAGCGACCGGAGCCTCCCGCACCGAGACAAGTCGAGGCTCGTCAAGCCCGTCAGGCTTGCTACTCCTTTCGGTAGCGACCGGAGGCTCCCACAATTGTGAATCTGAAGCCCCTTGAGAGAGCGCAGACAAATAATGGCATCCACGTCTATAAGTGTTTTCCAACCACATATTGCCAACCATTCAAGTTGTTGAGAGTCCGGATCACATTCCAAGACCTACAAAATAAAGAGAGGATCGTGAGAAATCTCCTTCTACAAACTGTTGACAGCACATCTTTATGTTGAAAATGTAAAAAAGAATGAAAATGTAGAAACTCTCATCTCAAAATGGTATTTTCTTATCCTCTTTATGAAAGGGTTTTACCAAGCCTTTCACACCAAAGTGAGATGTGATATAAATTATCACACGGCTACTACAAACAAGCATCCATGAAAACAACTAATGAAAGCATGCAATCACAACAACTATTTTACCTTTAATAGTCTCTATTGGGGATACTTGGATGGCATTCTTGAAATAATATGGCATCACATACTTGGATGGCATTCCT
Source organism: Cibotium barometz (assembly GCF_041138505.1). Taxonomy (NCBI): domain Eukaryota; kingdom Viridiplantae; phylum Streptophyta; class Polypodiopsida; order Cyatheales; family Cibotiaceae; genus Cibotium; species Cibotium barometz. The sequence continues at coordinate 32,832,530 of NC_141079.1, read as the reverse complement.
AAACTAACATGCCATCACATTTACCACATAACATTTGGTAACATTGATAGTCTAGTATTTGCATGGTAATATATAGACAAGTATTGGTAATAAAGAGGGGAAGCAACTTAAAGAGAGAATATCCAAAAACGTAAATTTTTTGGCATTAATACATTTTGTGACATGTTGTAGAGAGAATAGGAATAAATGATAAAAATTATCGGTAATTGAGGTATAATATTCTTAAAATATATATAGTGTATAAAACTTAGTGATACTAAGAGTACCAAGATTCTTAATCTCAAAAAAATTTAAATAAGAGCATTGTTTGCCAATGTGCACACTTGTGTGCAACCATGATAGCAATGAGTAATAAATGAAGATAAGGGAATTTTTAAAAAGATCCCAAAAATGAGTTCAACATATCCTAGTGTAAATATCTGACATAAAATATAATGATTACGCCTAATAAAATGATTAAAGACTCACCTTAGGCAAGGAGTGTGCACATTAATTGATAAAATCTCCTAAGGTTAAATGGACTAAGGTTCCAAAACCATGGTTTTATGAAAAACCAAAGATGGATTTGTTAGGTGGAAAGTTGAAAAACCAAGTAGTAAGTTGTTTTCAAACAGTGAGATGCCACCGTACAATCTCTAAGATTAACTTTAGTATATGTAGGCCCATGCAAATTGATAAGCCTAAGTCTAGCATACCATAGCACACAATTAACTAATGTAGACACCATTTTAACTAGTTGTGAATCATCCAAACTCAACATCAAGATCCAGCCTACCATTACCTAGTTGAGCCCACAAATTAACTATGGAATGGAGCCACTTGGCACAAGGCTAGTTGGGCTTGCATAAGGATTAGTTGGCCTATTAAAAGCCCCCTTCCTTAGAGAAAAATTCGTGGGTTTTTAATTAGAAGAGGATGATCATCATTAAATAACTCTAATCTAAGCTTTAAACATGCTTAGTTCATAGCTTACCTTGGAAGCAATTAGTAATCACGTTAAATAGAATTAGGGTGTCATAAAGTGCAGCTAGATGCTAGATTTTATCATTGACTGAGACAAGCGTACAATCACAATTTACTCAATGCAGCAGTGACCAATGGGTCCACAGCAAGCCCCACTATCCTTCATCAACCCAAGCTTGATCCGATGAACAAAAGGAAGTGGAGAAGAGACAAAGAAGGCCATATCAATCCCTAGAGAAACACTTGCCTACTTCTGAAGCTCCCAACCATCAAAGAATTCATTAAATTTTCCTATCATAAACAATAATAATTTTTCCTTGAATATTTAGTTCTCTACAAAAGAGAAATTATCAAGAATGAAATAAAAGAGGCTTTCCTATATGTGCTCCTTAGGATGTATATTCAAATGAGAAATTATTGGTGTGGAACCTTATAAGTTATTATTATGCTAGTGAAATTCACCTTAGAGTAGACTTCCAAAATTTATCTTGAAATGAAAGCTTAATCCATAATTAATTGATAGGGTTGCATATTATGTAAACAATGTATAACCGTGGATTGTGTTTGTAAGCTCTATTTTTTCGCTTACGCGTGTATACATAATAAAAATGGGAATTCTAATTACGTGTGTGTCATTTCACATCGGCTCCATAGGCCCAATGAACGATGGCACGCTAGCCCATGGGATTGGATGGAGTTAGACCGAGTCTATGGAACTAGTCAACATTGATAAAGGATTTAAATTCTAGAAAGTCAGTAGTTGGGTGGAGTCTGGACCCGAATTACGAGGTAAACCTAGGGACCAATCTTTAGGGAAATTAAGGTACAACTATTCCCTTCATAATCGAGGAATAACACATTGTGTTGAGTCCAAGAGAGCCGCCGATTCTTAGATTGCCAAGTAACAGGATATTGATGAATGGAGTGAGTTCACTCTACCCTTAGACTAGACTTTCACCATGGTTTCTTTATGAATGGAATATAGCGGTCTCACAAAAATATAGGTGTCATCTTTAGGTTGCTACTAATATTGTCAAAATTAGCAACAGTCCAATGCTCAAGGAACTCTTGACAGTAATCTATAGAAATTTGATACGAAACTACAAAATCTTAGAATTTTTCCTAGACAGATCAGAGTTATTTTCTTCCTTCTAACTAGGAAATTTTATTTTCTATATTATACCCTAGGGAATATGAGCCATTGCCACGAAGTCCTAGAATCTATAGAGCCATGGATCTGCAAAATGAGTCACTATGTAAGACACAAGATTTTCCATTTAAAAACAAATAATGTCTAGAAATTTGAAGAAATTCATTAATAATATATATACATAGAATTCATTTTCTATATAGAAAATTGAAAACACTCCTTAATAATCCATACAAAGAATTCAATTTTTGTACAAAAAAAAGCGTGAAGCCATGTCATGTGCATGCCCAAGTAGAGTTGCACTTCGCCATGCTTTTTCCTTGCAACCACTTTTATGAAATATTAGAGGGTGAATGTGGTTTCATTCGGATAAATTTGACAGCACATTAGGCACCCATAAGTGTAGTTAAGCCACAGAGTTTGGAGTAGTGCCTACCATTGAACAAGACCAAAAGACAAGCAAAGGGACATGGAGCAAGGGTACACCATGTCCCGAAGTGCTCCATGAATAGCAAGAGGGCATGTTATGTGCATATCCAAGTAAAGTTGCACATACACATACTTGTTCCTTGTAGCTGCCTCTTAAGCATTCAAGGGTGAGTGTGATTCAATTTAGTAGCATTGCCCACCAAATTGGGGCCTGAAATCGCACAAGGTGTGTCCCAATGCATAGGGCAATTGTTGGGCACAATATGAACATGTTAAGTGACATTTTGGCTGATATTTTGCGACCTAAAAACTGGTAGCGGCTTGCATATAACCTGCCATTTGTATAAAGGAAGGTCAAGGCTCATTCATGGGAATTCAAAGACAGGGACTGCAAATCGTAGTAGGCTAGAAGCAACAATCAAGGCATCTAGATCACCACAAAGACATCTTTTGAACTTTAGAGCACACATAGTGGGGAACAACAAGGCAATAACGTTTCATATGCATTGTAGCTCGTTTGCAAGTTGCAATGCATACTAGATCATATCTTAATAATGTAGATTTGGCATCATCGTTGTACAATATTCATGTTTGGGAATATACAATAGATTAGGACTTCCACATCTCGTCTACTGTGTATTTTCAAATTTGATTAGTATTACTTTGTGTCTGCTTCGCATTAATCACAACCAGCTTTCGTTTTGGCATGTAACACATCACAATCGTAAAAATGGAGCAAGAGTGTATCTGTGTCCAACCAAACATTAGAGATGGGTTTGGTGGTGATGTAGTTTTGTTAGGCCTCATTATTGACTTAGGCTCCACATCAAGCCCCATTGTTGTGTCCCATGGCTTAAGAGACGACAAAATTACCATGAGTTTGAACTTCCAAAGAGGAGAGTTGCTGTTGTCTAACTACCTACCATCACATTTTATTGATGTCATTTCTCCTATTCTAGTAAGAAAAAAAATAACCAAAAAGTGGAGATCAAGGACTAGACAGTGGGAAAATAACAGAGAAGTGGTGATCACAAACTGACACTTTGATACCATGTTAGAAGTGCATCTTGATACTTACAACAACAGATGGTGGGAAAACTTAACAATTGTGTGCACATGGAGGAGAGCTTCAATGGTAATCTATAGATGTTGTAGAGAAGACTATATGATGGGAAAGACAAGGACTAAATGCTTGTGGACTATATATAGAGATGGTGCCTAAAGTGCCCATATATATAGGCTCCGAGACACAACCATGACTATATCGCATTGGTCTGCACACATAATCGGTGCCACCATATATGGTGTAGACTTAGCTCGGGATGTGTAAAAGTTTCCCCCATCTCCCATGGCCATCGAGCTCACCTTTGCCTTATTTGGGCCTTGCAACCTGAAGTATGGTACCATATAACCCTAGTGCAGTCCATTTCACAACTAATGGTCAGCACCTACCTAAACACTATCTAGCAATGTATGTTAGATCTTACCATCAAGCCCACAACGGCCACCATTAGTGTCAGGACTAGGTTGGGATATCCAGGCTGCACATACCTAGCTTTTTCTTATAATGGGAAGCTTACAACTAGAGCTAGCTAGAATCCTTACAATTGAGGGTGGAGCATTGATATGCAACAAAAACCACATAGAGAAAAGTTCACAAGACCATTTACAGAGCACCCAAGAATATCCTGCACAGCTAGTCATATAGTGGTGGTTCATACACAGATCATGAGGCTGTTGATGTCAACTGTAACGTGACACATGATGATGTCATATTGCCATCATGCTGATGTGGTACGTAATGACATGACACTTACAGCATGCTAATGTGTCATTGACTAATCACCGTTCTGTACTTGTTACTGTGAGTGGTTCTAAGCTCTTGTACACAATCAGCTTTTGCTGATTCATACGAAAATTGTTTATAGCGAGAGTATGATGTCCTAAAGTTCTCTCTCTCTCTCTCTCTCTCTCTCTCTCTCTCTCTCTCTCTCTCTCTGTGTGTGTGGAGTTGGGTGGCTTGAGCCTTAGGGATCAGGCGAGGGAGATGGTGTCCTCCAACCTGAAGGTGCTGTTTTTATGTTTCTTCATGTTTCAGTGTGCAGTACCACTTTTCCCCTCCTACAGAGATCGGAATTGTGAAAGATGGAGTTAGAGTATAGAGTATGCATACACTCTAGGGCTCAAACTGAGTGGATCCGCATGGAGGCTAGGATCCGTGCCTTTTGGAGTATAATCCATCAAGACATCACTACCCTTCAGGATCAGTGGGGGAAGTTGCAAACTAGCTCTGACCGCATGCAGAAGCGACAAGAAGCTTTCTTGAGGCTCTGGCGGCCTAGCCCTTTTCTCACAGATAGAGGTGGTGATCCCCACGTGGCATTACAGACCACATGTGTGGTTATTCCCTTCTCCTCCCCTTGTATGAGATAGCCTTCTCCTTATAGACAGACCAATCGGAGGAGAAGTGCATCTTTCTCCACCTTTTGATTCTTTGATTCCCGCTCTGTACATGGGAGGCGGGTTTGTATCTAGCCCTTCGTGGTTGTATTTAGCCCTTGGAGACAGGTTTTTTGTTAACTAATAGAAGGATCATTTTCCTGAGAAAAAAAAGGTTCTGGAACTATTTGCTTATAGACGCAAAAAGAGTTGATGAAGACTACTTCAAAGATTACCCACAACTTCTTCAAGTGTATCTTGAGGCTTTTCATTCAGGCCATCTGTAGAAGCTAGGGAGGAATGTCACCATCTAATTGCGGTCTTCCCCTATTTTATGCCAAGGTATGGGAGGACAGGGAGCTTCGTGTCGCCTATAATGAGGCTAGGACTCGTGTCACCTATGAGAGCCCACGCCTCCCGTCACTTGTAGTGTGGCAAGGACATGGAGCACACTGTCAAGGATCCGAGTTTAGGCTTCCCTCTGAGCCAGTTTTATGCTCAGAAATGCGTGCTATTTACTTGTTCCAAGAAGAGGAGATATATCCATCTCTGCTTACTCCAAAATTGATTTCGTGTGACTTGTTTTCTTGTGACTACCTGCTATGGTGTGTCCAGTTTGCGGGCAAGGGATGCCCACTCGTGAACCATGCGCCCTGTCTTCTGACTAATTTGTGGCATGTGAACAAGTGGTAAGCATCATTTCTAACCTTATTTAGATTTGTAAAGTTTTATAACCTTAGAAGTTCACACTCAATTTAAATACCAGACCGCCCGTTGGTCAATGCTCGGACCCCAGTTGCTCCTTAACTCTTGTCCAGCTAGCCTAGTCAGCACCCTCACTCCCTTTCACATCCATGTGAGGCCACTTACCCTATACTTAAGGGGCACTGCCATGTAGCACGAGAAACACTTTTCCCAAGCTGTTTTCTAATCTACAACATAGCATTTGAGGAGATCCAACATAACTAAGTTTTCGGCCTTTGCCCATCCATTTGGGAGTGAAAAGCTAACAAGATGACCAGCTTTGTTGCATGCACAGAAGCCTTTCTCTACCGATCCACAGTCTTAAGCTTGATTAAGAACAATGATGCTAATTGTTGAGATAATTAAGATAAAGGAGAGAGAAGAAGAGAGATTGGTGTCAAGATTTTCTTTTATTCATATGGTACAAAAAGGTTGCATGAATGCTTGTACATGTGTCAGGGCTATGTTCAGCAAAATAGGGGTTCACCCTTCATCCTTCTACATATCTTCTGCTGAGCTAATGATGAATGAGTGCTGAATGAACTTGATCGAGTGACTTGACAATGATTGATGCTTATATATTATGCTGAGGCACATGTTGGCCAATAGAGATGCTATCGGCTAGTTGCTTTGGACAAAAATTCACTAAAATCTTCATTAAATGCTACGCTTAGCTGGATGCTGTCCAAACCGAAGGTGGTCTTCAACTAACTGAAGTCGCATGCTTCCTGGACCCCCCAGAAGGCTACCGACAGATGTATGGTAGCCTGGCTAGCTATCATACAAACCCCTCCTTATGCTGTTGATGATGATGATGATGATGTGGTTGATGATGTTCATGCTAATGCTGATGCCTTTATGTTAAAGATGTTGATGACGACCTAGATAATGAATTAACTGTTGTACTCATCAAGGATTAAGAATGTTCATGCAAATAATTAGCCATGACACGAGCGTGCATGTGACAAGCTTAGTGCTCATATTGTCAAACAGAGCTCTCCAAAAGAGACTTGTAGTCCTGGGATCTCTATCTCCCACAATGGACTTAGGCATACCATGGTGTTTGAAAACTTGTGCCTAAAATATCTTGGCAAGAAGTGAGCTTGCTTGCAAGACCTGTCAACAATGGTCCAAATAGCATCATTGCCTTGCTGAGAAAGAGGCAAATCCATTGCAATACTTTCCCATGGCAATGAGAGAATAGGCAAAGGCTAAAGCAAACCAGGAGCATTTTGCCTGTCAAACTTGACTTTCTAGTAAGTGATACATGCACGTACATATGCCTCTATATCTTTGCGCATTCTTGGCCAAAAGAAGTAACGCTTAATCGTTTGTGTAGTAGGCATTATACCTCCATCTCCTACATACAGAGGAGCATGGCCCTCATCAATGACCTTTAGCCTCATGTTTGACACAACACATAAGCAGTTATCCTTCATGAGATACCTCTATTTGATCACATAAGAAGCATGTACATCTCCAGCTACTAAATCAGTCCATAGGCCGAAAATGGCGTTTATGGTAGACACAATTCATGCATGGCAGACAAGTCTCCATGTGAGGCAACTAACATTGCATCCACGTATGGCTTTTTGGATTCTTCTTTCCTGGAGTATATATAATCTGAAAATGAAACATAGACAAGAAGTTAGCCATCCTCATGTGCATCTCCAAAAGCTTTGTTTGCATCAAGAAGTACCTTAGCTTTGATGATCTGTCTTGACCATAAAATCAGCCCCAAGAAGGTAATGTTTCCAAATAGTCAAGGCATGAATCACAACCAACAACTCCTCATAGATGCCCAACGAAAGCTCTACATCATTGAGTGGTGCAACCAAAAAGTTCTCATGATCAAGGTAACCCTAAGTATGTATGCGCAACTTCCCAATGATCGGGGTTACCTCCCCTATCTAATTACCCAAAGCAACTGCCATTTCCACAAAAATGAAATTATATGTGGCACAATCATCAAATATAAAGAGAGCGCACTGATCTTTGAACTGTCCCCATGCTACACCATTCTCTTTATTGCCATATTTTGTATTCCCTTGTATGTTAGGACGGCATGCACATTTACCTTTGGTTGCTTCTCATTTTCCTTCTTCTTACATTGTGAGCATTCTGCAAGCAAGAGTCATATCTTCTAGTCCTCTAGTCACATTCTTTTGGCCCTTTAGGACACAAGGTGGAGTATGCATTTCTGCTGGTAAGCAACTTTTGTCGAGGGTTGACGCAAGCAACATTATCATTGGACGAGCTCAATGGGTGAAGAGGATAGTGTGGGCTTTTCGAACATATACGCACCGAACACCACAGAGCCTCCTTCTAGAGTATAATTCGTCAGTCCCTTCCGCAAGTGGATTTTTGGGTATGGATGAGGATTTTAACATGCTAGAGTCAGCAGAAGACATGCTCAAAGGTGGCATGGCTACAGTTTTTGATAGAGGACTACTTGGCTTGGGAGCAGTTGCTTTTGGCTCTTAGGAGGCAGGACCCTTGGCATCTACTAGAGTTTGGACGCAGCCTAGGGAGTCTGGGTTTCTCAAGATCCGATAGGAAAATTATTGGCTAGCTTCTTATTGACCCCCTTAAAAGCAAAGGATATTCACTTGCAGTTCATGGCGCGGATGAGTACTCCGCCTTACTCACCTTCTCTATTAGACCTCATGGCAGTCTGGAGAGCAGAGGCCCCTTGGGGGATTTCAAGGGATACACCTTGTATTTGTGCAGTACCAATCCAAGTATCAATCCCACCAATATCTACTAGTCACTGGACTCCACGTTCTTGCCATAGATGGGAGATTTGCAGCAATATTGCTATGTGGCACATCTGGAGAGCTCGATGCAACAAAGCCATTGAATATAGAAAACTCCCCTTGCCAACACAGTCCATCCAGAGCATCTGGCTCGATATCATACATATCCTCCGTGGTCAGTCGGAAAGCTTCAAGGTGGCTTAGATCACATGCGGAAGCGTCGGGAGGCCTTTCCGAGGATTAGGTGTCATGGTCCCTTTCTTACTAATATTGGTGGTGAGCCCACTTGGTACTACACACCACCATTGTGGTTGTTTTTCTTGTTAGAAGTCATCTCCTGTCTAGATTTATACACCAGGGCCTTTGTTGTGGGTGTGCCCGCCCTTATGAGGTGTTTTATCATTTTTCATCACTCCCGCATTTTTTCCCTATTTTTCTCATTTTTCTGTGGCTTGGCAGACAGCCTATTTGCTGGCCGACTGCTGAACTGGTCCACGACCCCATGCCAGAGGTGGCCGACTGCTGATGATCTGGCCGACTAGATGTGTTGCTGGTCGTGGAGTTTTCAGGGCCAGTCGGTTGCCTACAATAGACTGATTGCTCATGTGGGGGCATATAAATAGGCCCCAGCCCCCATACCATTTGTGTATCATACCGGGATATTCTTGTGTATACATAGCAGAGTTACACGCCTACATCTCTCTCTTTTGTGCTGTATTTTTTCTGCATACGTTTTTGCTCTTGTGTTCCCAAATCTGGTCATCATCTCCGCTGCGTATTCTGACATGGTATCAGAGCCCTAGGCTCTAGATAGTCCTTGGGATTTGTGTGAGCAAGAGCGGGACTGTTGTGTGGCTGATTGGTGGACCGTACGGAACTGTTCGGGAAGAGGAGAAGCAAGAGGAAGGCGGGCTGATTTGCTGGACAGCCACTTGCAGGTGATAGTTCTTCTTTGTTCCGACCCACCCACCCTTTTCAGCGTACATCCCCGCAATGGCAGATCTATTTGAGATGGCTGAGAGGCATGTGAAGATCCGGACACTCCCTGCGTTCCCGATGGACCGTCAGATGGACGGGAGCAACTACGGCATATGGAAGGTTATGATGGAATCTGTTCTGGAGTCTTACGACCTCGCTGATTTTGTCGTTGTTGGGGTTCCACGGCTGGAAGCAAAGGAAGGGGAGTTACCGTCGATCCGAAAGGACCGGGAGGCCCAGACACACATGTGGGATCGTGTCAACGCCAGGGTCCGTTCGTTTATCTTTCTCAGCTGCACACCACAGGTAATCAATCATGTAAAGCATATGACGCTAGCCAGAGGTATATGGCAGCATTTGGCTTCTCTTTACAACAAGGTATCGCCCATGAAAAGAATTTTCTTGCAAGTACAGATGCGGGTTATGAGCCATGCAAAGTCGTCGACGATGCGGGAGCATATTAACAAGCTGCAGGCTCTTCAGCAGGAAGTTCTTCAGGCTAGGAAGGAGATATCGTTAGAGGACATGGCCATAACATTGCTGTCGCACTTGCCCTCTTCGTACTCAGCATTTTACTCGTCTTTGATTACCAGTGGCAAGCTCAACACCATCACGTGGGAGGAGCTTGTATCCATGGTCCTAGACCAGGAGGAACGATTCACGAACCCGCCTCAGGGTGGAGGTTCGGAGGCCTTAACTGGCCAACGATCGAAAGGCCATAACACGGGCAAAGGGAAGGCTTCGTCGGAGAAGTCTTCTGAGAAGAAGTCTGTTACTGACCACGAGAAACTAAAGGCAGAGAGGACCTAAAATGATTGTGGCGAGAAAGGCCACTACTGGAGGCAGTGTCCCAAGCGAAAGACCGAGAAGGATGAAGATTCCTCAGCAGCAATCATGAAGACTCCGGCTTTTGTGCACCTAGAGGTGGTGGACACCGATGTTTCATTTTCTTTAGGCAAGGAGGAGATTGGAGGACTCTCCACAATGGATGCTCGGGAGTGGATTCTAGATAGTGGTGCTTCCAGGCACATGACTCCTTCCCGTTCCTGATTACAGGATCTCTGCAGGCTTTCTGGTCACATTGTTACTGGAGATACATCCACTATCCCAGTTCACAGTGAGGGCAGGATGGAGATAGTTCCCGATAGCAGAGGGGGGAAGCATTCCTAATGTTGTATGTTCCGTCACTTGATTTTCATCTGTTGTCAGTGTATCAGGTTTGCAAGACTAGCATACGGGTGGAGTTTGATGAGCACTTTGTTGCTCTCCGGGACAAAGCAACAGGCCAGGTGGTTTGGGAAGGTGGAGTGGAGAATGGAGTTTACAAGCTTTCAACACTCTCTCCCCCAGGTCCTCAGGTTTGCTCTAATGTCTCGTAGTAATCGGGACAAAGGACCTCCAGTAGATGAGGATGTTCTTTCCACGGGAACCTTTCGGAAAGCCAAGCAGGTGGCAGGTGATTACTTGCAGAAGGAGGTGGGTTCTCCAGGCTTTGTGGTTCCGAATTCAGAGGGGGTGTTTGAAAGGTCTCAGAAGGCCTTGCATGGTCTTCAGCAGGTTTCCAGGACTTCTTTGTGCCCCATAACAGGTGTTGATCCTTGTGAGCTGTGTCATGCCTCTTTGACTCAGAAGCAGTATGGTTCATTGATCTGGTTGATGAACACCAGATTGGACAGAAGCTTCTTGATGAGGCAGTTGAGCTCATAGTCGCAGATGACTCTTTGGGAGGAAGGATGTTTCCTGTGGTTTCTGCGGCATGCGAAGGATCATGGACTCTTGTACACAGGAGGAGGATTATTGGATGGAGTCCAACTCCACGATTGAAGTGACTCAATTTGGGGAGGAGATCCGGACACGAGGAGATCTACTTCAGGCCCAGGAGAAGTTTTACGGAGCAGTAGGAGATAGTCATCTTTTGCCTTGTCGAGTACAGAGGCAGAGTACCGGGCTGTTTGTGATGCTGTTTGTGAGGTGGTGAGAATGCAGAGGTTGCATAGCAAGTTTGGGCTTCCACGGGAGGAACCCATAGTCATCCAGAGGCACTTTGATCGTGAACAGATCATTGCTGATGACATCTTGCTAGAATTCTGTTCGACGGAGGACAGTACGGTGGACCTCTTCACGAAGTTGCTATCTCAGGATTTGCTCAGGCGGCACCCCAGCTCCCTGTGGTTGGTTTCATAGCCAGGAGCTAAGAGGGGGTGTTAGAAGTCATCTTCTGTCTAGATTTATACACCAGGGCCTTTGTTGTGGGTGTGCCCGACCTTATGAGGTGTTTTATCATTTTTTCTCACTCCCCGCATTTTTTTTCTATTTTTTTTAATTTTTCTGTGGCTTGGGAGGCAGCCCATTTGCTGGCCGATTGCTGAACTGGTCCACGACCCCATGCCAGAGGTGGCCGACTGGATGTGTTACTGGTCGTGGAGTTTTCAGGGCCAGTCGGCTGCCTACAGCAGGCCGACTGCTCATGTGGGGACATATAAATAGGTCCCCAACCCCATACCATTTGTGTATCATACCGGGATCTTCTTGTGTATACAGAGCAGAGTTACACGATGCCTACATCTCTCTCTCTCTTATGCTGTATTTTTTCTGCATGCGTTATTACTCTTGTGTTCCCAGATCTGGTCATCATCTCCGCTGCGTATTCTGACATTTCTCTTCTCCCATTATATGAGATAGCCTTCTCCTCTTCGAACCACCAACCGAACGAGAAGAACATCCTCTCCCTTGCCTTTTTTTTATGTATCTTGACTCTCGCTCCCCGTGTAGGCGAGTTTGTACCTGGCCATTAAGGCTGTCTTTTTTTTGGTAACTAATAGAAGGATTTTTTTCTTTTTTTTTAAATAAATCTAAAACATCCACTCTCCTAATCAACACCGGGTAATATTGGGTGATCCGAATAGCTTGGAGGATGGATGAAAAAATAAGCTACGTCCTAGGCTAGTCCTCATCAACAACAGCAAATATATCCAAATAAAGAGCTTGCCTAAGACGTTGCCAAATCATATGTTGTTTGGTACTTTGTTGTGGAGATGTAATATAACTTCTCGTGTGGGTGTGCTAACTACTCCATTGCATCCTCCCTCTATTGTCACGCTAAAATGCTTCCTTTACTAAGGTGGTGATGATAGAGCTTCCTTTGCCTAGATGGAGGCAAGAAGAAGATAACCTTCATCAAATGGCTTTCTCTCGCAAAAGGTTGATGGAGAAGAAGCTAATGAAGGGAGAAGTGTTGGAGTATGCACACATAGAAGCATAGACAAAGGAAGAGAGAGAGAGAGAGAGAGAGAGAGAGAGAGAGAGAGAGAGAGAGAAGAAAGACAAAGATTATAGACAAGATCGGATTGATTAGCAAGAGGTTTATAATGGTGACAGCCAACAAATTGGGTATTACAATGTGCTTACGAAAATAAATGATAAACAGATGAGAAGAGGCCTTTATAAAGGAGGCCATGTAGATGGCCGACTAGCATCATGAAGCTCGCCAAGAGCATTAAATCAACCCACAACTAGTAAACATGAGTTAAAATACATTGTAGCCAGTATAAGGACCACTTCCCACACAAAGAGATGCACAAAATTCTTACATCCCCTCTGCAAATCATAATGTGCATAAGTCTCAAGAACACAAGGTGATGAAGATGGAACCATGCACACTCTACTATTGTGCAATATTGGATACACCTCGAACAGAGCACCTACTAACCCGACTCCTCGAAATAAAATGCCACCCTGAACAGCACAAAAATCTACTTGAGTTTGAATTCCCACACAAATGTGTCGTGAGCTCCAAGTATGAAGAATGATGAGCTGACAGACAAACCACACCCATAATCCCCCAACAATGATCTATGAACACATTACAACCCAAAACCTTGGATAATAAACTCATAACACATCGTGTCTATAATCTCTGCTACACCAAGCAATGAACTTGGTACACGGCTAGTTCATAGCTCCCAAAGTTGCCCTTGTCCTACCAAATTTTTCATGCTTAAAACTCCGACTCACAATTCCCATGCACCAAAAAATAGAGCTGCTAACAACCCAATATCCCGCCCACAAGTCTCCTTTGGCTAAAGGACATGGGGGAAAACTATCTATATAACTAGAGAAGAACACCATCCTGGTCCTCTTGGGCCAGAAACCACCCTAGAATTCCTAGATGAGTCACTAGAAGCATCTAAATCACTATTCTATGTCCTGTCTTTGCCTTTTTCTAGGATGAAGACCTGCCCTTGTCCGTGTCCTTCTTTAACAAGCAATCCTTAGACAAATGTCCTTTCTTCCCACACGAGTAGCAGCGACTCTGACCTTTCTTCTGCATTGTAGCAAGTGCCTGATCCTAACTATTAAGAGATACCTTTCCTTACCTTGTGGACGTGGACAAACTTTTCTTCCAAGAGAAAAGAGCTGAGTTCATCAAAATCCAACTTGCTTTCTGTGACCTGGCATCGCAAAGCCCTAGAAACCTTGTCGTAAGTTATTTTTGAAGGATAAGTGCAGCCAACTGAGCAGAGGACAAGGTAGCACCCATTACCGGTAAAGTGATCATGTATAACCTTGGCCTTCATTAAAGACGAATGCATCAAACTACAAACAAAAAATACCAGACTATAGAGTTGCCCTTCTAGAGTAACTGCTCTCATCGAGGAATCTCGAGCATAGAGATCCTCTAGCATTGACAAGAGTTTGCACAACTGGTAAGACCTCCTTCATAATAGTTCGCACAAGCACTGAGTGTGCCTTCAAATCACAATCCTCCCACTCTTGCAATTCTGCAAGGAATTCATTCTCCTTAACTTAGACAAATTCAATAAGTTTTGCATACTCATTCCATGCAAGCAGATAGCCACAACCGAAGACATAGCTCGATTGTTCGTTTGATTTTGGCTATGTCCTCGCTTGTTCAATCGAATTTCATATCCCATTGGTGATTTGTCACGGACGATCACATTAAACAGAGATCCTGAGTTCACGTCCCATTTTTGGAGATCATTGTTTGACAATTTTGAGACCAAGATGCAGCTATCCAGTACATTTCATCCACAAACAGATGGCCGAATAGAAATATACAATCAATTGGTCTTTGACGTTCTCAAGTCATACTGCCATGACCAATAGTCAAAATGGAAACGATGAAGACGAAGTCATGTAGGTAAAGAAAATTCTCCTCCACAAATGGAAGCATGGTTCCGACCTAAGAATATAGACAATTTTACATGAAGTTTAAGATCGGGTAACTCATGAAGTAGTATGGTTGGATGAAGAGTTCTTTCAAGAGTATCCCCAGTCATTGACGTACTACTTGGAAGCCCAGAATCTGCCAAGATTAGGGTCAGGCATTAGCAAGCATGTAGAAGGTAGTAGGATCATCTATGGGCCAATCCATAAACATCATAGCCCAAAAAGGCTTCATTTAGGCATTAGAGAATCCTAGGCAACTAGTCGGCTACCTGATTATGCACCCACCTATAGTCAACCAAAACAAGCTACAATGGGCAACTAGTCGACCAGTATGGCAGAGGCCTGGGATAGCAAACGTAGATCTAATGCTAATAATATAGCAAGCATAACATTTCATATTGTCAAAAATAATATTTTGTCCATAATAAATAAGTCGTCGACAGCTTATGACTAGACTAACCAATAGCTTGTAGGCATATATAAGCAGTTGCATAATTCACTCAACCATTTAGTCTTCAACAAAGCATTTCATAGTTCAAGCATCAACAAATCATCCTATCAACTCCAAGCTATCAAAGACGTTCTTCTTCAACATTTAGCCAACATATATGTATAGACCTATAATTATTTGGACTAGCATTAATGACTGAAGAATCTTCTGCAAAGCCTTGGATTGATGGATATTCAGTCGACATACGGTCTTCCTCATCCTTGCGTTGGACTCTTTGGTAGGTATTTGGACCCAATACTGTGTCATCTACTTTACTCTTATACTCTTTGAATTGGATGCTAAAGAATCTCACCGCATAAAGGTATAAAAAAGAACTTGTTGTGCGTTACCATGATCAACCTCAATGCATGTAACATCGATGGTCTCTTTTCTCCTTTTTGAGAAAAGTGGTTCTCAATCTGTGGGTCTAAATCGAGCAACATTGAATGCAATGTGATCATGAAAGTAAAACTTGGCCATGCAACATCCATAGATTCTCGCTTCCAAGGATCCAATGAACCAAGAATAGTTCTTTGGCCACCTCGTGATGGTGGTGCCATGGGAACAACAAAAGGAACAAGATAATTACCCAAAGTAGGGCCAATACTCCTTGCAGGTGGAGCTCAAAACACTTGCGCATCGAGCTTTCCTATAACTCCTTCTCCTTCTCTGTTGAAACTAATTGGCAAAAAGCCACATCATTGCCAAGTTCATGCATTAAATGAGCTCGCACATGATTGGCATCTCCTGTCTTTGCTTGCTTGCAATACTTGCATTTAAATTTCCTGGCGACTCCACTTGCATGTCTCATCACAATCCACCTCTTCCCACCATGGCCAAGTAAATTGCTTCTTGGACTACTTGCTGCTTGAAGCTCTAGGTGCTATTGAATGATTGATAATTGAAGAAGAAGATGAAAGTGACAATGAGGAGGAACACACAATCACTGCTGCGCACAACCTGTAAACTTTTTAAATATAAAGGAGTATGAGTCTCTGTTCAATCTCAGGGAGGAGCCGAAGCATACAAAGTAGTAGGCTGAAAACCTTTTTATTCATTCAAATTATTCAATCCTTGTCAAAGATACAAGTTGTTGGAAGATATTTTAGTACCCTAGGTACTATATTAGGTATCCTTGGTACCTTATAGGTACACTTTAGGTACCTTATGTACCTTTACTCACAGGCCAACATCATTGCATGCCAGGCCGTCACATGGAACTAAAAATTCCAGAAACAGAAACACCGTTCCCACGACGACAACCCATTCCAGTTGTATGCTACGTCATCAGCTATTCCCAACCATTCCGCCGTTCCACGTGAAAGGAAAACGCCGTTTTGGCGTTCCAAACGACATTTCTTATGACTATGACTTAGTCTCAAAGTCACTCTTATGGAGTCACTAATTTATTTCTAGGACACATCAAGGAAGGCTATTCCCTGCCAGCCCATTGCAAAGCTTCTTCCATCTACTCTCAACCCTCGAGTCATCAAAAGCCTTGCTTGTTATCGCTTTCTTGCTTGTTAGGTCATTACCATCTCAACCTTGTCATTTTCAGTCCCCCGTGTGTCGGCTTGACACAAAGGCGACAAACACAAATTTTCCATAACACAAATCAGCTTGCATATTCCAGCCTGTTTCCAGCATCAAGTGGACCATTTGCCCTCCAAGCTCAGTCGCCTGTCCCAGATGCATAAAATACGCAAGTTGTATGCTAATATCTGATTGCTGTCTAGCCTGTTCCAGTAATTCTTTGCCCTATGCACGCAATTCGGAGCACTTACAACATTGACTCGGTCATCAAAAGAGACGGGAAGGTTTAAATCAGCTCAGTAATAAAGACAGGTCTGAACAGCCAATCCACACGCCGTCTCAATCTGTTAACAACAGGTCTACAGTTACCCATCAGCCCAAACTTGAAGTTTCAGCAGATGAAGTCTTCATGCAAGAATATAAGTAAGTACTTGATTGTAAAGCAATGTGACCGACTTTTCCGACAATATAAGCAGATCCACTTTTCGGTGGTAACCCTTGGTTGGTTGAGACCAAATCTTGGCCTAAACCTGCCTCTTATCAGAGCCCAACAAGACCAATTTTCCTGCACTTCCCGACACTGCTATCAAAGCATCAAGCTCTACATGGCACAAGAATACTAGTGTTCATGAGCTTCTCGATAGTAACATCGGTATTATAGCTAAGGTTGTGGTGAGTACAAGTACAAGGGGCTTTCACTTGCTTGATCCATTCTTGCTTGGTCACATTGAGGCCAGAGAAAACCATAGAGCCTTAATTGCCTTACATCAAGCCCATGTCATTTCGACAAGTTTGCAAATGAAACACAAACCAGCTTGCATGCATCTTCCACCCTGTTTTCAGCATGCCCTCCATACTCGGTCACCTGCCCTATATGCATCAAAGACGCAAGTTGTATGATGTTCTAGTATTTCTTACCTTATGCACGTACTTTATAGCAGTTTATAACATCCACTCAGTCGTCAAAAGAGAGGAACGAAGATCTTGGTCTGACCAGCCCGACTACAGACTCCCACAATAGATCTAAAGTTTCTTTCAACCTCCCACAAGATCTTCAATCAACTCTGTAGGTAGCACTTACTTCGTTGTGCAGTAGCGAAATAACTTTTCCAGCACGAAAACCCTCACTTCCTCGTATATTAACAAAAAGACCAGTGTTTGTGAACTTCCGTGTCATGCCACTGGTATCAAAGCTAAGGCTACGCTGAGAGTGACAGTACAAGGGGCTTTGACCTGGTTGATTTTTCTCTTGCACGGTCACATTGAGGCCAATGCAAACCAAAGGCCCAACCCCATGACATCCTTTGATAGCCCATTCCATTCAAAGAAGTCTCAACCATCTTCACCTCCTAAACCAAATACTCAAAACCAAAGACCCTCCTCAGGCTCCATCCTGAGATAAACCTGTTATAAACACAATTCAACTTGCATTTTTCGGCCTTGTTTCAATACCAAGTCAATCGCCTACCCTCCATGCTCAATCCCCTGCCCTGTATGCATTAAATACAAGTTGTATGATATTACTTGATTTCTCTCCAGACTGTTCTATCACTTCCTTGCCTTCTCCATGGAGAAGGCAGTAAAGACCTTCTCCATGGAGAAGGCAGTAAAGACAAGTCTAAACAACGCATCTACAGACTATTTACAATAGGTCTGCAGTTACCCATCGTCCTAACTCATCGACCTGGACCTACGTTTCAGCAACTTACATCATCTTCACGTACGTTTGAAAGTAGTGCTTGATTGTGTCGCAGTGTAAGACTTTTCCAGCAACCAATATATGTAAAGACCACTTCCAGTGAAAGCCTTTCCAGGGTTGGTTGGGACCCAAACTTGTGTAATACCTTATAATTGTATTTCTCTTTCTTGCATAATTTGCTCATATTTAAAGTTGAGTTTTGCACTAACATGACCCTGTCATATAGAGTTTTTACACGTAAGATTCATGCACGCAGCACAGCTTTTACATCCAAGCTAGCCAAGTGGGACCTAACCCACGATTCAATGCTTATGTCATGCCAATTTAAGTGGCCAAGTTATAGAAGAAGGGACCTAACTATTGGAATCCTTGGCCAAGTTGCATCAAAAGTTCACAAGGCCCAGTCAACTAGGCCATGGAAAAAGACCTTAATTCACTCTAATTGTATTTTGACCCTTGTGGACTTTGGATGTAAAATTCCCACCCTAGAATTAGGCAGGGTGTTGATGTGAGGATAAGATCAGAATGTGGATAGTTTGTATTCTGACTTTTGCTGATAATGTTATCACATGTGTTTACGACAAGAAAAGGTCCTAAATTTTTTACTCTCGAAGTCTTTAGAGTCTTTGAAAATCAGACCTAGTTGAAAGGCCCTCTCTTTCTAAAGCCTTCATGATATGATATGATGGGAAGTGGTCTAGCTCATGGATGAATAAGCATGTGTGTGCTCGCCGTAATGTACAACACCAGCTCGAATAGAACCTATCTCATTCAGATTATCCTTTTTAGGAGAAAAGAAAAAAAATAAAAGAAAAAGTATCAAGAGATGCAAGGAGAAGGTTCTGGCAGTACCTTCAAGTCTTGCACATTTGCAACATTGTACCATGAGAGCTCCTTAAGGGCTCTGCATGCACTCAAATCAAAGGGCCTGGCTGTGTCACTTCTCATCCCACGCACCACCGAAAGGTGCCTGAGCTTGGCTGCTTGTTGGCAATCCCCTTTTATTTCGACATTTTGTAAAACGCGCAAGCGCGGCATTCGCTGAAGCGTCTGAGCTTTCACTGTCACGTTCATCAACACCACGACCTTCTCCAGCTCACCCTGCACACCACCACTCTTCAAGCTTCAATCTTCAATTATACATTATATGTCAAAACATACTCCCATTTATAATCTGCCCCCCTCACCGAGTTAGTAGTGTCCTCCAAGTCATCCTCGCATCTAACACGTTTTTCCTCCTTGTCGTCTTCCACCATCCGCAACCCCATTGTCTTGATCACGTCATGCACTTGCACCCGATATTCGTCATGCATGGCCACATCATGCATGGCCAGATATTCGTCATGCATGGCCAGATAATGCATGGCCAGATATACGTCATGCATGGCCACATATTCGTCATGCATGGCCAGATATACGTCATGCCTGGCCACATATTCGTCACTTCTCTTTTCCACAAGTGCACGCTGGCGAAGACAGTCCAAGTGGCTTGGGCTCACCTGACGCTCAGCACTTGACCATGTCACGCCCCTGCCCACCATCGTGTTGGCAACAATGATGTCCAAGAATTTCGTGTTGGCAACGATGATGTCCAAGAATTTCTTTCTGATCTCTGGGTCCAGATGGTCTATGCTGAACCGCAAACGTGAATACAACTGATCCTCGGCTCCTCCATCCAAAGGTACCGCTGCTCTCATGTCCTGGGCAACTCTCTCCCAAACCTTCACGTCCCTCGGACCCTCGTTGCTTTGCCCAATGTAACGGCCCACCACTGTCAACGCCAACGGTAACCCAGCGCACAACTTCAGCACGTCCCTCTCCAGCGCCTCCATCTCAGCATTTGGTGAACACTCCGCATGCTGCATGCCAGCTTGCTGCACTTGCCTCCACAGCAGCTCTCTCGCTTGCTCCTCATTCAACTCCTTCACTGTAATGATGGACTGGCAGTCACTGATTTTGAGCCTCCCTGCGAGATCTTTACAAATATGCTTGTTTCTTGTAGTTACAAGAATCCTGCTTCCCTCCGGAAAAAATTCTGCTTCAGGGAGCCATAATTCCTTCATTATATCTACATTATCCAAGTACAAGAATACAGGCTCACTAATTTTTTTCAGCTCCTCTTTCAACTGTGATACGCCATCCTTTAGACTGGAAAATTCCGGTGTGTTGTGCCAGCATATTTTGTCCAGGATCTCCTTTTGAATTTTCGGCAGTCCATCATCCTTAATTCCCAATGGCAACTCCACGTGACAACACCGATATAACCGCCTTCTATTTTCTGGACTAATCTTTTTTTGGAACTCCGAAAAGATAGCTTCCCCCAATGTAGATTTTCCAATCCCTCCCATCCCCTGTAGGAAAACCACCACTAATTGGCTGCAATCCCTATTCAAATGTTTCATGGCATTTTGCATTACTTCCTCTCCTCCGACTGCAAAAAGTCCACATCCAAGGCAAATTAACATCGTGGGCAGTGTGTTCTTATGTTGACTGGGGACTGCTACCATTATAATACCACTTTTTATATATTGAGTAAGAAAGAATAGATGTGGTTTAGAAGATCCGGCAACCAAAAATAGTCATGACCCACAAACAAATATTTTGAGATCTAGTACAGAGACAAGATACACACGGTACCTATTCCATCAACGGGAGTGAAGGTATATTGACGATGTATCCTTGGAGCCTCACGAAACCTGATTTTATCCATGTGTCTTCCGATTTCTTCGAATGCTCCATCCAAATCCTCCTCCAAACCAGCTATTGCGGCTTG
Source organism: Cibotium barometz (assembly GCF_041138505.1). Classification (NCBI taxonomy): domain Eukaryota; kingdom Viridiplantae; phylum Streptophyta; class Polypodiopsida; order Cyatheales; family Cibotiaceae; genus Cibotium; species Cibotium barometz. The sequence goes on along the minus strand of NC_141079.1, from coordinate 32,811,386 downwards.
GATCGTTGAAGCCTTAAAGAACCTACAACCTCACAACTCTTGTTATTAAGTCTGCATTGCGAAGGAGTCTTTGCTTACTTTCAGAAATACTGATTATCACCTAACCCCTTAAATTACATGCATCTTACCTTGACAAAAGATGCTTGGGACCATCGCCCTGCACCATGGAGCTACATATGATAGCACACTGGAATGCTGTTTGTACGCTGTCTTGGAGAACCTTGATGCCATCATCCTTGATATTGGCCTGCCATATCTCTTTCGTGTATTCCAATAGAGAAACTATTTTGTGTAGAAGTTGTAAACAGTCCTTCCAGTTCTGCGCAGTGGTGTCGATCCTTTCAAGTGACCAAGCGATCAAAGAGAACCCAACAGCCACCCAATGCACTCCACCAAGTCCTCCGAGGGCTTCCTTCAATAGAGGCAAAAGTAAGGTTTTACCCGTCTCAGCAACCTACGTGACACATTAAAGGGGGGTTACGACGACACCATGCAGCCATCAATCAAAAGGAGAAGATGCTCATGATCATGGCATGCCATCAAACGATAATATGGTCACTACTTACCTCACTAGTAAAAGCTTTGGGAAGAGTCTCCATGAAAGACGTGGTCTGCCCTTTATAAGAGTCCCAGTGTGACGCTAAACGATGAATGTTTGACGGGTGATCCGCCAGCTCCAGACGGCCAAGCTGAAGTGTATTCAAAAAGAAGATCGATTGAACGGTCAGGAAAAACATTATCCTCCTATAAAATCAATAAGCTCCAGCTATCCCCGAATTAACAAACCCACAACTTATTCAAATTTGCTACTGAATCTGTATATATAGGAAGCAAGGAGTGCTGTCGGACCTGCTCTTTGATGTCAGCCAACAATCTGTGAAGGTCCTCTAGAGACGTTTCCTTCTCCTCGAAGAAGACAGGCAACTTGGCAGTGGCGGGCTCTTTGGGGCGGCAACACAGCCAATTGACGATACATCTCTTCATTTCTTCTAGATTGCAACTTGTACTGCGGAGAGCAAGCTAGCGAGCAAACAAAGCTTTTCTACTCAGAAATCAAGCAAGCAAGCGAACAGGGATCAACACAGTGACGAGCGAGGAGAAAGCTAGGTAGAGGTCGTCACAGAAAGAGCCCAGAGGAGGCTACGAACTACTTTAATAAACTTGTAGAAGAAGAAGGAGAAGAGGAGCAAGAAGAAGAGGAGGCTTCGAACTGCTTTAATGAACTTGTAGAAGAAAAAGCAGAAGAGGAGCAAGAAGGAGGATAAGAGAAGGCTTCGAACTACTTTAATAAACTTGTAGAAGAAGAAGGAGAAGAGGAGCAAGAAGAAGGGAGGGGTGGAGTCCGTGGAGCAAGGGTTTCATCATTCGCACGTGGAGTCCGTGGGGGAAGTGCTTGAAGGCGTGGGGGAAGTGCTTGTAGGCGTGGAGTCCGTGGAGCAATCATGCAGGGAGGAGGGTCTCATTATTCAACGCTTGTAACGCTGCTGGCAAAATGCGATGTTTTCCATACATCAGTGATAATATTTGCGCCGCCGTAAAATACTTGCCAATTTTTAAAATGCCCGTCAAAATTTACACTATAATACAAAAACGAAAAAAAAAACTTGCTATATTATCAAGCCTTAATAAATAACTTTTTCTTAAATATTTTCCCTCTTTTTTGTTTTGACACGCTTTTTCATGGAAAAATGTGAAAATAATATTAACTTCTTTATTGTTTTTTTTTGTTTTCAAGGTCATTACTCTTCTTCTTTTTGCTTTTCTTGCCAAGTGAGGAAGGCCCGAGATAAAAGATTTATCAAACTTAATTTGAATCACACTAAATTAATGAACTTCTTTGAAATCCTTCAACTATTTATACTAGTCTCCCACCCGTCCTCCGGAAAGGGAGGAATGTATACCATACCAATTAGATTTTTCCCATCTAGTTTAAAATGGGATTTTTTTTTCTCTAGATCTTATTTTGTCTCTATTACTCCCATCCTTCTAAAAAAAATGCATGGGACTCCATCACTTAGAAGATGCAAACTTTGTTGAGTATGGAGACTCGTGGACCTTTTAAAGGTCTACTACACATAATGTGGCTTGATACCATTGTACTCTACTTCTAGGATAGAATCATGCACAACTTCTAATGAAACTATGTCTTTTTTTTATTTTAAAAAATTTGTCAAGAATCATGGGTTTACATACACTACTCACACACCCACAACTCCGGTTACATGGACGTGCAACACCATAGAGAGTACGGATCGAACCCACACCTCTACTTTAACCACTCCATTTACAGCCGCATTCGCATAGATAAAGTGTGTACTAGGACAACCGCTTGAGGGTGAGTGTTGGAGAATAGGCCTTATCCAAGTAGAAAAGGATAACTGTGTGTGAATAGCCTATAAAAAAGCAACATATGTATGTGTGTGTCACCCCACTCATAGAGTGGTCCACCTAAATATCTAGATATTATACTTGTATTGACCTAAGCACTGATATCATGCAAGAGAGGCTCTAAAGCCTACAAAAGCATTGTCATATATGTGTGCATGTCACCCCACTCTTAGAGTGGTGCACCTAAATATCTAGATATTATACCTTTATTGACCTAATCAATGATGTCATGCAAGAGAGGCTCTAAAGCCTACAAAAGCATTATACTTGAGTGAAGAAATACAACACAAGTCACATCATTTGAGTCGTGCAAAACTATCTCTTTATTTGTGTAATGTCTTTCTCTTTTCTCTCTCTCTCTTTCTTTACTCCAATGCCATAGCCATGTTTTAGTACAAGCCACCTAAATATCTAGATATTATACTTGTATCAAGTTATTCCTTTGTATGATTTTGATTACTTCTTGGGTTTATGAAAACTCACTTTTCTCATCTATTAAAAACTATCAATTTAATTAGTCACTCATTGCTAATCATTTCTTTTCGTACCTTTTTATTATCATTTCCCTCATGTCCATACTAGGTGGATATTACGTCATCACACTAGGTGATGACCAATTGTCTCACCTAATGTACATGACCTTAGTGTTGAGTAAAGGAGGGCACACACACACACCCATAGACACAAATAAGTCTCCTTGAGCAAGTTTTTAAACAATCCTTTACAAGGTTCCTCTCTCTCTATCTCTCTCTCTTTCAAATTGGTATCAAAATTCTAAGATCTCTCTCTTTCAAATTAGTATCAAAATTCTAAGATCTCTCTCTCTCTCTCTCTCTCTCTCTCTCTCTCTCTCTCTCTCTCTCTATTTGGAGTGAAGTTGGAGTTAAAGGTCTGTGACTCACTACCTTATCCATTAGTTTTATATTTTTAATAATTTTTTTAGAAGGATCGTTAAAGGTTTGGCCCCTTTTGTTCCTACGAAAAGGAATCAATTTTTTTTAATGATAATTCACTCAGTCATGTGCTCAATTCTTAATGAAGTTCTTTATTCTACCTACTCTCTCTCCTATGGCTTGTATCCATACAATTCTAATGCCAAACTTGTTGAGCCGCTCCAACCTCCTTGGCACTCATACTTACCCTACATGTGCCCCTTTTAATGCACTTCTAAAATCAATTGGGTTGTGAGATTAGTGAGCATATTTACTCCTTGCGTCAGTGGAATGATATACCAATTGCAAAATTGTTATGTTTTGAACTTGCATAGCTTGACTTAGTGCTTCCCTTACTTGCCATGATGATCATTATTTAACTTCTCAAAATTATTAGGATTGAGATCTAGATTTCTTTTTTCAAATTAGTACAAAGAGTTCTCGATAGAGAAAGGCTCTAGATGGAGAAATCTAGAGATAGAAGAGGAGATTCTAAAGAGGAAAAGAGAAGTGATCTTCTAAGTAAGTAGTCTTAAGGATAAGATTATGTTCAAAACCCTAAATTTTAATTTTACTCTGGAGAATCAAGTTATATTATATATGATTAGATCATTCCAAAGGAAAGCATGTTTTTAGAGAGAGAAACATACAATTAATCCCTAAATAAAGAGATTAGAGTACCTTAATCAAGAGTAGGATTATATCTCAAAATTAAAGTCTAGAAGTAGCCAAATAATATTTTTTTAAATACTGAATAAGGACCAAAATTAAAATCAAGAACCAAAAAGTAGGGATTGATATGTAAAGGCCTAATCCTTAAGAGCTATGAAGATAATATCAAGGGAAATGAACTTGGAAAAAAAACAAGATGAAATAAATTCAAGAGACTTTATAGGAAGAGAAGTCCTTAAGAGTAATCCTAGAGATTTTTGACATAAGCTTAAGGAATGACTATAACAAATATGATAATAATGGCCTTAGAATAACTCTTGTTTCTATTCAAAAAGTACCTTAGAATGACCATCTTTGTACATGAAGGACTTTAAGCAAAGTTGACTAGAATAGAGGCTTGGAAATCATCCCAAGAAACAAAGAATCATGAGAAGACCTCACCATGATATGTTATGGCTAGAGGAATTTGACTTGTTCGGTTCGACTCAAGAGCTATGGTGTCTTATAAAGCTTGTGATGGTTTATCTCCATAATCAAGGAGTCATGACATCTTATTAAGCGCGAACGAGCTGCTCAATGTGACTTATTTGTGAGAATCCTGAAGGGAGGCATCATTCAACCTTTCTTGCGTAAGGATTGTTCTAGTTAGATTGCAAGGAGCTAACAGAATAGCCAAGCATTAGGACATGGTGATATGAGGCCTCGAGTGAGTCTCCCTATCCTTAGTGTGATTTCACTACCATAGATAGAGGGGTAGGAGTCTCACAGCCTTTCTTCTTGGTTTTTTGCGCTATTGTACGCAACATGAAATTGAGTTATTCTCTTGACATGGCGGTTCTTATTAAAAACATTAATATTTTTAATATTCAATATTGAAGATTTTGTGTGCGTTTATAGATTCTTATCATTATAAGTCCTTAATCCCTAGGAACCTTGTATCCAAATATCTTACTCTATGTCTTTTTAGACCTAAGATTAAGTTATTCCTTTGTATGATTTTGATTTCCTCGGGTTTATGAAAAAACACTTTTCTCATCTATTAAAAACTATCAATTCAATTAGTCACCATTGCTAATCATTTATTTTCATTCCTTTTTATTGTCATTTCCCTCATCTTTCCTTTAACCATACTAGGTGGATATTAACATTCCTTTACAAGGTTCCTCTCTCTCTATCTCTCTCTCTTCTTTCAAATTGAGATCAAAATTCTAAGATCTCTCTCTCTCTCTCTCTCTCTCTCTCTCTCTCTCTCTCTCTCTCTCTCTCTCTCTCTGAATTTGGAATGAAGTTGGAGTTAAAGGTCTATGATTCACTCTCTCTCTCTCTCTCTCTCTCTCTCTCTCTCTCTCTCTAAAGTTGGAGTGAAGTTGGAGTTAAAGGTCTATGATTCACTACCTTATCCATTATTTTTATATTTTTAATAATTTTTTTATAAGGATTGTTAAAGGTTTGGCCCCTTTTCTTCCTACTAATTTCTTGATGACAATTCACTTAGTCGTGTGCTCAATTCTTGATGACAATTCACTCTTGTGTTTGCACCTACTCACCCTAGACAACCTTAAATGTGAGATAACCTTAAATGTGCCTCTATAGTAATGGTCAATAAGCCTTGAAGTTCTTTATTCTACTTGCTCTCTCTCATATGGCTTGTATCCATACAATTCTAATTCCAAACTTACTGAGCCGCTCTCCACTCTAACCTCCTTGGCACTCGTACTTACACTACATGTGCCCCTCTTAATGCACTTCTAAAATCCATTGGCTTGTGAGATTAGTGAGCATATTTACTCCTTGCGGCAGTGGAATGATATGCCAATTGCAAATTTGTCATGTTTTTAACTTGCATACCTTGACTTAGTGCTTTTCTTACTTGGTGAAAGTGTTTGTCTTGTGACATTGATAATAAATGGGATGGGTAATGACACATGCCTTCCCACTTCTATGAAATAGTGTACTAATACTTACTTTCATGTTTAGATGGTGGCAGGTAACAATTTATCCCCTTCAGGATTACATCTTTCGTAAGATTAGTGGAATCTTTACTTCAAGTTTTCTATGGCAACACACATGTATAGTCTCTTTCAAATAGTTACAATGTATCATTTCCTCTCTCAGAATGTAAGTTAATAGCTTTGTCATATATTTTCGTACTTGTAAGCTACTATAGGTTTCATTTGATAATATTGTTGTATTTCATAAGACAATGAAATATTATTGTATTATTTCATTGTCTTATGAAGGCATGGTAAACTTAACAAAGATACACACACACACACACACACACTCACACACACACACACACACATGTTGGTTTTGGCATGATGATTTCCTTTTTCCTTTTTCCTTAAATTTTTTTTCTTATGTGAAAATTGATGGTCCCTTTTTCTTAACGCTTTTTCCCCCTTTTGTGAAGGTATTTCTTTTTAAGCATGTAAAAGTTGAAGAGGAAAAATGGCTATTTCTTTTTAGATGAGTTTTTTTTCTTACAAGAAGGCTATGTTTTGGTCTTATGAGAAAACAAATTCAAAAAACTTATGTGGCTTTTTTTGGAGGGCTTTTTGGGCTAATGTTAATTTTTTCTTGTAGTTGGATAACTAACGGAGGCCTTGGTGTTTTCTTTGAATGAACTATGTCTTTTTTTTATTTAAAAAAATTTGGCGAGAATCACAGGTTTATATACACTACTCACACACCCAACTCCGGTTATATGGACGCGCAACACCGTAGAGAGTACGGATCGAACCCACACCTCTGGCTGGGACTTCCTCCACTTTAACCACTCCACTTACAACCGCGTTCTCATAGATGAAGTGTGTATTAAGACAATGCACTTGAGGGTGAGAGTTGGAGAACAAGCCTTATCCAAGTAGAAAAGGATAAGTGTGTGTGAATAGCCTCTAAAAATCAACATTTATATGTGTGTGTCACCCCACTCTTAGAGTGGTCCACCTAAATATGTAGATATTATACTTGTATTAACCTAAGCAATGATATAAGTATAATATCTAGATATCATACTTTTATTGACCTAAGCAATGATATCATGCAAGAGAGGCTCTAAAGCCTACAAAAGCATTGTCATATATGTGTGCGTGTCACCCCACTCTTAGAGTGGTGCACCTAAATATCTAGATTTAATACCTTTATTGACCTAATCAATGATGTCATGCAAGAGAGGCTCTCAAGCCTACAAAAGAATTATCCTTGAGTGAAGACATACAACCCAAGTCACATCATTTGAGTCGTGCAAAACTATCTCTTTATTTATGCAATGTCTTTCTCTCTTCTCTCTCTCTCTCTTTCTTTACTCCAATGCCATAGGCATGTTTTAGTATAACCCACCATTGCCTCTGTGCAAGCAACTAACCCGAGGTCTGATTTTAAACAATCCGTACTTACACTACATATGTCCATCTTAATGCACATTTTAAATTGATTGGCTTGTGAGACTGTGACCATATTTATTGTAACTCTAACTACCTTTGTTCCTCAAATTTTTTCCTTCATTTGGCTGGTCATTGGCCTTCACTTATTATGAAATTGATTTAGAATGATAAATTTTTGAATAAGAAATTTCTTTGCACATGCCCTCAAAAACAAAGACTTAATTGGTCATAGATATTCACCTTAGCCTACGAGCGATAAACCAATAGGAATATGCATGATCTATTGTGGATAGATTGGTAAATGTAATTATACTTAGGATACACATAAAATTGTTCGATGAAAAGAATTATGGGTAGATTCCTATTAGTATCCTAATCATAGATTAATGAAACTAGATTAACCTAAAGTTAATTTAATAATATAACCTTAGGATAAAATTTACACTAAGGGATAAAACACTATATTTTGATGTTAGTGTATCTAAATTTAATAGGTTGGACCTAGGATAGCACACGTTAAATTGCCTTGATTTTTAATATTATTTAGGGTTAAAATGAGATGTGTACCAAAATGTGCACATAATTATGCACATCAAATTGTGCACATAGATGTGTACAATTGACCCTATGAGGATTGATTTAAGATAAATACTTTAGTTCAATTGGAAATTTTTGGGATTGAGATCTAGAATTCTTTTTTCAAATTGGTACAAAGAATTCTTGATAGAGAAAGGCTCTAGACGGAAATCTAGAGATAGAAGAGGAGATTCTAGAGAGGGAAAGGGAAGTGATCTTCTAAGCAAGTAGTCTTAAGGTTAAGATTATGTTAAAAACCCTAAATTTTAAATTTACTTTGGAGAAGCAAGTTATATCAAATATGATTAGATCATTCCAAAGGAAAGCATGTTTTTAGAGAGAGAAACATCCAATTAATCCCTAAATCAAGATATTAGAGTACCTCAATCAGAGTAGTATTATATCTCAAAAGTAAACTCTAGAAGTAGCCAAATAATATTTTTTAAAAGAATGAACAAGGACCAGAATTGAAATCAAGAACCCAAAAGTAGGGATTGATTTGTAAAGGCCTAATCCTTAAGAACTATGAAGATAATATCAAGGGAAATGAACTTGAAAAAAAAAATCAAGATGAAATAAATTCAACGAACTTTTAAGGAAGACAAGTCCTTAAGAGTAATCCTAGAGATTTTTGTACATAAGCTTAAGGAATGAATATAACAAATAGGATAATAATGGCCTTAGAATGACTCTTGTTTCTATACAAAAAGCACCTTAGAATGACCACCTTTGTACGTGAAGGACTTCAAGCAAAGTTGACGAGAATAGAGGCTTGGAAATGATCCTCCCAAGAAGGAAAGAATCATGAGAAGAACTCACCAGGATATGTTATGGCTAGAGGAATTCGACTTGTTCGGTTTGATTGGAGAGCTATGGTGTCTTATAAAGCTTGTGATGGTTTATCTCCAAAATAAATTAAAAAATATGGTTCTTAGAACAACAAGAAAAAAACTTGAGACAAGTAAAGGTAAATCTTGAATAAGGATAGAAGAATTACCTCCATAATTGAGGAGTCACGACATCTTATTGAGCACGAAGGAGCCGCTCAATGTGACTTATTTGTGAGAATCATGAAGGGAGGTATCATTCAACCTTTCCTGTGTAAGGATTGTTATAGTCAGATTGCAAGGAGCTAACAAAATAGCCAAGCATTAGGACATGGTGATATGAGGCCTCTAGTGAGTCTCCTTATCCTTAGTGTGATTCCGCTACCATAGATAGAGGGGTAGAAGTCTCACAACCTTTCTTCTTGGTTTTTGAGGCTATTGTACGCAACATGAAATTGAGCTATTCTCTTGACAAGGAGATTCTTATTGAAAACATTAATATTTTTAATATTTAATATTGAAGATTTTGTGTGCCTCTATAGATTCTTATCATTATAAGTCCTTAATTTCTAAGAACCTTGTATCCAAATATCTTACTCTATGTCTTTTTATACCTAAGATTAAGTTATTCCTTTGTATGATTTTGATTTCCTCTTGGGTTTATGAAAAATCACTTTTCTCATCTATTAAAAACTATCAATTCAATTGGTCACTCATTGCTAATCATTTATTTTCATTCGTTTTTATTGTCATTTCCCTCATCTTTCCTTTAACCATACTAGGTGGATATTATGTCATCACACTAGGTGATGGCCAATTGTCTCACCTAGTGTACATGACCTTAGTGTGGGGTAAAGGAGGGCACACAACACACACACATAGACACAAACAAATCTCCATGAGCAAGCTTTTAAACATTCCTTTACAAGGTTCCTCTCTCTCTATCTCTCTCTCTTTCAAATTGGTATCAAAATTCTAAGATCTCTCTCTCTCTCTCTCTCTCTCTCTCTCTCTCTCTCTCTCTCTCTCTCTCTCTCTCTCTCTCTCTCTCTCTCTCTCTCTCTCTCAAATTGGAGTGAAGTTGGAGTTAAAGGTCTATGATTCACTACCTTATCCATTATTTTTATATTTTTAATATATTTTTTATAAGGATCGTTAAAGGTTTGGCCCCTTTTCTTCCTACTAATTTCTTGATGACAATTCACTTAGTCGTGTGCTCAATTCTTTATGACAATTCACTCTAGTGTTTGCAGCTACTCACCCTAGACAACCTTAAATGTGAGATAACCTTAAATGTGCCTCTATAGTAATGGTCAATAAGCCTTGAAGTTCTTTATTCTACCTGCTCTCTCTCATATGGCTTGTATCCATACAATTCTAATGCCAAACTTGCTGAGCCGCTCTCCACTCTAACCTCCTTGGCACTCGTACTTACACTACATGTGCCCCTCTTAATGCACTTCTAAAATCCATTGGCTTGTGAGATTAGTGAGCATATTTACTCCTTGCGGTAGTGGAATGATATGCCAGTTTTAAAATTGACATGTTTTTTACTTGCATAGCTTGACTTAGTGCTTTTCTTACTTGGTGAAAGTTTGTCTTGTTACATTGATAATAAATGGGGATGGGTAATGACACCTACCTTCCCACTTCTATGAAATAGTGTACTTATACCTACTTTCATGTTTAGATGGTGGAGGTAATAGCTTATCCCCTTCAAGATTACATCTTTCGTAATATTAGTGGAATCTTCACTTCAAGTTTTCTATGGCAACACACATGTATAGTCTCTTTCAAATAGTTACAATGTATCATTTCCTCTCTCAGAACGTAAGTTTAATAGCTTTGTCATATATTTTCGTACTTGTAGGCTACTATAGGTTTCATTTGATAATATTGTTGTATTTCATAAGATAATGAAATATTATTATATTATTTCATTGTCTTAGGAAGGCATGGTAATCTTAACACACACACACTCACACACACACACATGTTGGGTTTGGCATGATGATTTCCTTTTTCCCTAATTTTTGTTTTTTTGCTTATGTGAAAATTGATTGTCGCTTTTTCTTAAGGCTTTTTTTCCCCTTTTGTGAAGGTATTTCTTTTTAAGCATGTAAAAGTTGAAGGGGAAAAATGGCTATTTCTTTTGAGATGAGTTTTTTCTCTTACAAGAAGGCTTTGTTTTGGTCTTATGAGAATAAAATTCAAAGAACTTATATGACTTTTTTTGGAGGGTTTTTTGGGCTTATGTTAAATTTTTCTTGTAGTTGTGGACAACTAACAGAGGCCTTAGTGTTTTATTCTAATGAAACTATGTCTTTTTTCTATTTAAAAAAATTGGCGAGAATCATGGGTTTATATACACTACTCACACACCCAACTCCTGTTAAATTGATGTGCAACACCATAGAGCGTACGGATTGAGCCCACACCTCTGGCTAGGACTTTATCCACTTTAACTATTCCACTTACAGCCGCGTTCACATAGATAAAGTGTGTACTAGGACAACGTACTTGAAGGTGAGTGTTGGAGAACAGGTCTTATCCAAGTAGAAAAGGATAAGTGTGTGTGAATAACCTCTAAAAAAGCAACATGTATGTGTGTGTGTCACCCCACTCTTAGAGTGGTCCACCTAAATATCTAGATATTATACTTGTATTGACCTAAGCAATGATACAAGTATAATATCTAGATATTATAGTTGTATTTACCTAAGCAATGATATCATGCAAGAGAGGCTCTAAAGCCGACAAAAGCATTGTCATATATGTGTGCGTGTCACCCCACTCTTAGAGTGGTGCATCTAAATATCTAGATATTATACCTTCATTGACCTAATCAATGATGTCATGCAAGAGAGGCTCTAAAGCCTACAAAAGCATTATACTTGAGTGAAGAAATACAACACAAGTCACATCATTTTGAGTAGTGCAAAACTATCTCTTTATTTGTGCAATGTCTTTCTCTCTTCTTTCTTCTCTCTCTTTCTTTACTCTGTCTTTATTTGTGCAATGTCTTTCTCTCTTCTCTCTTCTCTCTCTCTTTCTTTACTCTAATGCCATAGGCATGTTTTAGTACAAGCCACCATTGCCTATGTGCAAGCAACTAACCCTAGGTTTGATTTTGAACAATCCGTACTTACACTACATATGTCCCTCTTAATGCACATTTTAAATTATTTGGCTTGTGAGACTATGACCATATTTATTGTAACTCTAACTACCTTTGTTCCTAAATTTTTTTCCTTCATTTGGCCTTCACTTATTATGAAATTGATTTAGATTAATGAATTAGATAAGTTTTTGAATAAGAATTTTCTTTGCACATGCCCTCAAAAACAAAGAATTATTTGGTCATAGATATTCACCTAACCTAAGATAAACCAATAGGAATATTCCTTATCTATTGTGGATAGATTGGTAAATGTAATTATACTTAGGATACATATAAAATTATTTAATGAAAAGAATTATGGGTAGATTCCTATTAGTATCCTAATCATAGATTGATGAAACTATATTAACCTTAAGTAAATTTAATAATATAACCTTAGGATGAAATTTACACTAAGGGATAAAACACTATATCTTGATATTTGTGTATCTAAATTTAAGAGGCTGGACCTAGGAAAGCACAAGTTAAATTACCTTGACTTTTAATAATATTACTTAGTGTTAAAATGAGATGTGTAGTATCGAAATGTGCACATCAAGTATGCACATTAAATTGTGCACATAGATGTGTACAATTGACCCTATGAGGAGTGATTTAAGATAAATACCTTAGTTCAATTAGAAATTGTTAGGATTGAGATCTATAATTCGTTTTTCAAATTTGTACAAAGAATTCTCGATAGAGAAAGGCTCTAGATGGAGAAATCTAGAGATAGAAGAGGAGATTCTAGAGAGAAAAAGAGAAATGATCTTCTAAACAAGTAGTCTTAAGGATAAGATTATGTTAAAAACCCTAAATTTTAAATTTACTCTAGAGAATCAAGTTATATCAAATATGATTAGATCATTCCAAAGGAAAGCATGTTTTTAGAGGGAGAAATATCCAATTAGTCTTTAAATCAAGAGATTAGAGTACCTTAATCAAGAGTAGGATTATATCTTAAAATTAAAGTCTAGAAGTAGCCAAATATTTTTTTTAAAAGAATGAATAAGGACCAAAATTAAAATCAAGAACCAAAAAGTAGGGATTGATCTGTAAAGGCCTGAACTATGAAGATAAATGAACTTGGGAAAAAAAATTCAAGATGAAATAAATTCAAGGGACTTTAAAGGAAGAGAATTCCTTAAGAGTAATCCTATAGATTTTTGACATAAGCTTAAGGAATGAATATAACAAATAAGATAATAATGGCCTTAGAATGACTTTTGTTTCGATACAAAAAGTACCTTAGAATGACCATCTTTGTACATGAAGGACTTTAAGCAACATTGACTAGAATAGAGGCTTGGAAATGATCCCAAGAATGAAAGATTCATGAGAAGACCTCACCAGGATATGTTATGGCTAGAGGAATTCGACTTGTTCGGTTCGACTCAAGAGCTATGGTGTCTTATAAAGCTTGTGATGGTTTATCTCCAAAATCAAAAAAATAATTATGGTTCTTAGAACGGGGAAAAAACTTGAGACGAGTAAAGGTAAATCTTGAATAAGGATAGAATAATTACCTCCATAATCGAGGAGTTAGGACATCTTATTGAGCACGAAGGAGCTGCTCAATGTGACTTATTTGTGAGAATGATGAAGGGAGGTATCATTCAACCTTTCCTGGCATAAGGATTGTTCTAGTCAGATTGCAAGGAGCTAACAGAATAGCCAAGCATTAGGACATGGTGATACGAGGCCTCGAGTGAGTCTCCCTATCCTTAGTGTGATTTCGCTACCACAGATAGAATGGTAGGAGTCTCACAACCTTTCTTCTTGGTCTTTGAGGCTATTGCACACAACATGAAATTGAGTTATTCTCTTGACAAGGGGATTCTTATTGAAAACATTAATATTTTTAATATTCACTATTGAAGATTTTGTGTGCCTTTATAGATTCTTGTCTAGGAACCTTGTATCTAAATATCTTACTCTATGTCTCTTTAGACCTAAGATTAAGTTATTCCTTTGTATGATTTTGATTTCCTCTTGGGTTTATGAAAAATCACTTTTCTCATCTATTAAAAACTATCAATTCAATTGGTCACTCATTGCTAATCATTTATTTTCATTCCTTTTTATTATCATTTCCCTCATGTTTCCTTTAACCATACTAGTTGGATATTAGGTCATCACACTAGGTGATGACCAATTGTCTCACCTAGTGTACATGGCCATTGTCTATACGCAAGATGGTAAGATGAAGTACCTTGCAGATGTACTTTATGTTTGAAACATTACAAAGAATCTGGTTTATGGTGACCAGATGATTGAGCAAGGTTTGCAAGCCCGATTTAACCCTGATGGCTCTTATGTAGAAGACTTTAAAGATAAGTGTAGGTTGGTTGCAAAAGGCAACAAAGTGGGAAGAATGTTTACATTGAATGTAAATACGCCTAAAGTGAGTGCTACAATGTTTGCAAATGGTTAAGGAGTTGTTGCAGATACAGACATTTGGCATAGGAGAATTGGGCATGTAAATGTGCAAAGAATGAAGTCTATCCAAACTAAAGAAATTGTAACAGGGCTACCTAAGTTTAAGGTTGAAGGTATGTAGAAAGTACTTGAAGCATGTCAATTTGGAAAGAAAACAAAGTATGTATTTCCACATGACAGAAATGTGAGTAGGAATGTACTAGATGTTGTGCATTCAGATATATGGGGTCCTATGAAGACTATGTCTATGGGTGGCTGTAGGTACTATGTAACATTCATTGATGACCACAAGAGGAAAGTGGGTGTAATTCATGAAGGAGAAGAGTGAAGTGTTCACTCATTTTCAGAATTTCAGAGTGATGGCTAAAAAACAGACATGAAAGCATGTGAAGTGCTTAAGGTCAGATGGAGGGGGAGAATACTTCTCCAATGAGTTCTTTGAATTCTTTTGCAAAAGAATGGTATCCATAGACAATTTACATGTAGATACACTCCGTAGCAAAATGGAGTTGGTGAGCAGAAAAACAGGAACATTGTAGATAGCACAAGCATTGATGGTAGAGAAAAATATGCCACATAGCTATTGGGCTGAGGCTGTGTCTACATCAGTTTATATCAAGAATAGGACTCCTATTGCAGCCATACATGATGTAACGCTATAGGAGATGTTTACTAGCAAGAAATCAGATTTGTCTCACTTATGGATATATTACATATGTGCATGTGCCAGATGAGTTGCGTACTAAGCTAGATCCAAAGGAAGAAAAATATGTGTTTATTGGGTATTCCCTTGAGCAAAAGGGATATAGATGCTATAATCCTACTACATGTGAATTGAGGGTAAGCAGGGATGTTATATTTAATGAGATGAGTAGCTGGTATATAATGTCAAATCAGGATCTCGCCCAAATCAGGGGAATCCCAGGAGAACTCCAGCTCACCCGTTTGCCTCTGTAGAGTAGCCTCAGAACTCCTTCCTAGAACTGGGCAACCAAAGAGAAAGAGTTTCGCCTCAAACTGCAGCAACCAGAGCAGTCATAATTGCAGAAGTAGTGGAAGAGGAAAGAGGATAGATTTATGCTCCAATTGAAAACCAAGGGCCAAATCACTCACCAATTCTCCGTCATTCATCATACTCCAGCTGAGTATCAGGGTAAGCCTTTTAAGCTTTTGATTGATTCAGGCAGTACTCATTCTTTCATTTCCCCTGGATGCTTGTGTAAGCTAGTCTTAGATCACAAATCAGGGAAACCTATGCAAGTTGAATTGGCAAGTGGGAAGATTCTTTTCACTCACCTTGAGACAGATCGTACTCAGTTCAATCTAGATGAGAATTTAATTGACTGTCAGTTCAGAGTTATACCTTTGGGAGTTTTTGACGGGATCCTTGGAATGGATTGACTCCACAAAAATCAAGCTGACATTCACTATCATAATGGAACCATTTTCATCCGTGACCTTCACGGAAACAAGGTTCAAGGAACCAGAATTTCAGGATCCCCAAGTCTGCAGTTAATAAAGGCTTCTAAGTTACTAAAAGGACTTAGAAAGAAGCAGTGCATTATCTTGTCAAAATGAATCCGATAGACTCAAAGTTAAAAGCTAAAGAACCTGAATGGTTAAGTGATTATGATGATTTACTCTCGACAGGGCTAACAGAGATGCCTCCAATTCTCAGCCAGTAGCCTTGCGCACATACAAAATGCCAGTTCTTGAAGCCATCGAACTCAAGGAATAGCTTGCAGCTGTTAGAACAAGGGTTTGTAAGACCCAGTGTTTCACCTTGGGGTGCGCCAGATCTCTTTCAGAAAAAGAAAGATGGAACGCTAAGACTCTGTGTGGACTACAGAGGTCTCAATCAGGTGACAGATAAGAATAAGTATCCTATCCCCAAAATATGTAGCTAAGTGGAGCCCATATTTTCACAAAGATACATCTCAAATCAGGGTATTATCAGATCAGGATTAATGAGCAAGATATCCCGAAGACAGCCATCAATACTCGGTATGGGTATTATGAATTCAATGTCATGCCGTTTGGATTGACAAATGCCCCAGCTACATTCGCTTAATGCAGGACATTCTCAGAGAATACTTGGATGATTTTGTTCTTGTTTTCTTTGATGATATTTTGATTTACTCAAAGAATGCAGCTGACCCCATGAAGCTCATGTCAGAAAAGTTCTTGAGATTCTAAGGAAGCACCAACTCTTTGCAAAAAAGAGTAAATGCACTTTCTCTGCCGACCATGTTGAATACTTGGGCTTTCTGGTATCAAAAGATGGAATTTCTCCATGGCTCTGTAAAAATTGGAAAACCTGACGGTAAAATGCAAAAATGTGGAAACTGTTAAGGACTGTGACACGTGCGTTCTAGAAGTGGAAAGGGTTATTCTGGATAGAGGATCGAGAGTGAACATTATATTAGATAGCCTAGCCAAAAAGTCAAAGGAGAGCAAATGGAAGTGGCAAAATGCATATTCACTCCAATATTCATAGTCCTCAAGATGACAGCGATAGCAGGTATGTTTCCCATGCTGTTGGGAAGGCCTTGGCTTAGGAGTGGAAGAATAAAGCATAACTGGGAGACAAACAAGATCACGATCAGAAGAGGCAAAAAGAAAGTCTGCACCTTAGTGGCAGGAAAAGACAAGCTAAGGTCGGGAAGCCGACCAATGCCTGCAGAAGTCCTGAACTACCTAAAAGGGGTAGAAGATGACAAAGAAGAGAAGATCTTGAAGGAGAATATATTTTATTCCTATTTGAAGTAGATATAGAGAGGATTATGCAGAGGTATGATGCAGAGGTCTTGGTAGCTCATCCTCTGAAGTGAGAGCCGATAAGGAAAGCACTTGTAAAGAGGAAGAAGACACTCAGGATAATGTGAAGGGGCTATAGGCAGAACAAGAAAATGTCATGGTGGCTCTAAAACAAGAGGAAGTCGAGCTCTCAGGAAAAGGAATATCAGAGTTCAAGAAGAAGATCTTGAGGAGGTGAACCTAGGGACAATCAGGATTAGTGCAAAACTGAATTAGGAATTCAGAGGGAGACTCTTGTTGCTTAATTCCTACAAGGATGTGTTTTCTTGGAACTATTTTGATACGAAGGGGATTGATCCCAGTTTCTACCAGCATAAAATTAACCTGAAAGAAGATGCAACCCCAATCAGGTAGAGCAGATGCAAGATGAACCCAAACTATGTCAAACAGGTGACAGAAGAGATTGACAAATTATTGAAGGTAGGGCTCATCTATCCTATGGATCGGGCGGAATGGCTATCATCGATGCCATTCTCCCAAAAAATAATGGGAATCTTAGGGTGTGTATCGACTTCTCCCACTATATCCAACCCATTACCATTGCCTTTCATTGATTCCTTATTGCTGGATGCAGTAGTAGTGGGACATGAAACATATTCTTTTATGGATGGATTTAGTGGGTAAAATCAAGTGCAAATGGCTTAGTAAGATAAAGAAAAGATTGCTTTTGTGGCATAATGGAGGCATTTGCATCCAATGTGATGACATTCGAGCTGAAAAATGCTCCTACTACATTCTAGAGGATGGTTCAAGAAATATTTTATGAATATCTAACCAGCTTCATGAGGGTGTTTGTGGATGACTTTAGTGTGTTTGGGAAGAAAGAAAAACACATTACACATCTCACAATGTGCCTAGAAAAGTGCAGGAGGGTCAGACCAAGCCTAAATCCAGCCAAGTGTGCCTTCGTTTGTAAGCCAGTGGATCTCTCTTAGGACACATAGTGTCTAGAGAAGGACTTGTGGTGGATCCCGGCCAAGGTCACAGTCATCGTGAAACTGGATCCCCCTAAGAATGCCAAAGAGCTTACAAGATTCATGGGGCTAATCAAGTGGCACAGTAGATTCATGAGGTTCCTAGCTAATGTGGCAGTGCCCTTATACTACCTCATGATGAAGGATGCATAATATGTCTGGTCGAATCCTATCAATAGGCATTCCGAAATCTCAAGAAGATACTCTCAGCAACTCCCATCCTCTAGCAGCCCAACTATGACCTGGTGTTTCATGTGTTTGTCGACGCCTCTGATGTAGGCATTGGCAATGCTCTAATGTAGGAAGCACAAGAGGGATGGTACACACTATGCAAGCAAGAGGCTATCCAGATCGAAAAAGAACTGCTCCACACAGAGAAGGACTCACTAGGAATGATCTACTCCATCAAGAAATTCAAGCACTACTTACTAGGTAAGATGTTTGAGCTTCATGTAGATCACAAAGCTCTCCTATACTTAATAAATAAACTAGACGTGGTGAGAAAGTTGGCCAGATGGATTCTTTTGCTGCTATCTGCAGGAGAAGAACTAGAAGGGGTGAAAGAAAATTTCCCAGATGCATAGCGTTTTCTCACAGAAGGAGAAAGACCTAGTTGGTACAACAAAATGCTATAATTCCTGTCTTACTTGTCCTTTTTTTTGGAGTATATGTCCAGAGATCAGAGGAAGAAGCTGACTCTCCAAAGCAAGTCATTCATGATAGTGGTTGGGCATCTCTACAAGATGGGCATCGACCAAATTCTGAGGAGATGTGTCCTTGAACAAGAGCAACTGGCTGTGTTAGGAGAAGCACATCAAGATGTAAGTGGTGGGAATTTTTTTGGTCAGCGACGGTAGGAAAGTGTTCCAAGCAAGACTATGGTGGCCATAAAAGATGCACACCAGTTTGCAAGGGAGTGCAACATGTGTCAGAGGCTGGGGAAACCGAACAATGCAAACATGATGCCTCATAATACAATCCTGCTACTTGAGCCATTCTAGAAATGGGGTTTGGACTTCGTCGGCCCATTCAAACCAGCTTCTCAAAGGACAAGAAACAAATACATCTTGGTGGCCCACTGTTTATTGCACAAAATCTGATTCCCATGTTAAAGATGTGCCATTGTCTATGCAGGATGGTAAGGTGAAGTATCTTGCAAATGTACGTCATGTTCCGAACATTACAAAGAATCTGGTTTCAGTTGGCCAAATGATTGAGCAGGGTTTGCAAGTCCGATTTAACCTTGATGGCTATTATGTAGAAGATTTTAAAGAGAAGTGCAAGTTGGTTGCAAAAGGCAATAGAATGGGCGGAATGTTTACATTAAATGTAAATATGCCAGAAGTGAGTGCTGTAACGTTTGTAAATGGTTTAGGAGTTATTGCAGATACAAACATTTGGCATAAGAGAATTGGGCATGTAAATGTGCAAAGAATGAAGTCTATGCAGACTAAAGAAATTATGATAAGGCTACCTAAGTTTAAGGTTGAAGGTATGCAAAAAGTATGTGAAGCATGTTAACTTGGAAAGCAAACAAACATGTATTTCCACATGACAAAAATGTGAGCAAGAATGTACTAGATGTTGTGAATTCAGATGTATGGGGTCCTGCGACGAAGACTATGTCTATGGGGGGGCTGCAGGTACTATGTAACATTCATTGAGATGACCACACAAGGAAAGTGTGGGTGTATTTCATGATGGAGAAGAGTGAAGTGCACTCATTTTTCATGGGGTTGAAAAATAGATAGGAAAACATGTGAAGTGCCTAAGGTCAGATGAGGGGGAGAATATTTCTCCAATGAGTTTTTTGAATTCTTACGAAAAAATGGCATTCAGACACACTTTACATGTAGATACACTCCGTAGAAAAATGGAGTTGCTGAGTAGAAAAATAGGCACCTTACAGAGATAGCATGAGCATTGACAAAGAAGAATATGCCACATAGCTATTGGGCTGAGGCTGTGTCTACAATAGTTTATATAATGAACTTGACTCCTACTATAGCCATAAATGCCAGAGGAGATGTTTACTCGCTCTCACTTGAAAGTTTTTGGATATATTGCATATGTGCATGTGTGTAACATACACATCTTCACTAATAAAGAAATGTCCATGTAATAGATGAATTTATGAGTTTTTATGGTTTAAAAATCAATGATTTATTAAATGAGTCATTTCTACTTAGAATCTTCAAATTCCAAGCCCAAATTTGGAATCTATGTAGTATTTTACCATGATATAGGATTTTACAGCATCCAAAACGGACACCGAATCAAGCTTATACGCAATTTTGGTTATTTTTAGTTTAAAAACGACGACCTTTAAACCTTAATAAATGCATGACTAGGCGTCCGATTGACGAACGATCTGCACCCCAACGACCAGGGGAACATCTCGAACCAAAAAAAAATCACCTCCTCAGGCGGTCTGACATGCAAATCAAGGCCGAAGCCCCAAATTTGGAGACCACGCCCCAAAAAGGGACCGTACACACTCACTAGGGTGTCCGTACAATGGCCGCACAAAAACCAAAGGTCGGACACCCACTGTGTGGTCCACATGCACCGCTACATGGACACCCATGCTGCCTCTGACTAGATAAGGTACATGCATATCACTCCTTTCCCTGCCACCGTACCTTTCCCCCAGGGCCATGCAGGCCATTGATCCACATCCTTTGCTGGCACACCATCCTTTCGACTGTACTTTGCATAGCGCCCACACCCATACCCCACATCTATATAAACCCCTGGGGTGCTCTATGGGCAGCACACGTTTCTGCGTAGCCTATACTTTACATAAGGCCGTGTCACCATATGTACCGCCCTTCTATCCCTGCACGGTGTACTTGCTGCAGTGTTGTCGCCCCTCTCAACACCCCTCATCTGCCACTTGTCAGATAAGCCAACTTTCCTCTAGTCCACCCTTGTTAGGAGACAGTGTCCTTAGCTCTTCTCCCACCCCCCCCCCCGCCGGTGTGGAGAGACTTACAGCACCACCCCTCTCCCCTTCAACAAAACATTTTTACCTTTTTCTTAAGGACATCTCACAATTCTCCCCCCATTTGCGTGGACTTTAGCAAGAGGTTTTTACCTTAGAGAGGGTTTGTGCGTTGTGGTCTTTTGCTCATACGGTGAGCAAACAATCTCGAAATCAAGATCTGACTGAATCATTACAACCACGACAGTGAGCACTACAAGGTGATGTCCAAGATGGCCCCATCCTGGAAATGCCAAAATATTGCGTCAGGGAGGAGTACGCAACAGTGAGATTGGAGAAGATGCTCCTAATGCGGCTCCAACCCACCCGTTACAAGCTCCTCAAGGAAATGGTGACCAGGTTAGCTTGGTTATCTTTTAAAGAAGAGTTTTTTCTTTAATATTAATGTTAATAAATGAAGAAAGAAAATGTGTATCTTTTTCTTTTTAAAAAAATTGTATGAAGCTACGATTTGAAGTGATGTTATATTCAATGAATTGTATTGAAATTGTTATCTTTAAGAGAAAGAGTGCAAGTTTTTCCTGGCTTTGATGCTAACTCCGTTCCGTACTTGTGTAGCCAGGCGACATCGTTAGCAAAGCCCGGGGGATTGGGGCCCAAGGTATCCCTCATACCATTGGGAGAATAAGGTTTGCCGATTGAGGCGAGAGATTATGATGCTGTCTAGTCCTCAGGGCCCAAGCTAGTGCGGTGAATAAGCCCACCCTAATGCGTAGACATCCCTCTGAGGGGCGGGAGGATCGAGCGACGGAGCCTGAGAGGGCGACAGGCCAACTTAAGTCCTCGCCAGCGGTGAGGTGTATGGTCCCGTAGGGTTTTGCTCAGCATGTAGGGACTGGAAGGCCGAATTCTAGATCATCGGTAGTATAAAGGAAAAGAATAAGAGAGCCGGTTTGGCTTGTATATGGGATTGATTCATGTATAAACTTTTTTTAATAAATCTTGTCTTTGGCATTATTGTACTATGGTAAAAGGCTGTTTTAACAAACCTTGTGAAAAGGCCTTAATTAAGGAACATGTTTATTTATGTCAAACAGTGTGGTAGGATTAATTAGAAAACAAAATTAACGCGTAAGTAGGGTGGAAAGTGGGAGGATGGAATGCCCCGATGGCACCATCCTACGGACGAATGGACCCGATTAGTCAGGTAGCTTTCCAATAGATTAAGTGAAAGCCCTAGGCTAGATAAATAGGTTCTCGGGAAATTATATTCTAGAAGACTAGGCCAGCGGTGGTTGGCTGTGCTTTGCATGGATGAGAAAAAAGCATTGTCGCTATAGGAATTAAGACTAGTAGTTGCCCAAATTATGATCAATTACCCTATGGATGATTTGATTTTTAGAAGATCACGCTCCCTCTGCGGGATAGAACTAGGTCTTACCTATGAATCGTATCCTTGAATCTTTACATGGTCAAGGTGTCGATAAGTAGGAAATTTTCTCCAAGTTAAGACTTAGTGGACTATCTTAAGTGTTTCCCCTATTTTGGAAGGGGGGGAACCTTACAATGTGCCAGATGAGTTGTGTACTAAGCTAGATCCAAAGGCAGAAAAATGTGTGTTTATTGGGCATTCTCTTGAGCAAAAGGGATATAGATGCTATAATCTTGCTACACGTGAATTGAGGGTAAGCAGCACACGGATGTTGTATTTGATGAGATGAGTAGCTCGTATGCTACTAAAAAAGATGTTGTTGGGGTTGATGTAAGTGGAAATGTGCTTGTACAGAATGCAAGTCAGCAATCACAGTCATTGAGTCGACTAGGTGAGTCCTCATCCAATGGTTCTGTTGATAGACCATGGAGAGGCAGGCTGCTGCGTTATAATACTAGTCCTAAAAATGTAGTTGGTACATCACATAAAGGCAAAGGGAAAGTGGTTGAGCCCCTTGGTATGCTTGATATTTTTGGAGGGGGCATTCTCTTGTTGATGGAGAGTCTAGTGGCTCTCGGAGATGAGCCTTGATGAGGAGCTTGGGATTCCAGCAATGAGAACACCTAGTGTGAAGAAGGCTATGAAAGCCATGAATGAAAAGTTACAAAGATCTGGAAGAGTTAAAAACCTTGTGCAGAGGTTGACTTATGATGGTTATGTGGCACATCACTATGCTTATATGGCAAAAGTTGTTCAAGTTGTAGAACCCACATGTTTTGATGAGACTATTGGAAATGTGTGTTGGGAGAAAGCTATGGATGAGGAGATGGATGCATTGTATGGAAATGAGACTTGGGATTTGGTGCCATTGCCTGAAGGCAAGAAAGCTATTGGTTGTAAGTGGGTGTATAAGGTGAAACATAACAGTGATGGTAGCATAAGCAGGTACAAGGCTAGATTGGTAGCCAAAGGATATGTGCAGACACATGGCATTGATTATGAGGAGACATTTTACCCAGTTGCAAAGATGGAAACTATGAGAGCTATGATTCCAGTGACTGCAAAACTAAAGGCTGGTTTTTACATCAGATGGATGTAAAAAATGCATTCTTGCATGGTGACTTGCAAGAAGAAGTGTATATGGATCAGCCACTTGGTTTTGAGGATACAGGTCACCCGGAGTACGTATGTAAGCTTCATAAGGCTATGTATGGCTCAAGCAAGCTCCACGAGCATGGCATGACAAGATTTCTGAGTATCTTGTCACTATTGGTTTTCATATGGCAGACAGATCACTCTTTATATGTGAGCAAGAGTGATAAATGATCATCACCATCTATGTAGATGATCTTATTGTTGGGGGTAACAACTTGGATGAGATTGAGAATGTGAAAAGTCATCTCAAAAGGAAGTTTGAGATGAAGGATTTGGGAGATCTATGATACTTTTTAGGAATTGAGGTGATTCGCACACCTGATGGTATGTGGCCATTAGATCAAAATGGAAAGCTTACTGCGGATGCAAGTTATGTGTTGGAGGACCCCACTATGGACAGGAAGATTGTGGGGAGTTTGATCTATGTCACGATTAGCAAGCCAAATTTGAGTTACAGTGTTGTCTTAGAGAGCCACTTTATGTAGGTTATATATATAAACCACATCTTGATAGTGTGTGACACACACTTCGGTATTTGAGGGCCCCTATTGATTATGCATTGTTTTATGTAGCAGGTGTACCATTAGAGCTATATGGGTACACAAATGCAGATTGGGCAGGTAGCATCTCAAACATGAGATCTACTAGTGGATTTATGTTTTCATTGGGGAGTGCTTTTGTGACATGGAGCAGTAAGAAGCAGCCCACAGTTGCCTTGTCAAGTACAAAGGTAGAGTACAAAGAAGCCGTGGTGGCAGCATGTGAGGTAGTTTGGTTACGCAAGCTACGTGTTGATTTGGGGTTGCATGTGGAGAGAAAGGTTATCATATATTGTGACAATCTTAGTAGTATACAGTTGGTTTAGGAACCCAGTTTTCCATGCGCAGATGAAACACATTGAGATACATTACCACTTTATTAGGGAGAGAGTCTTGGAAGGTGACATCGACTTGGCCTACATCAGTACATAGGATCAGGTTGCTAACATCTTCACAACAAAGGCTCTTGGAGCTGAGAAGCTCCGCAGATTTCGAGATATGCTTGGAGTTCATGAGCTAGAGTTGAGGGGGAGTGTTAAGATGTTTAGCTTAACATAAGCTGACACTCACGAGGCGCCTGCATGACCATTTGGCATTTATACCATTGTTAGCGTGTTCACGTTATGGACCGCTTGTATATACTCTATTGTATGTGTTAGTCAATTTATCCTCTTTGTAGACTTCTTTTGTTGTGTGAAGAAGAAGAAGAATTTTCAGGCTCTCACCTTATGTGTTCTCTTCTAGGGTTTGTGTGAGTGTGTGTGTGCTCACAAGAGCTTAAGATCTCTTCTTCCCTGCATCTTTTCATCATCATGATGGTCAACAATACAAAGTTAACAATACCATACTGCGAGGAAGAGGATCCAACCCTAATGGATTTCTATGATGCTGAACACAAAAAGTTACAAGCTTCTTCCACGGAAGCCCCTCTATGCAATGACCTACTATCTTCCTCAACAACCGACTCTGATAAAGCATCTACTCCTTCAACTCCATCCTCACCACAACGAAATCCAATGTCGAAACCTCGCAGTTAGCAGCTATTCCTGAAAAAGTTCCCCACGCGCAACCATCTATCTCTAATAAGGAACTCAAAGGAAAAGCCC
This sequence comes from Cibotium barometz, assembly GCF_041138505.1. Lineage (NCBI taxonomy): Eukaryota > Viridiplantae > Streptophyta > Polypodiopsida > Cyatheales > Cibotiaceae > Cibotium > Cibotium barometz. The sequence goes on along the minus strand of NC_141079.1, from coordinate 32,786,039 downwards.
CGGAGCCAACGTCTCTTTATCGACAAACCTCACCAAAGGATATGGCAATATGCTCAAAAGCCTCATCATCGAATGTCACTCCACAAAAGCTTCATCAACAACAACACCATGAGTCTCAAACCTATAGCCTCAACCAATGTGAAGGAGGGCCCAAAACCTTCCAATTCCACCAAGAAGAAAAACCACCAAGAAAAACAAATCAAGGTATTTTAATAGTATCAAAATGTGGGTGGAGAAGTAGCTACTTGTAGCACAAGGCTACTACAAAGGTGCCAATCAAATCTGGGTGCCTTCACAGTCAAAGCCTCTTCCTCAACATAGCATTTAGAGGCCAAGGAAAAATTAAAGTTCTCCCCACAACACCGTCTACAAAAGCCTATGCGAGTTCCTCAAACAACTCTAATAAGTCAACCAGTGTGGGTAACAAAAAGATTATTGCAAGCACAAGGGTAATACCAAAGCTTGGATTCCCAAGAGCATCAAAAAGTCCCCTAAGCCTATACAAAGAAAGAAACATCAGCACTAAAGGCATCAGCCACCAATTTATAATGTTCATCAAAGATGGGTGCCTATGAACGTGCTTCAACAACAAAGGTATTATGATGGTAATACCTTCATATGGCTACCAAAATCAAACAAAGTGAAGAAAGTCTCACTACTGACTTCAACCCCAACAGTTTCATCTAAAGTTCGACAAGAATGGAAACTCAAGCAACACCAAACAAGCCACTCAACAAATACACAAGAGCTTGCATGTCCATTTAAACCCAGTGGAAACTAACCAGAAGTTGTACCTACATACCACCTCGACAACACTTGCACCAAAAATTCAAGATTCCATTCCCACGTCTACAAATAGAGACTTATGAGCGCATCAAAGACAAACTCACAAAGCTCTTTTCACCCCTCTAGATCTGAAGCATAACTGTAGAAGCTACGCATGGCAGACATAAGCACCTATTCTCTAAAATAGGGAATAGACACAAGAACCGTTGATCGCAAGAAGGTGGTAGCAAAAAGAGAGAGAGAGAGAGAGAGAGAGAGAGAGAGAGAGAGAGAGAGAGAGAAACACCAGGGTGTCACACATATGGCCTACCTAAAAAAGGTAAAATATCAGAAGTAACTCCTAATGATCGTGTCAATAGCCAATACAATTTTGTTAAGCTTATAGCCAAAGCCTCATCAAGATAACTTCCAGGTATATCTTTGGATGGGGGAGCATGGTGGGCAAAAGCCTGGTCAATGCTACAACCCATCACCTCGAACTTTCCTTCAAATTGCAAACCTCTCCCCAAACACAATTCTTCACAACGCATGATCTCTAATCCTTAGTGAAGATATATATATTAGCCTTGCAAGTCAATGTAATTCTTTCAATCCTTACTAAACAAGTGGCTACTTCAACACAAAGCACTTCAATAAGAGTCTATATGATCAATTCTTGTACTTCATGTATATCTGCTTCAGAAGAGCACTTAAATATACATAAAAATATAAAAAGCACATGGGAAGAAGCATGCAAGAACATGCGCTACTCAACAACATTTAACAAGAATCCTGCCACACATAGGGACATCATCGAAGACCAATTTCTTCAAATGATGAATGTCACTTCAATGAATCAAATGAGGAACTGAGAAACACAATCTCATTCTGATGATTTTGTCTACGTTCCTCCGAATCTTACTTCTCTTCTCCCCCATCATTAACATCTCTTAGCTTCCCCACTAACATAAATCACATGTAACCTAGCTTATGACTGCCAAAAACAAAGTGAGCCAAAAAAAACCATGCTCACAAAAATATAAAAATGCAATCATTCGTCGCAAAACACCCACCTCCCAAACCCGTTATGAATTCCTAACCTTTTCGTTTACTAACAAGCCCTTCTTATTCCTTCTGGAGGAACAAAAGACTATTGAACAATCAACATCAAAGCCATCTACAAGCATGTCAATTCTCCCCACATAAAGGTTTTCAACATGATCACAAAGACGCGATTGCCATCAAGAAGGGAAGAATGTTAACCCATTTCTAGGGTTAATAAGAGCTACTACCATTATCTTATATCAAAAGGAGTTAAGGTAATTATTATGAATATGAAAGTAGTTGATATGTAATAGTATTAGGCCTCTTATGAGCCTAAAGTGCTTGGCCCGGCATAGTTTGAGTGTGAACACTTATGGCCATGTATATAAGTGAATTTCTCTCATAATACAATATACTCTCCCATTGTGCAATAGATTCTTGCTCTTGCCAATCCTCTTGTTAATCTCTCTCTCTAATGCATGCTAGTGAGTGTGTGTGAGTAATGTGAGGTGAGAGGAGGGATGAGTTCATGTAGTGCAACATGGCAGTGTGACAACGCTCGTGGGAGGCACGGTGGAATTGCTTCTTAAGGAGTTGTATGTCTTGGAGACCTCAAGGGTTACGAGCTTGGCCATTGGAAAGATCCTCATGAAAGTTGCAGTTCACCAGGTAATCTTTTGTTGGATGTGTTTCAAGGGGGGTTAGGGTGAGCCATAACAAATATATATGTCTCCTCTGGTATACGAGGAAACGGTCTAAGTACATCCTCACTGTGATATGGCATGGATACTATAGCTAAGTGAGCCATGAGGAGCTAAGTTGTCTAGAAAATCACCCACCATGCTCTAGAAAGGCCAAGGAATCAATAACATTATTTCATAGAATGAGGATGTAAGTGCGCATAAGTTCTTGCCCTCCTCCCCTGCTCTACAAGTTGTTTCTATGCATTTCTTATTTGATAAGGTCCTCCCACTAGGTAAACTACACTTATGTCTTCATGTCATTGTGGTGTCTCTCCTACCATGGATTGCAACAGTCCTATCCCATAGTACCTAAAACAGGTTCTACAGTGCCAGCATAAGTAGGATGCTGCATACAACATGTGATGCTTATCATAGGTAAAACATGGTGCAAGGGGATGAAACTGTAGGTACAATAGGTCCACAAAGGTGGCACCACAACATCGCTCCCCTAATGGTGCATAAAATTAGCATGAGTGGGTTTGGAAAAAGGAGGAATAGTTAGCATCCCTTGATGGTACCATTGCAGACAATCCGGGTCCAGGATAGGGTCACTCATATCAATCCACATAAAGTACATGCTCACGGCTTGTAGTCATAGCAGAGTCGTACTTCATTCTCTTATTTCGACATGTGCTCTTTCTCATCATCATCTTTTTTTTAAAATTATGATTAGTCAAATTTTTAGTATGCATATAGGTGCTATATTGCTGTACATGTAGTGCAAGCTATATTGTCATTATGGGTTGGCTTTTTTCAACATGCTCCCTCTTGATATGGCCATAAAAATTATCGGGGAGAAAACATGAAGGGTGAAAGTAATGATATTAGCATAAGTCTCCCCTTCCTGATTTCTATCATACCTTGACCTTGCGGAAGGTATTGTAGGTTTTTTGTAACCATCCCTTCCAATTGTGCTCCATCAGTGTTTGTTGGCTACTAGGAGCGCCCTTTGTTACTTGTTATGGAATGTCAATTTCCATCTTTAATGGCGATAAAGGGCTCTCATAAGATCGGATGGAGATTATGGGTTCTCCCTTATAGATGAGCAATGGAGTTGACATGACAAGGAAATTTGTACTTGCAAAGTGGGTCAAATGGGGTTGGGGTTTGGATACCCAACAATGGTTTTGTAACATTTTGTGGTGTAGAAGCTTCACCATCAATCACCATGTCTCGTGTGATAAGGTTTCTCTTTGGGATCCAAACTTATTTGGGAATTTGTGGTAAAGGTTCTTTTACAATATTTTTTCCTTTATTGGTATTTAAGCTATTAAAGCCTTTATCCATCACTGATGAGGAGATTTGAGAATTTGTAAGCGAAATGGTGAGACTAGTGGTATACATTTATGTTTTGGTATCCAAATATAATGGTTACTCTCATAGTAGCCTTGAGCTTTCAATAAGCATTTGGGTACACATTTTGGGGTAGCTTGTAATTTGGACGTTGTGCACCAATTATTTTTTTGAGGCCCTCTTTGTTTTGTTGGTTGAGGTGTTGGTTGAGGTGGTACAGATGGAGAAATTCTAGGAACCCATTTCAAGGTAGCTTTGGGTTGCCATGTTTTTGTAGCTCGTCATATCTAGTCGTCCTTTTGACATGCAAGTATTTTTCTTGTGGAGGTAAAAGAATCCAGAGTTCCTTGAATAGTGGATGCTAAAGTGAAGGGGGTTTCCTTAGATTTTGTGAATATTGAAGCTTGCTTCTTGTTGCGACTCTCGATAATAGTGAGAGGTGGCACAAGTTTATGGTAGAATGTTCAGCCCGGTAGCTTTTGTTGAGATATCGAGCTCAACTAGTGCTATGGCACACATTGATGACCCGCCTGGGTGATAGCTTCCGCATCTACACCACACTAGCATGGTTGGTGAGATTATGAGTGATATACGGCCAGTGGGATGACAGGCTATGTGATAGCCATTTTGGATTACTAGAGACTGGCATGGTTATAGAGGCAAACTACCCAAAGAAGGCGAAGCTAAGCAGTTATCCGAAGACGAGGGTAAACAGTTTCCCAAAGAAAGCCCCAAAAAGGAGGGGAGTCTCTTTAATAAGGAAGACAAATAGTTGAAGCGAAAAAGAAGACTTTTTTAAAAGTCTTTTTCCACTTGTATTGAGAATAATTTTTATTACAATTTGCATTACTTTGACTTTTTCTCCTTCTCAATCACCATCCTACATAAAGACACTTTATTTAGCATGATGAGTGTTTATAATATATTGATGTTAATAACAGTGACTATTTCTGTGTTGTATAAACTAACCTAATTTTTAAAAATTTCATTGTATTGTTGCATTTGCCTTTGGTATAATGTGTTGAAACACAATGTTACCTATCATATGCAAGCTTGTACAACTATGTTGTATATAAAAGTGACGAGGAGCCCACGAGCTCTAAGAAATCCAAGCTCTATCAAGCTACCAGAGGTCACCAAGACTACATAGGAAGATTTGAGGCTACTTTAAGTCCAACATTGAGGACAATGGTGCATAGCGAGAAGGTGGAGAGCCACATGCTTCCTATGATGGCCCTATTTGAGGTCAAGAAAGTAAATCTTGGTTTCCCAAGTGAAGATACCAAGCCAATGTTCATTACCAATCCCAAAGCAAGAAGGAGAACTGATAACCTTGCTAAAGGAATTTCAAGGTGTGCTTGCTTGGAAATATACTGTTATGAAGGGAATTCCTCCAAAAGTGGTGGGTGTTACGGCTCACCCAAACCCCCGTAACACATCCAACAAGAAGATTACCTGGCAAATCATAACTACGTGTGGGGATCTTTCTCATGGATGAGCTCGTAAACCCTTGAGATCTCCAAGCTCCACCACTCCTTGAGTAGCAATTATGATGTAGCCTCCCACGTGAGTTGTCACCCCGTCGCGTTGCACTACGTGCACTTGTCCCTCCTCTCACCTCACTTCATTCACACACTCACTAGCATGCGTTGGCAATCACATTGTAACTACGTTGGCAAGACTTACAGAGTTACATGTTATTTTTATTAGTTGTGAAACCAAGAGATGTTAATAATGGGGGAGAAGAGAAGAAAGGATTTGGAGGAACGTAGACAAAATCATCAAAATGAGAGTGTGATTTTTAGTTCCTCATCTGATTCATTGAAGCGACATTCATCACTTGAAGAATTTGGTTGTCAATGATGTTCCTTTTTGTGGCAAGATTCTTGTCAAATGTTGTTGAGTAGGACTTGTTCTAGCATACTTTTTTCCATGTGCTTTTTATGCCTTTATGTATATTTAAATACTCTATGAAGTAGATAACCATAAAGTACATTAAATGAGTCAAATAGACTCTTATTGAGGTGTTACTTGTGGAAGTAACCACTTGTTGGTGAGGCATGAAAGAATTATGTCAACTTGAGAGGCTAATATGGACATCTTCACTAAGGATTAGAGATAAATGTGTTGTGAAGACTCTAGTTTTTGTTTGTTGAGGTTTGTAATTAGAAGGAAAATTCCAAGCGAGGGGTTGTACCATTGACCAAGCTTTCACCCACCATAGCCCCCCCAGAGATGTACTTGGAAAGTTGTCATGATGATGAGGCTTTGGTGCCAATGTCCTCCATTGCATGAGTATGAATATGTATTCATGGAGCAGCTTCTACATTAACTTAGCCAAAAGAATAGTAAGTTATAAGATTAACAAAAATGTATTAGCTTCTATTGAAGATCATTGTTGGGAGTTTCTTATGATATTCTACCTTTTTTAGGTAGGTCATTTGTGTGACTCCCTGTATTTGTGCCTTTTTCTTTCTTTTTTTTTTGCTTTTTTTCTTATCTTTTTTTTTGGTTAAGTTACCACCTTGTGAGTAACAGGTTCTTGTGGCTACTCTCCTTTTTGAGAGAATAGGTTCTTATGTCTACCGCGTAGCTCTTGCACTCATGCTTCTCATCCAAAGGGGTGATAAAAAGAGCATTGTGAGTTTGTCCTTGATGCACTTATAAGTTTTTGTTACATATGTGGAGATTGATATTGAATTTGTGGCTCAAGTGTTATCGAGGTGGTAGGTACAGCTTCTGGTTGGTTGCCATTGGTGTTGACTGAACACGCAAGCTCTTGTGTATGTACGAGAGGGGTTGAGTGGCTTATTTGGTGTTACTTGGGCTCCATTCTTATCAAACTTTAGGTGAAGTTCTTGGAATTGAAGTCAGTGTGGTGAGTCTTTCTTCACTTTGTTTGATCTTAGCAAACCATATGATGGGATTTCCATCATAATATCCTTGTTCTTGAAGCATGTGAATAGGCACCCATCTTTGATGAACATTATGAATTGATGGGGGCTGATGATTTTGGTGCTAAGTTTTTTTCTTTGTACAGGCTTAGGTGACTTCTTGATGTGCTTGGGAATCCAAGCTTTGGTATTAACTTGGTAGTACGCTTGAGCTTGTAGTAATCTTTTTGGTACCCACACTTGTTAAGTGGCTGGAGTTCTTTGAGGAACTCGCATAGACTTTTGTGGATGATGTTCCGGAGTGCTTCTGTGGATGACATTGCAGAGTGCTTTTATTCTTCTTTGGCCTTTGAGTTTTGTGTTGAGGAAGAGGCTTTGATTGTCGAGGAGCCTAAATTGGATTGGGACCTTTGTAGTAGCCTTAAGGTACAAGTAGATGCTTTTCCACCCACATTTTGATACCTTGATTTTGGCTACTATCGTGGTGGACTTTTGTTTTTAGGTGAAGTGGAAGAGTTATTATCCTTCTTCACATTGGTTGACACTGAGACTATAGGTTTGAGACTCATGGGTGTTGTCAACGATGGGGCTTGAATCTCCTATGGAGTGGCTTTTGAGCATGCAGCCCGCACTTTTAGTGAGTTTGATTGATGAAGAGGCATTGGCTTTGGGGCTTTTCCCTTGAGTTTCTTGTCAGAGTAAAAGTGGAATGCTTGAGGAACTTCTTCAAGAGTGGTTGTCGATGGAGAGGTTTTGACATTGGAATAGAAGCTTTTTCTCTTGTTGGTGAAGATGGAGTTGAAAGAGTAGATGGTAAATCGGAGTTAGCTGTTTGATGTAGAAGTTATGTTTTCATTGAGAGGGGCTTCCGAGAGGAAGAGGTTTGTAGCTTTTTGTGTTCAGCATCATAAAAATCCCTTAGGGTTGGATCCTCTTCCTTGCAATATAGTATTGTTTACTTTGTGTCGTTGACCAAGAAGATGACCTTGTCTCACTAGCAAAGCACAATGGTGCTTGGGTAGCAGTAGTGCATTTATGCCCCACATCACATTTTCTTCTAGCACATACTCAACCACAAAAAACTTGCAAGTAAGGGGGCTATATTCTATATACATTGTTTGTTAAAAGTATCTCAAACATGGCATGTTTATGTCTTTTGTGAATGGAATTCTTTTAGGATGAGCCTTGAGCTGAAAAAATTCCATAACTCGAGAGTCATGAGATTGTGTTTTCGTTGTGGATAAAGCTGTGCTTGGACTGTGGGAATTTCATTGGTAAAGTTCAAATCCAACCATAACTTGGGATATTGTAAGTAAGATATGTTGGGAGTTCCAACTCCTCCAAGGTCTCTTCCTCCTGTAAGAACAATTTCACAATGCCTGCATGAGTGTTCAAGGTGACTGTTTGCATGAATTTGTCAATTGAATACCACGAGTCATGTACCCAAGTTCAACCAAGGATGACATCATATTCAAGGGAATATGGGATTACATGGAATTCCAATTCCACAATTTGATCGATTGTTTGAGTAGCATAGCTGAAGCTACCTGGAACTACAATGCTTTCTCCATTGGCACCTATCGCCAAAGAATTTTCTTTAGGGATAATTGCAGGGTGGCCCAATGATATCCAAGTGTCTATTGTCACAAGGTTATAGCTTGCTTGAGGGTTAATCAATACACGTTTGCGCTTAACCTTATTTTCCACTGGGAAATCTAACCATACTATGATAGAATCCTCAAGCAAAACCATGGAAGTTTCAATTTCAGTTTCAGTTCCCCTTTCATTTTCATATTCCCATTCATTTTCATCCTCTTCTTAACTCTCAGTTTTTTCAAGAGTGCCCAGTGTGTACAATGGTACCTTGGGTCCACTGACCACTTTAACTGAGGTCTATTTGAAAACTTACAAATCCTTACAGTTCTGTTCTATGTAACTCTTGAGATCTTGGTACAACTCATCATCATTAGCCTTTAAAGGTGCAAGGGCTGAAGCTATGCTAGTCTCACCCCACAATAGAAGAGCACTCCTCCAAATGAGGATTTGAGAGACTGCTTAAATTTCATAAAAGGGAATCATCAAATTTCTCACGTCCTTTTTCAGTTGCATCATTCATGCAATTTTCCTTTGATAATGACTCTTCTAGGCTTGATGAGTTTTTTTTCTGTAGAGAGTATGTCTTCCTCTTGAAAGGGGAAGTGATACTCCTTTGGTTTTTGTATGTTGGTTGCTTTTTTAGGTTTGACATTATGAGGTTCAATCACAACCGGTGATCTTGTTTGACACTCAACAATGCTAAGCTTGCTTTTTGTGTTTGTCGTATGTCATGTGATCATGATTTTTAATTTGGGCTGCTAGCTGGGCGGGTTCTAGTTTCTTGATTAGATTGTGAGGTGCACTGAGTGATGAGTCAGAACTTGTTTCATCCTCTCACTAAGTGACGTACTAGAACTTGTTTCATCTTCTAACTTTCCTTAGATTGGCAGGTTTTCATTATGTTTGCCTGTGCGATGAGAACGAACTTTCTTTTGGGCTTTTGTATCATGTGTCACACATGTGGGTTTTGTGGTTTCAGGGGTAGCCTTTGAGGTAGATGCATTCGCATCATGTGTAGCTTTTGGCCTTTTGGAGTTAGAACCGCCACAGGCTCCTTTCCCTTTTCCTTTATTTCAACCTTAGTTTTAATAGTTTGTTAGCCCTTGTTTTTCTTAGGTTTAAAAGGTTTTGCATCCTCTTTTGGTTTCTATTTGAAAACATGCTCTTCTACCCATTTCGAAGTGTTTTCTTTTGCATTCTTTTTTACTGTTTCTCATACCTTGGATTGCAAGCATGTAAGCACAATGAAGGGTACTGTGGACTATTGCCTATTTTGCACACTCAAGATGTTAAGAGCTGTACTCTGCACGAGAGAGGTTGCATTAAAGCAACTCGCCTTGGGCAATCTTGGAATATGTGATTGATGCCACATCGTTCACATATGGGTTGCAAAGTGTCAGGTGACTGTGGGCATGGAAGTATTCCAATCTGTGAAGTCTACCACTTTGTGCATTCCACGATAATAGAAACACACGTGTTCGCTTAACTGCTTCCTAAGCAATTTCTACCCTTGGGACTATTTCTATTTGAGGTAAGGATAGTTATAGTATTGATGTAACTGTAGGTGAATTAGGACATTGAGATGTGTCGTGACCCAAAGCTTTGCAATGTTTGCAAAATTGAAAGACAAGCTTAGGGTATGCACATTGGGAATTGGGATGGTAGTGGTGGCAATGAACACAAGGCATTAGGTCCACCACTTTGAGAGGCATAAAGGATGTTTTGTCTTGAGGGAGTTCATTCTCTCTTGGAGATTTTGGTTCAAAGCTTTTAAGAAAGTTGTGTATAATTCAGGGAATGAAAATTTCGAGATCAATTTTTCTTTAGCGTGTGTTTCACTTGGTTTAGATGAGGAACATCTCATATCGTGTACATCCTCCATCATGTTGTCATCTAAAGGTATTGCTTCTTTACAACAATGATCAAATGTTTTTGGATTGGATACAATGATCAACTTATGTAAGATGCTATTCTTTATGCCCATCATGAAAACATCTCTTCAATTGAGCATCGTTTAGTTTCTCCCATAGCTCACATCATCGTGAGTCTAAGATTTTTATTCGAAGGATAAAATCTCTAATGGTTTCATATTGTTTTCGCCCAATTGAATAGAGTTCTCTTGTTGCACTCCACAGATAACCTTGTCTTGAAAAGTCGTGGATAAAGGCTATTTTCAAGGTCTTAAAATTCGCCTTAATCTCGCAGGCATCAATGTAATGAACCATCAACTAGCCTTTCCCACTAAGCAAAAACTCAACACATGTACCTTAGTGGGGCAGTTTGGATTTCCAAAGGCTTCACATCTCTGTTTAAACATTTGCATAAATTGAACAAGATTCGATCGTTCCATCATACTTACCCATAATTTTGGAAATCTCTACGGCCATATTCTTGAATGAGTCACTGAGGCCATGTGTGGGTACTCTTGTGATTATGATCTCATTTAGTCCTTGGGAAACCCCCTTCCTAGATTAGTCAATATGCCTAAGGTTTGGGCATCTAGGGGTTGCAAAGGCTTGGTACCTAGCTCTTTTAAAAGACTTAGGACTTGTGGTAGTGCTAGGCAAGGGACCAAATCCCGGAGGGATTGATGTAACAGGGGATGTGAAACCCAATGACACGCTTGTCGTCGACATGGAAAAAGGTATTGGGAGATGCATGTGGGGCATAGATCTCAACGGCTCTCGAAGATTTTAGCCATTGGGTTAAGTTTGGGTGTGGACCCACGTAATCCCTCTATTGTTACGATATCTTGACGCTGCCAATTGCTCCTTAATGAGCAAGTACACGTGTTTTTTTTTCTTTTTAGGTTTTCTTACAGCCCGTTACACCCTTAGGAGGCCTAGTGCACCCTTCTCTAGTTAAACGAGGGTCCGTTTGCTCTAATTTGCTTTTCAAAAAAAGTGCATGTCACTAGCGTCTTAGATGGAAGATCTCAAAAGCGCATGTGAATGCCCTCTTAGGATAAACTTTTCTGAAAAAAGTGCATACGAATAGTATCCCAGATGGAAGAGGTCTCAAAACCTATTTTCCATCACTATCTCAAGATGAAATTTTTTTCCAGAAAGATTTTTTCATTTTCGCAACCCATTTTTTAATGTTTACCAAAAGGAATTTAAAAAATAGCTATATGAGAAAGTTGTATTGTTTTTGGAGTACTACAACTTTTTCAACTTTTTCGTGATTTTATTGTTTAGATATTAAAAAAGTAGCCTGAATATGGTACGCGATCTTTTACGAATGATTTTTAGTGCTTTTAAGTCCGTTGTTTGCCTCAATTTTTCAACTCAAAGTTTCAGGTTGCTGACCGGAGGCCAAAACGACGAATTTTGCCCTCGGATGCTCAAGACCAATTTCGAAGAGCTCGATTAAGGTAGGGCTTCCCGATGAGCACTAGAACATATTCCTCGGACTCACAGTTTAGGAGATATGGACCTCCTCTTTTTTTTCGCTCACCTTGCCATATAGTGTAAGGATAAATGGATTGGTCTTTGCAAGCTCCTTCCTCTCACCTAAGCCATCGCAAACTTGATCAAAGACCTTAAGGTGTCTATAGGATCACCCTCTCCATTGAACTTGATTTGTGTAAGCTTCATGATTTGTGTAGCCTTTCCAGAGCTTCTCTGTCCGTTATCTCTCATGTGATTGGTCCTCTCTACTTTCAGCCATAGCTATCCCCAATGCTTGTGTCAAGGCTACTCGATCAGCTAGAAGGGTTACTACTGAAGGTATTGGTACAATAGGGGCAACATGTGGTATGAAGGGTGCTACCTGTGGGCGTAATGGCATGAGAGGAGTAACATGAGTCCGATAAGTGGGGGCTTGTACATGAATTCCCATAGGTATAGATGGCATATGAGCCAAGGGAACCACTAGTCTATTCATTTGTGAGGATGCCTCCCTTGCTTCAGGGTGCATTAACAAAGTAGAGGAAGATGCAAGGAATCGAGGAACTTGGGTGAAGCTTCCTCCTTCTACAGCCCTAGCCAATGAGATGGATGTGTTAACTAGGCATGGAGCCATTGTTATAGGGATTGCTACAACCATGGTTGTCATAGTTGTAACCGAGGGCATGAAACTAATGGGAAATCTTGCATGGTTGGTCATAGGTGGTCCCATTATGAGTGGTGTAGAACCCATTACCACAAGGTCTGGAAGTGGGCTAACTGTATCTTGGGTTGGTACCTCTCTACTATAGTCTTGGAATGTGAAGTATGTGCTTGTAGATTCTTGGAGTCCTATGTAACCTCGAGGAACAATAGCAATAGTTGCCATCGTATAGCTGGGTGATACTATAAAAGTAGGATCCACTCTCACAAGAGGTGTTACCATTTCGCTCATCGTGGGCATTCTTGCTTTAGATGTCCCTACTTGCGCCATAGGTATTTGGATCCTTTCATGATCAATGATCCTATATCTGTAATCATAGATACTCTATAATCATTCCTCCTCTGTTGTGGCTCCAAATATTGATTGGAAAATCCCTTCCCAACTAACACCATAAGTGTGGCCTGTGGCAAAATCCACAAGTGTCTCTATCAATGCATCATACTCCTAATCATTTGTGAGAAGACATTCATCCATGATTTGCAAGCCTAGCTCTTTCCTAGAGGTAGGCGCACTGTTATTATCTAGATCGAGATTGTCGGGCAGTACTTGCACAGTCCTGGCTTGGGACTCGTTTTGGACATACCGTATTGTTTGGGCTTCTAATCGGTGTTGTGCCAATTGTAGAGTCCCTTCTTCCTTTGCTCTAGTAGCTTGGATTAGTGCCTCTACTGCCTCCACTTTTTCTAATGTTCTAACATCATGCATAAGCACTTGTGTAGGGGTGGTTCGATGGTCACAGTTGCAACACGTGCAAAATAGGAGCTATATGGACACAAGGATATCAACATGAACACTCATTGCTTATAATGATGAGAATACACTAGGTGTCTCTTTGGAGGTTACCTCAATTCCTTCATCATGTGGTATGTATGTAATAAGATTTAGTTTAGAAGTAGCGATTGAGGCCGAACCTCTAAGGTAGCTAGCTACGCGGTCAAAAAGGTTGGTGGTTGGCTTAACTGGTGAGGTCTGGTTAGTATTCTTATTTCTTGGGACTAGGGATCCTTCCATTGACTCTGAAGTATCACTGGTCTCTAGTCCCAGTCCTTGTACAATGCTAAATTGGGTTCCGACCAAAGGTCTAGAGCCTAGTGTAGGTGGGTACGCACCTAGCTCAATAGATGCACTATTATCTAAATAGGCCTTTGATACACACCTAGATTGTAGGTGCATGTGAATATGGCCTGTTTGAAGGCCTACAGATGCCCCATATAAAATTTTTGTTTATTGTTTATTTTTTTGATTATCCAAAGTTTTTTTGAAACACATTTATGGTGTTTCTTAACCCGTGTAGCACAAAAAATGGTATACTTTTCTCAGGTCAATCAAGTGCTATGGGCGCTGGCTCTCATAGTTAAGGAAGCTTCTTAACTACATAAAAATGTAATTTTTTGGGGTGTCACACAAGTTCCGTCAACACATTCGCACAGCCTAAAACATATATTAGGCAAGTCTGTGCATGCACTTTTTAAAAAATTTCCCTTTTTTTGCCCCAAACGTTTTACCTTTTCCCTTTTACCTTTTCTCTTTAAAAAAAAAACTTTTTACATCTTTAGTTTATAGTTTACGGTTCCAATCTTTTGTTTTGCCGAAAAGGGATTTTCCTAGAATCTTTAACTTGTACCTGCATGCATGAAATGCGTCTAGCCACTCAAAACTTACTCGAAAATGGATATTGACAAGCTTCTAGACTTTTGGGCTAGTGGCCTAAAAGCCTAATGCATTAAATGTGGACAGCTAGTCAAGATGTCTCATATTAGAGATAGCTAATTAGCTCGCATTAATTACGAGAGCTTGCATGCATTAAATGTGGACAACTAGTCAAGATGTTCCATATTAGAGATATGATTAAGCCTAATTAGCTCATGTTAATTATGCTAATGCAAAAATGTAGAATGTGCAAAAAACACTGAAATTTTTGTGTGTTGCAAATCCTCTCCTGATTTATTTTTTATCCCGATTTCTCTACATAAGGAGTAAAAAATGGGATAAATACTATGCTAGGAAATCAATTTTATAGTCTATTCAGCCCAATTCTTTCAAATTCATGTTCAATTGACTGTTTTTTATTTTTAAATTAAAAAATATAAAAAAACATGAAATATAGAAAACCACAAATTGAACTTATAAATGATAAGTGGGAGAAGAGTTAACCTAAATGCACAAATTGTAGAACTCTCACAAATTGAAAATCATACAAAAATTATAAATCCCGTGGTATGGACCCACAGATGTATTGGGACCGAGCTACCAAGGTATCTAGTGATGAATCTAGTATGGACCAATAAACTTACACAATGGTGAGGACCTTGCCTCTCAAGTGCAAGAATTATATCAAGACAAATTTGATTTGAATGGATGTTTGCAAGTTGACACTATCTTGTGAATGGCAATGAACTTAAGGAAATATCTTAAATCCATCCCTAGGGAGCGAGTGGTAGGGTGGTGGTTGTATCATAGGGTTCACAACCAAAGTTGCATCTAGGCTCAAGTCTCCTCCTCCATTTCCATGCCAGATACTATGAAAAGAATAAACTAGAATTGTATTCCATTGCTTAACCAAAAAGTTTTTAAATTCACCAAAAATTTGATATTGCTTTTGAGATCCCCTTATGTTTAGAGGAATGTTGGTCTAGATCCTAAGAGGGAGGCACCCAGCTTCCCAAGGGGGAATCTAGGTTGGGCCTCATAGGTGGTACTAAAGCATGTACATTATCGAATGGCTAAGGGTTAAATGATGAGTGTGGCTACCATGTGTAGGCCTGGAAAGTGGCTACCCCTCAATGATGTCAAGAGAACAACTTGATAAGCTATAGAGTTCACTCAGGTTACTTATTATTAGGTTATGGCCATATAGCCCTAAAGAGGACCTCTTTATATATAAATAAGGTGTTTATACCCCCCAAAAAATAAAAACATTAGTGTTCTCTTTTCTATAAGTTGGGAAAAAGAAAATTTCCTTTTGTTCACTCAAGCTGAGTGTAACTTGTAAAAATGTGAATTAAGCATATCTAAAAATACTTGTATTATATTTTAGAATCATGCCACCCTAAGTGAGGTACCCCATTCCCACAGGACAATGCGGCATGGCTATGGATAATGATTTGAGTGATCTTCTTTGTGGATCATAGCCAGATCTGGGGAGAACCTAGAAGAATGGATTGCTTCAATGGAAGAATATTTTGACCTTGCAACCTAGAAGAATGGATTGCTTCAATGGAAGAATATTTTGACCTTGCAAGCTACACTAAGGCTAATAAAGCTATCATGACTTGCTTTAAGCTTGATGGGCCAACCAAAATTTGGTGAAAATTCTCAAACCCAAGGATTCAATGAAGGTTACCTTTCTTGAAGAGTGTCGCTACCTCCTCTCCACTCATAATTATACCTTTCTTGAAGAGTGTCGCTACCTCCTCTCCACTCATAATTATACTAAGATAAATGAGTTCTTTTCTTGAAGAGTAACACTACCTCCTCTCCACTCATAGTTATACTAAGATGAATGAGTTCTTTTCTTGTATGTAGAGGAACCACCCACTAAAATCTTAAATTCATTAATTACACCCTTGAGACATCGGAGGAACAGTGAGTAGGTTGTAATTGGATTAGAAAGCCCTTTATTAGGTGAGCCGAATCCCTAAGGTCATCATAAAAAAATGGATGTTGTCATTAGAGCTAAACATAAAATTGAGAACCTTGAGCCAAGTTGACCCCCTTTACCCCCATTCAAAGGCAAAAAGATATATTTTTGTCCCAATGTTGGAGGCCGAGGAGTGAGAAGCTTTGAGCAACTAAGAACCTTCTAAGCAAAAAGTTAAAAAGTTACTGAAGAATCTTGCCTATCTTTGAAGTGTAAAGAAAGAGCTCGAGTTGAAGGGAGATGTTTTCAGTGCTTTAATAAAGGGCACATGGCTTCAAAATATAGAGCAAATGTACCTATTGTCTCCACTATGCCAGTACCAGACCTACTCCCTATGGGAATACCAATCTAGTGAGAAGAACTAAGCTAGTTGTTACCAGTTTTGCCCATGCAGTTACCCTCATGGATGAAAAAGAAGATGAGATAGGCCATGTCTCTGTCCGGTCAAGACCCGACACTTCAATGGTTTCGGACCACCTAGTCAGCTCCTAAAGAGAGGCAACTATCTCTATTGTGCCCAATGCAATAAGCCAACACTAAGTGTTGAGCTACCAATCTGCCCATACACAGGGGAGTTAACAAGGATTATGCATGAATTAGTTCCTAATTCATACATGCCTTCTGATGGTTGTTAATGCAAGATGGACATTCATGTGACAGAGAGAGCTATGCAATATAGAGTAGCAACCAAGAGAGATGACCAACCCATAAGACATTCTTTCAACACATTAGCTCAGATTCTCAAGCATACACCACTCTCACATTATCCTTTCTTTGCCTTTTCCTTTTGCTTCTACTGCTGGTTTCTTTCCTTCTCATTTCAAGACGACAAACTTCTTTTTCCATATTTCCAGTTCCTATTGGCAGCTCCACATTTTCTTTTTGTAGTTCTTTAGTCCATCTACCCCCACTGCTGCCTCCTACATCCTTTTCAGCTCCACTCAAGGCCAGGGCATCCAAAGCCTTTCCAGATTCCGGTCTTGACGATGTAGGTAGATCTGTATGTCCTAACCCTCTGTCCGAATTCCTGTCTCATGGTTGATGTACATAATTTTCTATTTACAGGTAGGTGTGGGTGCTTCCAAGTATGCCCCCAAACCTCCTTGAGGTCCTTCCAAGAATTATCTATTTACAGGTCGGTGTGGGTGCTTCCAAGTATGCCCCCAAACCTCCTTGAGGTCCTCCAATTCATGTGTCTCCCATTGCTCCATCCTCTCAGCTTCCAGCTCGTATACCTCTATATACTCTTTGGCCTCCAGCACTGCCAATCGTGCCTCCGACTTCACCATGTCAACTTTGTCCATGTCTGCTCTATTCTGAACATCTGTTATTATTCTTAGGTGCTTCTCCCTAATCAAGGCACCGTATGCTTTCATTCTCCTTTGCCGCCCCGTTCAACTCCTCCTACATTTGTTGTGCTCACAGGTCCCATCTAGCCATGTTTCTTTTTAATTCTTCCACCTCCTACCCTAGCCCTTTGTTGGACTCTTAGAGCTCCATTAGCTACCTTTGCAGGTCATCTACTTGGTTGGCTACTGCTCTCCTCCTACACAGCTCTTCCTACAATGGCTCTTGCTGGCTCCTCAAGGCCTAAAGTGCGTTTGTGCTTTGAGCACATGCCTTGTCCTTCTCCCTCATGATTGTTTGCAGTTTGGTCATTTCCTTGAGGCCATCTGTACGAATCTATGTAGGTAGTTTAGAGCTCCCTATACCTAATCCATTTTTATTGTCTCTAGAAAACTGGATGGGCTTGGTACAATCGAGGCTGTTTTGGGCATCTGTACGAATCTATGTAGGTAGTTTAGAGCTCCCTATACCTAATCCATTTTTATTGTCTCTAGAAAACTGGATGGGCTTGGTACAATCGAGGCTGTTTTGGGCATTTGTGGATTTTAGCTGTGGAAACTACATCTCCAATTATACTATGGTAGTGGAGGATGCTTCCTACTACCTGCTATTGCTCTAGCCTCTAGGATAACAACATGAATTGGCCCAGTGCAACCAAATCCTGCTCCATATATTGACTGCTTAGCCCTTCCACTCCTTCACTAGAACCACCCTTAAGGATGTTCCCCTTCTTTGTGCTGACCTTCTTCTCTCCAGCCTCTAGGACAACAACACGGATTGGCCCAGTGCAACCAAATCCTCCTCCATCTATTGACTACTTGGCCCTTCCACTCCTTCAATGGAACCACCCTTAAGGATCTTTCCCTTCTTTTAGTTGACCTTCTTCTCTCCAAACTCAAACAATCTCTTTTTGTTGTGACCTATGGTAGTTGGTCTTTCTTGAAGACTTTGAGATCTTAGGGTTTCCAGGGGCATTTTCCTTTGTGCCTTCCTCCTTTTCCCTCTCTGCTCTTGGTTGAACTTTACCTTTGAGAACAGGGTGTCAAGGTACCGCCCAATTTAGGTTTTTGTGTTTGGCCTAGTGAGCTTTCCGATCTGCTCTTTGAGGTTGTGGTAGAGCACCTCCGCCCATGCCACCCGTGTGCTTGCTTCTACAACTTTCACCATCCCAAATGTTTTCCTAGACATGTGGTAGGGTTTGTGTGTGAGGTTTACCGTTTCTACCACAAACCTCATCTGCTTCTACCTGTCCTCTTCAGTGTTTATGGTTATTTTATACTCCTTTGCCTTTCCTTCCAACGGGCCAAACTCTGCGATGAGATTATCATCTTTTGTTGGTTTGACTTCAACTTCCCCTTTTGTTGGGCTAGCGGAACACCTCTGATACGTATATGAGAGTGAACTCCTTCTTCTCTCCAAAGGGCAGTGTCATGACATTGGAGCACTAAAGCTGATCTGATTGTTCTCTTACCTTGAAATTATGTTGGAGCTCCTTCCAAGGTAGCTTTGCAAACCCTTTCAACCCCATCTTCTTCAACCATTCTGCGTGCTTCTCTGCTTCTTTGTATAGGGTGGATGACAAGTACTCGAACTCGACCATCTTTCCAAACAACAAATAGCTAGAGGGTAAGAGAAGGTAGGGATCATAGCAAAGTTTAGTAAGGAGGGGGTAGGTAGCACATCGAAGCTTAGTGAAGAGAAAGCAGGGAACACAACTGTTGTGCACAATAGAGAATTGCAAACCAAGCACGGTGGGCGTTTAAGTGAGAAACTGCAGTGCACCTCGGCCATTGTCGTGGCGCACACCTCCCCTTGGTATGGCCATAATTTCCCGATGTCTTCATTATTCTCCAAAATTCTTTTCAGGTATGGCCTCTTAGTGCTTATTGCACAAACCACACGAGGTCGTTTATGACTGGGTAATGGTGGGGCAAGCTTGATGTGACACCTTTCCCCTTCCATCCATGTACTTTTTTATAGGGCACCACCATCGACTTTCCTGCTGCGCCTCCGTGCAATTAACAGTTGTCTCTTCCCTTTCTATACATTTTGAAATTACATTTACATCGATAGTTTCTAATTTTAGATCTTGTGCTTCTCCCTTTTGACATTTGCTCTTATCCTGATCCCAATTCCTGAACTTGATTGGATTTGGATTTTGCTCCTTGGATGCTTTTTGGTTCTTGATGTGCTTGCCTTGCTTGTGTCCTTTCCCATTCTGACATCTTTCCATGATAAGGCTTTAGCCTATATCCATTCACCAACTTCTTTAACCTTTCACCATCTAGCCTTGCCAGTTCAAAGGTTTCTATCCATATTTTCTTAATGATTATGTATGGACCTGTCCATCTCATTTTCTTGATGATTCTGTATAGACCTGTCCATCTCATTTTTTTCTTTCTTAAGTGAGGTCCCATTCTTGAGGAGAATAACAAGACTGCATCTCCTTCCTCAAAGATTTTGAATTTGGTGTTCCTGTTTACTTGGAGCTTTCTTCTTTTCTACCCAATCTCAGCTGTCCATGAACTATACAATCTTTTTTCATCTAATTTAAGGAGTTTCTTGATCCTGTTAATTTCTAATTCTTTCGGGGATAATCTTTCTGCCACAGCTATTCTGAGACTGTGTGAGGAATTCCATATGCACTACTACTTCCAACCCTCCCATACACCATGCTAAATGGCATAAGTCTTGTCGCTTCCTTATAAGCTGTCCTGAATGCCCACAATGTAGAATGCAGTTTTGTGTCCCAATCTGTCCTGATCTCATTAACTATCTTGATCAAAATTCCTTTCAGGATTTTGTTAGTGGATTCTACCTGTCCATTAGCCTATGGGTAGTAGATCGTTGATTTCTTGTGTATAATTATTTGCTGCTCTATCAGCCTCTTGATCACTTCATTGAGGAAATGGCTTTCTTGAGCGCTGAGTATCTCAATTGGGCATTTGGATCTTGTCATTATTGTTTTGTACAGCCGCCAACTGATGATGCCTTGCAGTCTTTCAAAGCTTTTACTTCTACCCACTTTGTGCAATAATCTGTGGAGCAACTAGTATGTACTTGTTTCCTGTCCTCTTAGCTTCTGGCTTGAATGGGCCTACAAAGTCCAGACTCCATTTTTGAATTGGCTCGAGTGGTAGTATCGGGGTCTGAGGCATTCTGTTTGAATCATTTGAATGCCCAAGCCTTTGGCACATGTCACACTCTTTTACAAATGTGTGGGCATCTTTCAATGATGTTGGCTACCACAATCCTACTTGGAACACTTTCCTTTCCATGATTTCTGTGGAAAAGTGGCCTCCACTAATCCCTCTATGTGCCTCTGTTGCCAGCAAAGCTTGCTACTCATGTTCAGGAATGCCTCTTCTCAAAATCTGGTCTATGCCCATTTTATATAACCATCCTGCCACCACCACCACGAATGACTTGCTTCGGAGAGTCAGCTTTTTCCTCTAATCCCTTGACATGTACTATAGAAAAGACAAGTTGGAAAGGAACTGCAGTATTTCATCATACCAACTTGGTCTCTCTTCATTTATGATGAAGAGGTGTGCATATGGGAAATCATCCTCCATCCCATCTGGAGCTTCTCCTGACTCCAGTCTAGATAGAAAATCTACAACTGCATGTTTATATCCTGGGGTGTGTTTTATTGTGAACTCAAACTCTTACAGTAATAGCATCCATATGGCTAGCTTCATTGTTAAGTCTAGCTTATTTACTAGATACAAGAGTGCCTCATGGTCATGAAATTCGAAAACATTCCCCAATAGATAGTGCCTGAATTTGTTGATTGAGTGAATCATTCCTAGTGATTCCTTTTCTGTGGTGGAATAATTTCTCTTAATTTTTGACAACTTTTTACTTGCATAATACACTAGTCGGAACCATCCTTCATGTGATTCCTACATTAAAGCACTTCTTATGGCCAAGTCAGAGGCATCCACAAAAACATGAAACACCAACTCAAAGTTTGGCTACTAGAGAATCGATGCCGAAGATAGCATCCGTTTCAAATTTTGGAATGCTTCCTGATATGCTCCTAACTAGACATATTCCACATCCTTTACAATTAGGCTGTACAAAGGTATTGGTACATTTGCCAGGAATCTCATAAACCTACTATACCACTTAATTAATCCTACGAATCTGGCTAACTCCTTATTATTCTTAGGTGGTTGCAGCTTTACTATGATCTCAACTTTCGTCGAGTCCAAGTTTGCTAGTCTTTCTATGAAAACTATGTGTCCCCAACAATGATCCACTTGTGACTGCAAAGGCACACTTAGCTGGGTTAAGACTCAATCTGTCCTTTCTGCATTTTTCTAGACACATTATTAAGTGCTTTATGTGATCTTCTTTTTTCCCAAACACACTGAAGTCATCTACAAAAACCCTCATGAAGGTGGTCAAATATTCATATAATATTTCTTGCACCATTCTTTGGAATGTGACTGGAGCATTCTTCAGTCCGAAGGTCATCACATTAGAGGCGAAAGCCCCCGATTCGGTCACAAATGTTGTTTCCTCTGTCTTCTAGAGCCATGCGCACTTGGTTTTAATTGCTGAATCCATCCAGAAATGAATATATCTCATGTCATGTACAACATCCAATAGTGAGTATATGAATGGTAGAGGAAATGGATTTGTATTGTGGAGGCATTCAACTTTGTGTACTCTATGCAGACTCTAAGCTTCCCATTCTTCTTGGGGACAACGACTATACATGACAACCATTCTACTTTGTCTATTGGGTAGATGAATCCCACTCTTAATAGCTTGTCTATCTCCTCCTTGACTTGGCATAGTTAGGATTCATCTTATACCTACTCTACCTTATTCGAATTGCATCCTCCTTCAGATTGATCTTATGCTGATAGAAGTTGGGATCAATTCCCTTCTTGTCAAAGTAGTTTCACACGCAAATACATCTTTGTAAGATCTCAACAGACAGCTCTAAGAGTTTTTCTCTAAATTCGTGACTCAGTTTTGCACTGACTTTTACTGTTTTGGGCTCTTGGTCATCTCCTACTTTATCTCTTCAAGCTCATCTTCTTGCACTCTGATGTTATATCTCTTTGATTTGCCTTCTTTCTTGATAACAAACATGGCCTTTTCTTACTATGCATGTATCTCTGTTATCTTGTCCTGATTGTCTTGAATTTCTATATTTTCTCCCCCATTTTGTTGTTTTTTATGTCCTTCATTCATTAGCACCTCAGGTTGGGTCACCAGGATCTCCCCCATTTTTCTCTTCAAGCTCAGGCTCCTACTGGCATTCTTGCATCCCTTCTTTAGTCATCTTCACACTGCCTAGTGAGAGAGAGCTAATATAAGAGTATAAGCTAGGTTGTTATGTGTGGGTAAATTTGTCATGATTTATAACAATTTGTCCTTTAAATATGCTTGAGCTTCATTATTTTATAAAAGTACTCATCTAGTAGTCATAGTTGGAAAGTTTTGTAGTTCTTGGGATGCTCAAGCATGTGTGGTTAGCTATTGGGATGATGATTCTAATAATTAGGAAAAAGGTCATTTTGTCTAAGTTGATAATTACCTCTTTTAAAGTGGGAATTCAATCTTTTAATGTTAAGTGCAAATGAGATAAATAAGTGTAAATATGATCCTGTGTTTATCAAGGTAATCTTTGTGTTTATGCATTCCAACAAGCATTTCCATATCATGAGGTGCATTGTACACTCGAAAAAGTATCCTTAGGGAAACTCAAAAGAAATAATATCAAGACTTTAAATATTACAACAAGAGGTGCATATTAAAAGTAGGTCCTAGTAGAGAATATTTGGGATGGTTCGTATACCAAGATCACACTTCAAAATACTTTTAGCCTATGTATAAAAATATGTAAGGGTGCAGAGTTGGCGTGCTTCCTTTATAAAGTATGAGAATCAATCCTTCTCTTTTAATCTGTCCGTGGTCACAACAATCTCAATGATCAATGTTCATTGATATGTTCAATCAAACCATAACCAACAAAAATGGACTCATGCAACTAATCGATTCCTATGCTTATAGGTGGAGTATGAGCAAATTTCCAATAGGGCGTGAACAAGTTTTTGTTGGAATTTGGAATCATATGTGTATGCGTTCACCAATGTTGTGAATAACCCTTGTATGTGCATGAGGGTATGGCTAAGCTTTTGCAAGAGTATAAAGATGTATTTGACATGACCAAATCCTTGCCACCTAAGGGGGATGTTGATCATGGAGTTGAGCTTGAGCCAAATGCCAAGCCGGTGAACAAACCCCCTTATCGTCTCCCAAAGGTGGAGAAGGATAAAGCTGCCAAGCAAGTGAAGGAACTAATTGATATTCATTCTCCTTTGCTTCACCCGTTCTCTTGGTAAAAAAGAAAGTTGGTTCCTTCCACAGATGTATTGATTATAGGGATCTCTTAGCAAGATCTCTATAAAGAATAGATACCAATTCATAAGGTCCCAAAGGTGGAGAAGGATGAAGTTACCAAGAAAGTGAAGGAACTAACTGATATGGGATGGGTGGAACCAATTCAATCTCCATTTGCCTCACTTGTTCTCTTGGTCAAAAAGAAAGATGGTTCCTTACGCATGTGTATTGATTATAGGGATCTCTTAATAAGATCTCTATCAAGAATAGATACCGAATTCCTTGCATAGATGACTTCCTGGGAGCAAGGGTGTTCTCTAAGATTGATTTGAGATTGGAATACCATCAAATTTGTATGAAGGAGGGTGATGAGCATAAATTTGCCTTTAGAACCGAAAGCGGTCGTTTTCACTTTATGGTGATGCCGTTTTGTCTATGCAATGCATCCGAAGCCTTGATGATGAATAAGGTACGTCAGCCTACCTCTTCAAATAGGTCCTTGTATTCTTCGATGATATCTTGGTATATAGCAAGGATGAGGAAGAACACTTGAGGCATGTGAGAGAGCCAACCACCTTTATGCGATGGAAAGCAAATGCACATTCAAATAGGTCCTTGTATTCTTCAATGACATCTTGGTATATAGCAAGGATGAGGAAGAACACTTAAGGCATGTGAGATAAGTATTGGATGTGAGAGAGCCAACCACCTTTATGCGATGGAAAGCAAATGCACATTCATGGCACATTAGGTGGAATACCTTAGCTATATTGTGGGCAAAGATGGCATTGGAGTGGATCCAAGGAAGGTCTAATTCTACTCAACTCTAAGAGGGTTTCTTTGTCTATCATCATTCTATGGGTGATAGATAATTTGAAGAGGAGGGCATTCTTTTGGGATGCCCACGGCTAACAAGAGCTTTGAAGAGCTAATAAATATGCTCACTTTAGCCCCTATGCTTGTGTGTCTGGATTCATCAAAGCATTTCACCATGAGGGTAGATGCATGTGGAAGAGGCATTGGGGTTGTCTTGTATCAAGACCATGGAGTGATTGCATATGAGAGAGCTGAAAGCTACACGGTAAGGAGATACAAATGCATGTATGTTGATCAAGAGATGATTGCTATCTCACATGCCATTAAGAAGTTGGTGGCATCACTACCTCTATGGGAGCAGATTTTATTCGAGGGGTGATCGATGCTAAAATATTTCTTATGTCAGCCCAATCTCTCTCCCAAGCAATGAAGGTGGGTTTCTACTCTTCAAATTATGACTCTAGATCACTTACACAAAGGGGGAAGGATAATGTGGTTGTCGATTCACTCTCTAGAATGTAGGCATGTTCATTAGCAGCCATATCAGAGGTGCATAGTGATTGGATCATTGACATACAAGAGGAGTACCTGCTCGATGAAGAGGTATCTCAAATGGTACATAAAATACAAGATCCTTATCCATTTGGCATTTTAAACATCTTGAGACAAAAGCATACACGTCTCTCTTCAAAGTCCTTTCCAATGAAAGCATTTTCTCACAATATCATAAGTCTTAAAGAGACCCAACTGACTTGCCAATGGCATGGAATGCATTTCTTTAAGTACCTTTCATCATTCAAGCAAAAGGTGCTTGAAGAAATGCATTCCATGCCATTGGCAGGTCACTTGGGTCTCTTCAAGACCTATATGATAGCGTGAGAAAGTGCTTTCATTTTGGGAAAGACTTTGGAAGAAATGCCAAATGGATAACAGAGAGACATGGTTTGATTCTAGCCTACTCTACCCTCTCACTTTGCAGCGGCCCGACGGGCGAAGGGTTGAGATAAATAAAGGGCCCAAGGAGTGTTAATTCCTCTCAAAAAAGAAAAAAAGGTTTAACTGGATCTAATGCGTTTGAAAAGAAAAGTTTATATTACCTGTTCCAAATCTGTCATACACCAGAGCCAGAAAAAAATATAAATAAATATTATTGGTCAAAAAAAGAGAGTTTAGATCTAATGCTTTGGGAGAAAAAAGTTTAGATGAAAAACGTGGAATAAAAAATGTTGTATAAAAGAGGAACCCTAACACGTTCAAGGTTTTTCTACTGAGGCTTCTTCGTCTGTCTCTCCAAAGCGCGTGCTGTGTGTTGACCGGCCTGCCTACATTCAGCTATGGCGGAACAGGTGCGGTGTCCGATTCCCTCCTCTTTTTCTCATCTACACAACCTCTCTTCCTCTCACGGTTTGCTCTTTTCTGCTGCAGACGGAGCGCGCTTTCCTCAAGCAGCCGAAGGTTTTTCTCAGGTAACTCTTCCTCTTTTATGGTCTGCTTCCTGTTTTTCTTTTTTCGTCGCTTGCACAGGTTTCGAAGAGATTATCCGTCATTTTTCCCTTCATTGTCTGGATTGTTTTACCGATTTTTTTATTTTGCAGCGGGAAGATCTCAGGGAAGGGCAGAGCTCCTGGGAAGCGTGGCAATCGTTTTTATAAGAATATCGGATTAGGGTTTAAGACTCCCAGAGAAGCCATTGAAGGTAGTGCTATGCCATTTAATGTCATTATAATGTGATTTGTTTGTTTTAGGTATAATTAATTGAGGGCACGGCACTGCTGTCCAATGCGAACCGAAACTTTGTCTGTGTTTTGGGTTACGGAGGCCATTCAAGGTGGGATTTGCAGGTTGTGGTAGTACCAAGATGTGATAAGCACATGAGATAACCACTTGAAGTTTCTGGTAAATGCGAGTGTCAACAATCTGGATAACATGGGTCTCTCATATTAGGGTTTAAAATCCTTAGAAGGATCAGGTTTTCTTAGGTAAGTGCAAGTGTCACCAACTTGGACAGATTACCAAAGTTGCCATCTAGGGTAGGGTTTTTATTCAGGTTTTCCCAAGTATCTTCCTTTGTATCAGGATCCTAAGGCTCCTAGGGTATGCTTTACATTTATTTTCAAGTTATTGAGGTGCGATTAGCACTTTAATAGGCCTCAAGGCTCCTGAAAAGACCTTTCAGATGTGGTAGTTTGTAGTTATGTGTTAAAACTTGGTAAGAACCCTATGATATTTAGGAAATGGGCTATTTTGGGTCTGATGGAGTTTATAGCCAAAGCCTCCTTAGGCATTCCTGTAGGCAGGCAGCTTGTTGAGCTGTCTTGAAGTATGGTGGGTATTGGTCTGACATCATCTTGAAGTAAGGCTGTTTGTCTCAAATGTTCTCACAACAGGTATGGCATTATATGGCAGGTACTTACATTGACAAGAAATGCCCCTTTACTGGTAATGTTTCCATCAGAGGACGCATCCTAACTGGAACAGTTAACTGCACCAAGATGACGAGGACTGTCACTGTCCGAAGAGACTATCTGCACTTTGTGAAGAAATATCAGAGGTATAAGGCAGTATTTTTTCCTTGTCTGCAATAGTATTGTTACTTTGTTATCACCTGACTGGGCTTTATTGAGGATTTCTGTCACTTGTCATGTACACCTTTTGCGTATTTGGAGCTGTTTTCCATGTGTGCATCTTGATTTGCTCGAACTATTGGAATTCTTACCATGACATGTATACATTTATCTGTGTGTATGTATGAAGTATTGAACAATTTTCTATGTCTTGACCATTCAGATATGAGAAGAGGCATTCCAACCTCTCCGCACATGTCTCACCTTGCTTTCGTGTAAAGGAAGGAGACAAGGTCATCATTGGGCAGTGCAGGTAAGGCTGTCTTGATCCTGTAGCAACATAGACCTATATGAGGTGACTTGAGGTGCTAGTAGTCGAATTTTGTGAGAATCAATTGTGTTTATAGGTCCTTTTTAAGGGTTTGTGTTTAGCTTACAAACCTTACTGGTTTATGTAGGCCTCTGTCCAAGACTGTGAGATTTAATGTACTAAAAGTCATTCCGATGGGAGCAGCTGAGGGTGGTAAGAAAGCCTTTACAGCAATGTAAACCGGCTGCTGTAACTTGTTTCTTTTGGGTGTCCCTGTAGGGTTCAAGGTCGGCTGTAGCCTGGATTGAGTGCTATCATGAGGCCGAAGGTGCAAAGTTATCATGTTTTTGTAGGAGAACATCTGTCTTGAAATATTACCATTTGCCACATAAATATTCAATATCTATGTTTTTCTTGTGGATGTTTCATCAGTTAGAGGATATGTTTTAGTACTTCAGATGCTTCTTTACTCTACTTGTGCTGTTAATGCTTAACTGTTGTAGTTTTACTGGATGTGTTATGTGACCTTATGTCAAGATGATGTAGTCTCATTCCTTTCATACATGCTTGTCTCAGGATGGTGTCAACTTTTACAAGACCTCCAGCTTTAGCCCTTTGAGGATTGTGCATTTCATTCCGCTTCAATACCCACTTTTCTTAATTTACATGATAGGCTTGTCAAGTTTGAAGTTTAACATGTGTTCTTGTTATTGCTAGTGTATGCTAGACTCTTAATATTTAGGTATGGTGATTGATATGTCAAGATGTGCCCAATAAGGTAGAGGAAGAGTATGGTGGTTTACATATTAAGTGTTTCTGATTTAGTTGACATACCTGATTCAGTTACTGTGGTTTAGAGACATGAAGCTAGTAAAAAAAAGATGTGAGCCTAGTGACATGAGGCTAACGTAAGATCTTGACTTAAACATATTTGGCGCTATTGCCGAGGACTACCCTAAGGCTTAGCTATGTCCATCCATCCATTCCAAGCTATTGGGATCATCTAATTTTGCCAGGTGTTGCTCAAGAGATCACACTTCATAAAACATACAGTTTTGGAGTCATTGGATGTGTTTAATTATTGTGTTTGATTTTGATTTGAAGTTTTATTTGCATTAGGACATTCCAGTTTCATCTATTGGAAGGGGAAAACCTTGATTTTAATGGTGATTTGCATGAAATTGGACCTGAAGAAGAGGCTTAGAATTAATTGCTTTGAGCTAAGAATAGTTTAGCAATTATAATTATTAGGAGTGGAATTCAGTCTGAAAACATGAGCTTTAAGCTTCATTAGGGTGGATTAGAGTTGTTCATGAATTTCATAACTTCTATGCATTGTTTGAATCAAGCTCTAGTCGGTTGGATTAGAGTGGTATAGTTAATTGTGTTTATGCATTATACATTTTTTCATGCATTGTTTGAATTGGTAACATAGAAGCATGCAAATCCATAAAAAATAATCAAAAAATTCTTAATTGCTTTTATAACAATCATTAACTAGAATTATGGCCATTATAATCACCTCTCATTAAGTCCAAAAAATCTTTAAAATACCAACAACTAGGCCAAACCAGCTCTCGCGTTGGAGACGTGAGTCCAAAGTCCCACGCAAAAAGATGTGAAGCTTGATACAAAGCTTGATACATGAGCCTAGATATGTGAGACATGAGCCATGAGTTTGGACACGTGAGCCTAGAGACCTAACATTGTGCCAAACAATTATTACAGTCTTAGACTCGTAAGGACATACCTACTCTTGTCCTTTGGGGATTTTCTTGTCATACAATCTATACCAGCAGGTATAAATTTTAAGAAAAAATAGTCTTTCATAATTATTAGGGAATTAAAGTATAATTATTACCTATTATCCAATAATTGCACTCCAATCTTATTATAGGTCCAATTCTTAGAATTCCGTGTCCCACAGGTAGGCTTATTTCATAAATGAAACGTACATGGTGAGTCGAGTTCATACAAAAAAAAAGTGTACAAATGTGAGTAGAGGGAACTCCACATAACCGCAAATAGGAGAAGTAATAGACATAATAATCGTTGGGTACTTATCAATGCTTCGAGCTCACGTCCCTTTAGGCCCCCCACGCTCCCTTTGGAAGCTCTACTCCTCTGAACTCTACCTCCATGCTATCATCGCGAAGTCGCTCGCACCATGAATGTAAGGTAATCAATTTCTCACTCTCTCACACATGTATGCATGAAAGACGCACATGTGCTAGAGCACTCTCTCTCTCTCTCTCTCTCTCTCTCTCATAGCACAAAGGGGGATTGTGTCATTTCATTATGAGAATTGCCTTTTATACAATTGGCCCTTATTCATACTTGGGTGCCCAAAACTTACTAAGGCCTTGGGTGGCCTTTTTCTCAATACAACTTTTATAGTGCCTTTACATGACATTTATTAATGTCCTCAATTGGAGGAACATCCTTGTTAATCCAAAATGGGATTAACATCCCTTCCTACCTGATGTAGATTCTGTCTCCTTAGAACCTTTTACCGAGGTCAAAACACCGATTAAAGCTTTTTCAAAGTCCTTCTGAATGCTGAGTGTCAAGTCCAGAACACGGTGTCCACCATGTCTTCAAACGTGATGTGTATGTAGCTGGGAAGACACTGTAGGTGATGATAATACAACATCATGTCTCTCTCATTGGGACCTATGTTCATGTCAAAGCGAAGCTATTCTACTTCTAATCTATCATACCTTTCCCTTGGTTGATCGATAAGGACTACGATCAACTTCAGGAATTTGACAACAACCACGATCTCTGGATCAAGAATTCGGCGCTAAACTCGTATCCATGTGAGCATTTGTTGTTGTTGGCTTGTAATATCTGGGAAGTAGATGGTGAAAGTTGCAGAAAATTGTAATAGACATGAGAATTTAATCGCTTTGCGTCATGGAATTGGAGTGGGGTGAGCCTTCTCTTGATGGGCATGTAGAGCAGATCCACTCTTTGGGTTAGCGGGGAGCACTGGTACTGATGACTATATTCGGGGATCGTCAGATATTTCTATGTGGTGATGGCTGTGTAGCCCTCCTTGTATGAACTGGATGTGCCTTGCACCACCTACAAAAACAATAGCCAATCATGAAGATGACAATCCAGATTTATCAGGTCGGCCAATTGTGGGTTTGCCAGCTTTGTGTGCTTAGCCACGTTCCCCCACAATGTATCTTCTCTCCCTATTGGTAACAACTCTTCCAAATCTGGCATTGGTGCGCGGAGAGGGTAAGGCACATAAGGCTGCCTTCTTGATTCCATTGCAGCATAATCTTGCATGATTCTTCGGGTGAGTTCAAATGGTGTGATTTGCATCAACACCTTGAACATGAGCTTTGGCTTTAAAAGTGGGTTTCCTGCTCTGATGAACTCCTCGTATTCTACAGTTGTCAAGGACTCAAGGACAATCATGTCAGTAAAAGCTTCAATGTCATCTTAAGGTTGGATATTACATACCTCATCAAGCGACCATGGTGCAGACATATTAGGTGCCGGCATGTCCCTCCGGGACTAAAGGGTTAAAGGGAATCTCGATAGGAATAGAAGGTAAGCGAGAGAATGTGCATTCTGCCTCAGATGGATTAGTAGGAGCTACACTCGGAAAGGGGTTTAATAATTTACTTACGATTGAAGAGAACGCATGATAAGTAGCTGAACTCGAGGAGCCTTGTGTCTCTTCTTGACCCTCTCTTGAAGTTGGGGGTGGGTGGTTGGGCTTGTTAGTTTTCATAAATTCCTAGAGTTTAGCTATATCTTCTGGGGTTCTATATTAGGATATTCAATATGTTGATTATCAAAATTTTAAATCATAGTTGTGAGCATAGACTCCAAATTCTTATGGATACTTTGATAAAGTTTTATAATACCAAAAGGATGATATGAGGTGGATTCTGAAAGATTTAGGTGCTGATAGGTATTATAGACCTTTATCCCTTCGTGGTGGCTAATGACCCATTGATAGCTTCTTGCAACAACCTCGTAGTTGGTTGGTGTAATTGGGATATCATCTGGAATAAACAGGTCTAGTTTATCGACATTGTCATCCAAGATGTCTGATTGTTGTAGCACACGGCATCAACTATGAAGGTTGAGCACTATGGGATGTAAGGGATAGAAAAGGATATTAGTTTGGTCGGTTAGTACTATATCCCCCCCCCCCCCCCCCCCCCCCGAAGGATTCCCATGATGATGGTGGGATCGGCATCTCTTTTTGTATTCTGACAAATGAGTGTAAGGTCTCCTAGGAGGAGATCTTCTGTGAGGTTAATATCATATTGGAGAAGAGAGTGTGCTAGTGTGGATAAAGACAATTTTAGTATTTGAGGAGGGGCCCAAGGAGTTACTGGCAACAAACCTATCTCCAAGGCTCATCCAAGGCTCATTCAATGAGGAGTCGTAATTCATCAGTTATTTCCTTCCTTTGAGTCCTTTGAGTCCTTTGTTGCATGGCAAGTTGGCATTCCAATTCTTGTATCCTTGAGGCGCTAAGGAGGGCAGAAATGGCAGCCTCTTGTACCACTCTAGCACAGCAGCCAGCTCATCATATCTTCTTGTTGCCTCTTCTTGTGCCCTTCTTGCAATGGTGGCCTGTGCATGAACATCTTCAATTTGCTTCAGCCTTTCTGCTCTGCCAAACTCTGGTTGCTTAGATGCTGATGTACGTGTTCAAGCACTTGCTGCTGGTGGCTAGCTATAGCATCTGATCAATCTCCATAGTCTTTGCTTGTATCACCTCATTTAATTAAGGCTTTGAGTTTGTCAGCTTGGGCTTTGTTTATCTGCTCCCTTTCGTTTGAAGGCTGACCACTCTTTGTTCGGCTACAGTAATGGCTTCATTTAGCTTAGTGATTTTCCCCCTAAACCCTTCTTCCTTGGTTGTGAACGTGGCATGGGCATCCTTAAGTTGCTGTGTATATTGGTCTTCCCTTTCTCTCGCTTTTGCCACTTCCTTTTGACGTTGGGTCCACTTGTGATGTGAGCTCCGTGTTTTCTTTAATCCTCTGAACCACTGTCTTGTTGAGCAGTTTGTTGTGCTCCTCTAATGTTTGGAATCTATTTTCCTGCTCTTTGGTTGCTTTTAAACTTTTGAGTATTACATCTCTGCGTGTTGCATCTGCCACAACCATTTTGTCCTTAAGTGCTTGTGCTTGATCATTCACTTCCTGTAATTGTTTCCATAGGGTGGCATTCCTGTCATGGAGCATATGAGTAGTAAGTAATTGGCATCACCATACCCTTTGTTCTTGTTCCCACATAGAGGCACTTGTGGAGGCCAAGGCTTCTGTTTTATGAAGTTGCAGTTGCAGCATGCTGTCAAGGCCTTCCGTGGTTTCCTGTAGGAATCGATCAGCCTCTAAGTTGTGCAGGAAGGAACTTTCTCTTTTGTTGCCCTTATCTTCTATTCACCTCTTCTTGTTGGGGCTTGTTGGCTCTTCTACTCTTTTTCTTTTTTTAGTTTTGTGGTCTTCCTCTATTGCTTCCAATTTTGCTGATGTAGCTTCTTCATACCTTGTACTCACATTTGTTTGGGGCACTTGTTGTTCTCGAGCCTGCCATCTCCGCCAAAGGTGGTTGATCCGAAATGACAGGGTTGCGGAGTGGTGAGAGGTTTGTGAATACTATCTGGGCGGCAGGGATTGAGGGTGGTGTGGGAAGTGGCAACTCAGAAGAAGCTGCGCTTACTGGTATGCTTATTCTTCTTTGATTGGTGTGCCTTGAGGTAATTCTCCATTTCTCTATGTATGTACCATGCCTAGTCTTCCTCTTTTTCTTCATGGACTTTAGCTATGTGGTTTACGGGTACCCTGTTATATCTATCCGAGTTTCACCTGCATTATCATGGATATGGCTCTGTAGGCTATCTCACCTACTTCATCTTGTATACTGTTGTACTCTGCTCCATTTGAGTTATAGAAAATCCTCTTAAGTATATCTTCTAGGGGTGTTTGCTCGAAACTGTATACATGGGTTGAGATTGGTGGGGGAAATTGCAGAGCATCGTGTCTCAGTTCCTCTGTGATGAGGACCTGCTCAGTGGTTCCATCTGATTTTGTCATTGTACCTCTCTTGGTGGCTTTGTCATATGATTTCAAATACTCCGCTTATAAGTCTGTGTTGATAGTGCGGGGAGGATTTCTGCCATTCTTCCAAGGCCCACCTTCTCTTGCTTGTTTTGGACCTCTGTATCCTCCAATATCTGCAAACACTTTGGGCTATGGTACTGGAGCATAATCTTTCCGTGTTGAGTGGTTTTTATATTCGTGTTGATCACAGAGCCCTGGTAGTTCTGCACATATGGACCAAGATAGCTCAGATTGGTGCTGTTTGATGCTCTCTTCTTCTCAGATATTTCTATGTGGTGATGGCTGTGTAGCCCTCCTTGTATGATTTGGATGTGCCTTGCACCACCTACAAAAACAATAGCCAATCATGAAGATGACAATCCAGATTTATCAGGTCGGCCGATTGTGGGTTTGCCAGCTTTGTGTGCTTAGCCACGTTCCCCCACAATGTATCTTCTCTCCCTATTGGTAACAACTCTTCCAAATCTGGCATTGGCGCGCAGAGAGGGTAAGGCACATAAGGCTGCCTTCTTGATTCCATTGCAGCATAAGCATCTGGCATGATTCTTCGGGTGAGTTCAAATGGTGTGATTTGCATCAACACCTTGAACATGAGCTTTGGCTTTAAAAGTGGGTTTCCTGCTCTGATGAACCCCTCGTATTCTACAGTTGTCAAGGACTCAAGGACAATCATGTCAGTAAAAGCTTCAATGTCATCTTGAGGTTGGATATTACATACCTCATCAAGCGACCATGGTGCAGACATATTAGGTGCCGGCATGTCCTCGGGGACTAAAGGGTTAGTGGGAATCTCGATAGGAATAGAAGGTAAGCGAGAGAATGTGCATTCTGCCTCAGATGGATTAGTAGGAGCTACACTCGGAAAGGGGTTTAATAATTTACTTACGATTGAAGAGAACACATGATAAGTAGCTGAACTCGAGGAGCCTTGTGTCTCTTCTTGACCCTCTCTTGAAGTTGGGGGTGGGTGGTTGGGCTTGTTAGTTTTCATAAATTCCTAGAGTTTAGCTATATCTTCTGGGGTTCTATATTAGGATATTCAATATGTTGTTTATCAAAATTTTAAATCATAGTTGTGAGCATAGACTCCAAATTCTTATGGATACTTTGGTAAAGTTTTATGATACCAAAAGGATGATATGAGGTGGATTCTGAAAGATTTAGGTGCTGATAGGTATTATAGATCTTTATCCCTTCGTGGTGGCTAATGACCCATTGATAGCTTCTTGCAACAACCTCGTAGTTGGCTGGTGTAATTGGGATATCATCTGGAATAAACAGGTCTAGTTTATCGACATTATCATCCAAGATGTCTGATTGTTGTAGCACACGGCATCAACTATGAAGGTTGAGCACTATGGGATGTAAGGGATAGAAAAGGATATTAGTTTGGTCGGTTAGTACTATATCCCCCCCCCGAGGGATTCCCATGATGATGGTGGGATCGGCATCTCTTTTTGTATTTTGACAAATGAGTGTAAGGTCTCCTAGGAGGAGATCTTCTGTGAGGTTAATATCATATTGGAGAAGAGAGTGTGCTAGTGTGGATAAAGACAATTTTAGTATTTGAGGAGGGGCCCAAGGAGTTACTGGCAACAAACCTATCTCCAAGGCTCATTCAATGAGGAGTCGTAATTCATCAGTTATTTCCTTCCTTTGAGTCCTTTGAGTCCTTTGTTGCATGGCAAGTTGGCATTCCAATTCTTGTATCCTTGAGGCGCTAAGGAGGGCAGAAATGGCAGCCTCTTGTACCACTCTAGCACAGCAGCCAGCTCATCATATCTTCTTGTTGCCTCTTCTTGTGCCCTTCTTGCAATGGTGGCCTGTGCATGAACATCTTCAATTTGCTTCAGCCTTTCTGCTCTGCCAAACTCTGGTTGTTGCTTAGATGCTGATGTACGTGTTCAAGCACTTGCTGCTGGTGGCTAGCTATAGCATCTGATCAATCTCCATAGTCTTTGCTTGTATCACCTCATTTAATTAAGGCTTTGAGTTTGTCAGCTTGGGCTTTGTTTATCTGCTCCCTTTCGTTTGAAGGCTGACCACTCTTTGTTCGGCTACAGTAATGGCTTCATTTAGCTTAGTGATTTTCCCCCTAAACCCTTCTTCCTTGGTTGTGAATGTGGCATGGGCATCCTTAAGTTGCTGTGTATATTGGTCTTCCCTTTCTCTCGCTTTTGCCACTTCCTTTTGACGTTGGGTCCACTTGTGATGTGAGCTCCGTGTTTTCTTTAATCCTCTAAACCACTGTCTTGTTGAGCAGTTTGTTGTGCTCCTCTAATGTTTGGAATCTATTTTCCTACTCTTTGGTTGCTTTTAAACTTTTGAGCATTACATCTCTGCGTGTTGCATCTGCCACAACCATTTTCTCCTTAAGTGCTTGTGCTTGATCATTCACTTCCTGTAATTGTTTCCATAGGGTGGCATTCCTGTCATGGAGCATATGAGTAGTAAGTAATTGGCATCACCATACCCTTTGTTCTTGTTCCCACATAGAGGCACTTGTGGAGGCCAAGGCTTCTGTTTTATGAAGTTGCAGTTGCAGCATGCTGTCAAGGCCTTCCATGGTTTCCTGTAGGAATCGATCAGGCTCTAAGTTGTGCAGGAAGGAACTTTCTCTTATGTTGCCCTTATCTTCTATTCACCTCTTCTTGTTGGGGCTTGTTGGCTCTTCTACTCTTTTTCTTTTTTTAGTTTTGTGGTCTTCCTCTATTGCTTCCAATTTTGCTGATGTAGCTTCTTGATACCTTGTACTCACATTTGTTTGGGGCACTTGTTGTTCTCGAGCCTGCCATCTCCTCCAAAGGTGGTTGATCCGAAATGACAGGGTTGCGGAGTGGTGAGAGGTTTGTGAATACTATCTGGGCGGCAGGGATTGAGGGTGGTGTGGGAAGTGGCAACTCAGAAGAAGCTGCGCTTACTGGTATGCTTATTCTTTTAGTGCCCTGTGCTTCTTGCTGGTCCAACACCTGCTTTAATGAAGGTATCTCCTGTGACACCTCTATATCCAAGTGTTGGGATTTAACTTTAACTTGCTGGAGGATCCCCCTCGTCTTTTTGTCCTTCTTAGTTTTCTTACCCTTCTTCAGCTCTTGTACTAGCAACTCCTTAGTTTCTTTTAAGACTCCTTGTCCTTGTTGCAGCTCTTCGGGGGAATGATAGTAGATGGTTCCAAGGGTGCTTCAGCCGCCTAGGGTACTTGTGCTCCATGTGTGCCTTCTGGAACAAGAAGGTTAGCTGCATGGCTGCGCACTTTGTAAGGAGATAAGGATTACACACCTTTTATTGGTGTGCCTTGAGGTAATTCTCCATTTCTCTATGTATGTACCATGCCTAGTCTTCCTCTTTTTCTTCATGGACTTTAGCTATGTGGTTTACGGGTACCCTGTTATATCTATCCGAGTTTCACCTGCATTATCATGGATATGGCTCTGTAGGCTATCTCACCTACTTCATCTTGTATACTGTTGTACTCTGCTCCATTTGAGTTATAGAAAATCCTCTTAAGTATATCTTCTAGGGGTGTTTGCTCGAAACTGTATACATGGGGTTGAGATTGGTGGGGAAAATTGCAGAGCATCGTGTCTCAGTTCCTCTGTGATGAGGACCTGCTCAGTGGTTCCATCTGATTTTGTCATTGTACCTCTCTTGGTGGCTTTGTCATATGATTTCAAATACTCCGCTTATAAGTCTGTGTTGATAGTGCGGGGAGGATTTCTGCCATTCTTCCAAGGCCCACCTTCTCCTGCTTGTTTTGGACCTCTGTATCCTCCAATATCTGCAAACACTTTGGGCTGTGGTACTTGAGCATAATCTTTCTGTGTTGAGTGGTTTTTATATTCGTGTTGATCACAGAGCCCTGGTAGTTCTGCACATATGGACCAAGATAGCTCAGATTGGTGCTGCGTGATGCTCTCTTCTTCTCAGATATTTCTATGTGGTGATGGCTGTGTAGCCCTCCTTGTATGAACTGGATGTGCTTTGCACCACCTACAAAAACAATAGCCAATCATGAAGATGACAATCCAGATTTATCAGGTCAGCCGATTGTGGGTTTGCCAGCTTTGCGTGCTTAGCCACGTTCCCCCACAATGTATCTTCTCTCCCTATTGGTAACAACTCTTCCAAATCTGGCATTGGCGCGCGGAGAGGGTAAGGCACATAAGGCTGCCTTCTTGATTCCATTGCAGCATAAGCATCTGGCATGATTCTTCGGGTGAGTTCAAATGGTGTGATTTGCATCAACACCTTGAACATGAGCTTTGGCTTTAAAAGTGGGTTTCCTGCTCTGATGAACCCCTCGTATTCTACAGTTGTCAAGGACTCAAGGACAATCATGTCAGTAAAAGCTTCAATGTCATCTTGAGGTTGAATATTACATACCTCATCAAGCGACCATGGTGCAGACATATTAGGTGCCGGCATGTCCTCGGGGACTAAAGGGTTAGTGGGAATCTCGATAGGAATAGAAGGTAAGCGAGAGAATGTGCATTCTGCCTCAGATGGATTAGTAGGAGCTACACTCGGAAAGGGGTTTAATAATTTACTTACGATTGAAGAGAACGCATGATAAGTAGCTGAACTCGAGGAGCCTTGTGTCTCTTCTTGACCCTCTCTTGAAGTTGGGGGTGGGTGGTTGGGCTTGTTAGTTTTCATAAATTCCTAGAGTTTAGCTATATCTTCTGGGGTTCTATATTAGGATATTCAATATGTTGTTTATCAAAATTTTAAATCATAGTTGTGAGCATAGACTCCAAATTCTTATGGATACTTTGATAAAGTTTTATAATACCAAAAGGATGATATGAGGTGGATTCTGAAAGATTTAGGTGCTGATAGGTATTATAGACCTTTATCCCTTCGTGGTGGCTAATGACCCATTGATAGCTTCTTGCAACAACCTCGTAGTTGGCTGGTGTAATTGGGATATCATCTGGAATAAACAGGTCTAGTTTATCGATATTGTCATCCAAGATGTCTGATTGTTGTAGCACACGGCATCAACTATGAAGGTTGAGCACTATGGGATGTAAGGGATAGAAAAGAATATTAGTTTGGTCGGTTAGTACTATATCCCCCCCCTAAGGATTCCCATGATGATGGTGGGATCGGCATCTCTTTTTGTATTCTGACAAATGAGTGTAGGGTCTCCTAGGAGGAGATCTTCTGTGAGGCTAATATCATATTGGAGAAGAGAGTGTGCTAGTGTGGATAAAGACAATTTTAGTATTTGAGGAGGGGCCCAAGGAGTTACTGGCAACAAACCTATCTTCAAGGCTCATTCAATGAGGAGTCGTAATTCATCAGTTATTTCCTTCCTTTGAGTCCTTTGAGTCCTTTGTTGCATGGCAAGT
Source organism: Cibotium barometz (assembly GCF_041138505.1). Lineage (NCBI taxonomy): Eukaryota > Viridiplantae > Streptophyta > Polypodiopsida > Cyatheales > Cibotiaceae > Cibotium > Cibotium barometz. The sequence goes on along the minus strand of NC_141079.1, from coordinate 32,747,096 downwards.
TGGCATTCCAATTCTTGTATCCTTGAGGCGCTAAGGAGGGCAGAAATGGCAGCCTCTTGTACCACTCTAGCACAGCAGCCAGCTCATCATATCTTCTTGTTGCCTCTTCTTGTGCCCTTCTTGTAATGGTGGCCTGTGCATGAACATGTTCAATTTGCTTCAGCCTTTCTGCTCTGCCAAACTCTGGTTGCTTAGATGCTGATGTACGTGTTCAAGCACTTGCTGCTGGTGGCTAGCTATAGCATCTGATCAATCTCCATAGTCTTTGCTTGTATCACCTCATTTAATTAAGGCTTTGAGTTTGTCAGCTTGGGCTTTGTTTATCTGCTCCCTTTCGTTTGAAGGCTGACCACTCTTTGTTCGGCTACAGTAATGGCTTCATTTAGCTTAGTGATTTTCCCCCTAAACCCTTCTTCCTTGGTTGTGAACGTGGCATGGGCATCCTTAAGTTGCTGTGTATATTGGTCTTCCCTTTCTCTCGCTTTTGCCACTTCCGTTTGACGTTGGGTCCACAAGTGATGTGAGCTCCGTGTTTTCTTTAATCCTCTGAACCACTGTCTTGTTGAGCAGTTTGTTGTGCTCCTCTAATGTTTGGAATCTATTTTCCTGCTCTTTGGTTGCTTTTAAACTTTTGAGTATTACATCTCTGCGTGTTGCATCTGCCACAACCATTTTCTCCTTAAGTGCTTGTGCTTGATCATTCACTTCCTGTAATTGTTTCTATAGGGTGGCATTCCTGTCATGGAGCATATGAGTAGTAAGTAATTGGCATCACCATACCCTTTGTTCTTGTTCCCACATAGAGGCACTTGTGGAGGCCAAGGCTTCTGTTTTATGAAGTTGCAGTTGCAGCATGCTGTCAAGGCCTTCCATGGTTTCCTGTAGGAATCGATCAGGCTCTAAGTTGTGCAGGAAGGAACTTTCTCTTTTGTTGCCCTTATCTTCTATTCACCTCTTCTTGTTGGGGCTTGTTGGCTCTTCTACTCTTTTTCTTTTTTTAGTTTTGTGGTCTTCCTCTATTGCTTCCAATTTTGCTGATGTAGCTTCTTCATACCTTGTACTCACATTTGTTTGGGGCACTTGTTGTTCTCGAGCTTGCCATCTCCGCCAAAGGTGGTTGATCCGAAATGACAGGGTTGCGGAGTGGTGAGAGGTTTGTGAATACTATCTGGGCAGGGATTGAGGGTGGTGTGGGAAGTGGCAACTCAGAAGAAGCTGCGCTTACTGGTATGCTTATTCTTTTAGTGCCCTGTGCTTCTTGCTGGTCCAACACCTGCTTTAATGAAGGTATCTCCTGTGACACCTCTGTATCCAAGTGTTGGGATTTAACTTTAACTTGCTGGAGGAGACCCCTCATCTTTTTGTCCTTCTTAGTTTTCTTACCCTTCTTCAGCTCTTGTACTAGCAACTCCTTAGTTTCTTTTAAGACTCCCTGTCCTTGTTGCAGCTCTTCGGGGGAATGATAGTAGATGGTTCCAAGGGTGCTTCAGCCGCCTAGGGTACTTGTGCTCCATGTGTGCCTTCTGGAACAAGAAGGTTAGCTGCATGGCTGAGCACTTTGTAAGGAGATAAGGATTACACACCTTTGATTGGTGTGCCTTGAGGTAATTCTCCATTTCTCTATGTATGTACCATGCCTAGTCTTCCTCTTTTTCTTCATGGACTTAAGCTATGTGGTTTACGGGTATCCTGTTATATCTATCCGGGTTTCACCTGCATTATCATGGATATGGCTCTGTAGGCTATCTCACCTACTTCATCTTGTATACTGTTGTACTCTGCTCCATTTGAGTTATAGAAAATCCTCTTAAGTATATCTTCTAGGGGTGTTTGCTCGAAACTGTATACATGGGTTGAGATTGGTGGGGGAAATTGCAAAGCATCGTGTCTTAGTTCCTCTGTGATGAGGACCTGCTCAGTGGTTCCATCTGATTTTGTCATTGTACCTCTCTTGGTGGCTTTGTCATATGATTTCAAATACTTCGCTTATAAGTCTGTGTTGATAGTGCGGGGAGGATTTCTGCCATTCTTCCAAGGCCCACCTTCTCCTGCTTGTTTTGGACCTCTGTATCCTCCAATATCTGCAAACACTTTGGGCTGTGGTACTAGAGCATAATCTTTCCGTGTTGAGTGGTTTTTATATTCGTGTTGATCACAGAGCCCTGGTAGTGCTGCACATATGGACCAAGATAGCTCAGATTGGTGCTGCGTGATGCTCTCTTCTTCTCAGATATTTCTATGTGGTGATGGCTGTGTAGCCCTCCTTGTATGAACTGGATGTGCCTTGCACCACCTACAAAAACAATAGCCAATCATGAAGATGACAATCCAGATTTATCAGGTCGGACTGGGTTTGCCAGCTTTGTGTGCTTAGCCACGTTCCCCCACAATGTATCTTCTCTCCCTATTGGTAACAACTCTTCCAAATCTGGCATTGGCGCGCGGAGAGGGTAAGGCACATAAGGCTGCCTTCTTGATTCCATTGCAGCATAAGCATCTGGCATGATTCTTCATGTGAGTTCAAATGGTGTGATTTGCACCAACACTTTGAACATGAGCTTTGGCTTTAAAAGTGGGTTTCCTGCTCTGATGAACCCCTCGTATTCTACAGTTGTCAAGGACTCAAGGACAATCATGTCAGTAAAAGCTTCAATGTCATCTTGAGGTTGGATATTACATACCTCATCAAGCGACCATGGTGCAGACATATTAGGTGCCGGCATGTCCTCGGGGACTAAAGGGTTAGTGGGAATTTCGATAGGAATAGAAGGTAAGCGAGAGAATGTGCATTCTGCCTCAGATGGATTAGTAGGAGCTACACTCGGAAAGGGGTTTAATAGTTTACTTACGATTGAAGAGAACGCATGATAAGTAGCTGAACTCGAGGAGCCTTGTGTCTCTTCTTGACCCTCTCTTGAAGTTGGGGGTGGGTGGTTGGGCTTGTTAGTTTTCATAAATTCCTAGAGTTTAGCTATATCTTCTGGGGTTCTATATTAGGATATTCAATATGTTGTTTATCAAAATTTTAAATCATAGTTGTGAGCATAGAATCCAAATTCTTATGGATACTTTGATAAAGTTTTATAATACCAAAAGGATGATATGAGGTGGATTCTGAAAGATTTAGGTGCTGATAGGTATTATAGACCTTTATCCCTTCGTGGTGGCTAATGACCCATTGATAGCTTCTTGCAACAACCTCGTAGTTGGCTGGTGTAATTGGGATATCATCTGGAATAAACAGGTCTAGTTTATCGACATTGTCATCCAAGATGTCTGATTGTTGTAGCACACGGCATCAACTATGAAGGTTGAGCACTATCGGATGTAAGGGATAGAAAAGAATATTAGTTTGGTCGGTTAGTACTATATCCCCCCCCCTAGGGATTCCCATGATGATGGTGGGATCGGCATCTCTTTTTGTATTCTGACAAATGAGTGTAAGGTCTCCTAGGAGGAGATATTCTGTGAGGTTAATATCATATTGGAGAAGAGAGTGTGCTAGTGTGGATAAAGACAATTTTAGTATTTGAGGAGGGGCCCAAGGAGTTACTGGCAACAAACCTATCTCCAAGGCTCATTCAATGAGGAGTCGTAATTCATCAGTTATTTCCTTCCTTTGAGTCCTTTGAGTCCTTTGTTGCATGGCAAGTTGGCATTCCAATTCTTGTATCCTTGAGGCGCTAAGGAGGGCAGAAATGGCAGCCTCTTGTACCACTCTAGCACAGCAGCCAGCTCATCATATCTTCTTGTTGCCTCTTCTTGTGCCCTTCTTGCAATGGTGGCCTGTGCATGAACATCTTCAATTTGCTTCAGCCTTTCTGCTCTGCCAAACTCTGGTTGTTGCTTAGATGCTGATGTACGTGTTCAAGCACTTGCTGCTAGTGGCTAGCTATAGCATCTGATCAATCTCTATAGTCTTTGCTTGTATCACCTCATTTAATTAAGGCTTTGAGTTTGTCAGCTTGGGCTTTGTTTATCTGCTCCCTTTCGTTTGAAGGCTGACCACTCTTTGTTCGGCTACAGTAATGGCTTCATTTAGCTTAGTGATTTTCCCCCTAAACCCTTCTTCCTTGGTTGTGAACGTGGCATGGGCATCCTTAAGTTGCTGTGTATATTGGTCTTCCCTTTCTCTCGCTTTTGCCACTTCCTTTTGACGTTGGGTCCACTTGTGATGTGAGCTCCGTGTTTTCTTGAATCCTCTGAACCACTATCTTGTTGAGCAGTTTGTTGTGCTCCTCTAATGTTTGGAATCTATTTTCCTGCTCTTTGGTTGCTTTTAAACTTTTGAGTATTACATCTCTGCGTGTTGCATCTGCCACAACCATTTTCTCCTTAAGTGCTTGTGCTTGATCATTCACTTCCTGTAATTGTTTCCATAGGGTGGCATTCCTGTCATGGAGCATATGAGTAGTAAGTAATTGGCATCACCATACCCTTTGTTCTTGTTCCCACATAGAGGCACTTGTGGAGGCCAAGGCTTCTGTTTTATGAAGTTGCAGTTGCAGCATCCTGTCAAGGCCTTCCATGGTTTCCTGTAGGAATCGATCAGGCTCTAAGTTGTGCAGGAAGGAACTTTCTCTTATGTTGCCCTTATCTTCTATTCACCTCTTCTTGTTGGGGCTTGTTGGCTCTTCTACTCTTTTTCTTTTTTTAGTTTTGTGGTCTTCCTCTATTGCTTCCAATTTTGCTGATGTAGCTTCTTCATACCTTGTACTCACATTTGTTTGGGGCACTTGTTGTTCTCGAGCCTGCCATCTCCGCCAAAGGTGGTTGATCCGAAATGACAGGGTTGCGGAGTGGTGAGAGGTTTGTGAATACTATCTGGGCAGGGATTGAGGGTGGTGTGGGAAGTGGCAACTCAGAAGCTGCGCTTACTGGTATGCTTATTCTTTTAGTGCCATGTGCTTCTTGCTGGTCCAACACCTGCTTTAATGAAGGTATCTCCTGTGACACCTTTGTATCCAAGTGTTGGGATTTAACTTTAACTTGCTGGAGGATCCCCCTCGTCTTTTTGTCCTTCTTAGTTTTCTTACCCTTCTTCAGCTCTTGTACTAGCAACTCCTTAGTTTCTTTTAAGACTCCTTGTCCATGTTTGCAGCTCTTCGGGGGAATGATAGTAGATGGTTCCAAGGGTGCTTCAGCCTAGGGTACTTGTGCTCCATGTGTGCCTTCTGGAACAAGAAGGTTAGCTGCATGGCTGAGCAAGGAGATAAGGATTACACACTTTTGATTAGTGTGCCTTGAGGTAATTCTCCATTTCTCTATGTATGTACCATGCCTAGTCTTCCTCTTTTTCTTCATGGACTTTAGCTATGTGGTTTACGGGTACCCTGTTATATCTATCCGGGTTTCACCTGCATTATCATGGATATGGCTCTCTAGGCTATCTCACCTACTTCATCTTGTATACTGTTGTACTCTGCTCCATTTGAGTTATAGAAAATCCTCTTAAGTATATCTTCTAGGGGTGTTTGCTCGAAACTGTATACATGGGTTGAGATTGGTCGAGGAAATTGCAGAGCATCGTGTCTCAGTTCCTCTGTGATGAGGTTAGTGGTTCCATCTAATTTTGTCATTGTACCTCTCTTGGTGGCTTTGTCATATGATTTCAAATACTCTGCTTATAAGTCTGTGTTGATAGTGCGGGGAGGATTTCTGCCATTCTTCCAAGGCCCACCTTCTCCTGCTTGTTTTGGACCTCTGTATCCTCCAATATCTGCAAACACTTTGGGCTGTGGTACTTGAGCATAATCTTTCTGTGTTGAGTGGTTTTTATATTCGTGTTGATCACAGAGCCCTGGTAGTTCTGCACATATGGACCAAGATAGCTCAGATTGGTGCTGCGTGATGCTCTCTTCTTCTCAGATATTTCTATGTGGTGATGGCTGTGTAGCCCTCCTTGTATGAACTGGATGTGCTTTGCACCACCTACAAAAACAATAGCCAATCATGAAGATGACAATCCAGATTTATCAGGTTGGCCGATTGTGGGTTTGCCAGCTTTGTGTGCTTAGCCACGTTCCCCCACAATGTATCTTCTCTCCCTATTGGTAACAACTCTTCCAAATCTGGCATTGGCGCGCGGAGAGGGTAAGGCACATAAGGCTGCCTTCTTGATTCCATTGGCAGCATAAGCATCTTGCATGATTCTTCGGGTGAGTTCAAATGGTGTGATTTGCATCAACACCTTGAACATGAGCTTTGGCTTTAAAAGTGGGTTTCCTGCTCTGATGAACCCCTCGTATTCTACAGTTGTCAAGGACTCAAGGACAATGATGTCAGTAAAAGCTTCAATGTCATCTTGAGGTTGTTTATTACATACCTCATCAAGCGACCATGGTGCAGACATAGGTGCCCGCATGTCCTCGGGGACTAAAGGGTTAGTGGGAATCTCGATAGGAATAGAAGGTAAGCGAGAGAATGTGCATTCTGCCTCAAATGGATTAGTAGGAGCTACACTCGGAAAGGGGTTTAATAATTTACTTACGATTGAAGAGAACGCATGATAAGTAGCTGAACTCCAGGAGCCTTGTGTCTCTTCTTGACCCTCTCTTGAAGTTGGGGGGTGGGTGGTTGGGCTTGTTAGTTTTCATAAATTCCTAGAGTTTAGCTATATCTTCTGGGGTTCTATATTAGGATATTTAATATGTTGTTTATCAAAATTTTAAATCATAGTTGTGAGCATAGACTGCAAATTCTTACGGATACTTTGATAAAGTTTTATAATACCAAAAGGATGATATGAGGTGGATTCTGAAAGATTTAGGTGCTGATAGGTATTATAGACCTTTATCCCTTCGTGGGTGGCTAATGACCCATTGATAGCTTCTTGCAACAACCTCGTAGTTGGCTGGTGTAATTGGGATATCATCTGGATAAACAGGTCTAGTTTATCGACATTGTCATCCAAGATGTCTGATTGTTGTAGCACACGGCATCAACTATGAAGGTTGAGCACTATGCGATGTAAGGGATAGAAAAGGATATTAGTTTGGTCGGTTAGTACTATATCCCCCCCCCCCAGAAGGATTCCCATGATGATGGTGGGATCGGCATCTCTTTTTGTATTCTGACAAATGAGTGTAAGGTCTCCTAGGAGGAGATCTTCTGTGAGGTTAATATCATATTGGAGAAGAGAGTGTGCTAGTGTGGATAAAGACAATTTTAGTATTTGAGGAGGGGCCCAAGGAGTTACTGGCAACAAACCTATCTCCAAGGCTCATTCAATGAGGAGTCGTAATTCATCAGTTATTTCCTTCCTTTGAGTCCTTTGAGTCCTTTGTTGCATGGCAAGTTGGCATTCCAATTCTTGTATCCTTGAGGCGCTAAGGAGGGCAGAAATGGCAGCCTCTTGTACCACTCTAGCACAGCAGCCAGCTCATCGTATCTTCTTGTTGCCTCTTCTTGTGCCCTTCTTGCAATGGTGGCCTGTGCATGAACATCTTCAATTTGCTTCAGCCTTTCTGCTCTGCCAAACTCTGGTTGTTGCTTAGATGCTGATGTATGTGTTCAAGCACTTGCTGCTGGTGGCTAGCTATAGCATCTGATCAATCTCTATAGTCTTTGCTTGTATCACCTCATTTAATTAAGGCTTTGAGTTTGTCAGCTTGGGCTTTGTTTATCTGCTCCCTTTCGTTTGAAGGCTGACCACTCTTTGTTCAGCTACAGTAATGGCTTCATTTAGCTTAGTGATTTTCCCCCTAAACCCTTCTTCCTTGGTTGTGAACGTGGCATGGGCATCCTTAAGTTGCTGTGTATATTGGTCTTCCCTTTCTCTTGCTTTTGCCACTTCCTTTTGACGTTGGGTCCACTTGTGATGTGAGCTCCGTGTTTTCTTGAATCCTCTGAACCACTATCTTGTTGAGCAGTTTGTTGTGCTCCTCTAATGTTTGGAATCTATTTTCCTGCTCTTTGGTTGCTTTTAAACTTTTGAGTATTACATCTCTGCGTGTTGCATCTGCCACAACCATTTTCTCCTTAAGTGCTTGTGCTTGATCATTCACTTCCTGTAATTGTTTCCATAGGGTGGCATTCCTGTCATGGAGCATATGAGTAGTAAGTAATTGGCATCACCATACCCTTTGTTCTTGTTCCCACATAGAGGCACTTGTGGAGGCCAAGGCTTCTGTTTTATGAAGTTGCAGCATGCTGTCAAGGCCTTCCATGGTTTCCTGTAGGAATCGATCAGGCTCTAAGTTGTGCAGGAAGGAACTTTCTCTTATGTTGCCCTTATCTTCTATTCACCTCTTCTTGTTGGGGCTTGTTGGCTCTTCTACTCTTTTTCTTTTTCTAGTTTTGTGGTCTTCCTCTATTGCTTCCAATTTTGCTGATGTAGCTTCTTCATACCTTGTACTCACATTTGTTTGGGGCACTTGTTGTTCTCGAGCCTGCCATCTCCGCCAAAGGTGGTTGATCCGAAATGACAGGGTTACGGAGTGGTGAGAGGTTTGTGAATACTATCTGGGCAGGGATTGAGGGTGGTGTGGGAAGTGGCAACTCAGAAGCTGCGCTTACTGGTATGCTTATTCTTTTAGTGCCCTATGCTTTTCTTGCTGGTCCAACACCTGCTTTAATGAAGGTATCTCCTGTGACACCTCTGTATCCAAGTGTTGGGATTTAACTTTAACTTGCTGGAGGATCCCCCTCGTCTTTTTGTCCTTCTTAGTTTTCTTACCCTTCTTCAGCTCTTGTACTAGCAACTCCTTAGTTTCTTTTAAGACTCCTTGTCCTTGTTTGCAGCTCTTCGAGGGAAGCCCAAAGTGTTTGCAGATATTGGAGGATACAGAGGTCCAAAACAAGCAGGAGAAGGTGGGCCTTGGAAGAATGGCAGAAATCCTCCCCGCACTATCAACACAGACTTATAAGCAGAGTATTTGAAATCATATGACAAAGCCACCAAGAGAGGTACAATGACAAAATCAGATGGAACCACTGAGCAGGTCCTCATCTCACAGAGGAACTGAGACACGATGCTCTGCAATTTCCCCGACCAATCTCAACCCATGTATACAGTTTCGAGCAAACACCCCTAGAAGATATACTTAAGAGGATTTTCTATAACTCAAATGGAGCAGAGTACAACAGTATACAAGATGAAGTAGGTGAGATAGCCTACAGAGCCATATCCATGATAATGCAGGTGAAACCTGGATAGATATAACAGGGTACCCGTAAACCACATAGCTAAAGTCCATGAAGAAAAAGAGGAAGACTAGGCATGGTACATACATAGAGAAATGGAGAATTACCTCAAGGCACACTAATCAAAAGTGTGTAATCCTTATCTCCTTGCTCAGCCATGCAGCTAACCTTCTTGTTCCAGAAGGCACACATGGAGCACAAGTACCCTAGGCTGAAGCACCCTTGGAACCATCTACTATCATTCCCCCGAAGAGCTGCAAACAAGGACAAGGAGTCTTAAAAGAAACTAAGGAGTTGCTAGTACAAGAGCTGAAGAAGGGTAAGAAAACTAAGAAGGACAAAAAGACGAGGGGGATCCTCCAGCAAGTTAAAGTTAAATCCCAACACTTGGATACAGAGGTGTCACAGGAGATACCTTCATTAAAGCAGGTGTTGGACCAGCAAGAAAAGCATAGGGCACTAAAAGAATAAGCATACCAGTAAGCGTAACTTCTGAGTTGCCACTTCCCACACCACCCTCAATCCCTGCCCAGATAGTATTCACAAACCTCTCACCACTCCGTAACCCTGTCATTTCGGATCAACCACCTTTGGCGGAGATGGCAGGCTCGAGAACAACAAGTGCCCCAAACAAATGTGAGTACAAGGTATGAAGAAGCTACATCAGCAAAATTGGAAGCAATAGAGGAAGACCACAAAACTAGAAAAAGAAAAAGAGTAGAAGAGCCAACAAGCCCCAACAAGAAGAGGTGAATAGAAGATAAGGGCAACATAAGAGAAAGTTCCTTCCTGCACAACTTAGAGCCTGATCGATTCCTACAGGAAACCATGGAAGGCCTTGACAGCATGCTGCAACTTCATAAAACAGAAGCCTTGGCCTCCACAAGTGCCTCTATGTGGGAACAAGAACAAAGGGTATGGTGATGCCAATTACTTACTACTCATATGCTCCATGACAGGAATGCCACCCTATGGAAACAATTACAGGAAGTGAATGATCAAGCACAAGCACTTAAGGAGAAAATGGTTGTGGCAGATGCCACACGCAGAGATGTAATACTCAAAAGTTTAAAAGCAACCAAAGAGCAGGAAAATAGATTCCAAACATTAGAGGAGCACAACAAACTGCTCAACAAGATAGTGGTTCAGAGGATTCAAGAAAACACGGAGCTCACATCACAAGTGGACCCAACGTCAAAAGGAAGTGGCAAAAGCAAGAGAAAGGGAAGACCAATATACACGGCAACTTAAGGATGCCCATGCCACGTTCACAACCAAGGAAGAAGGGTTTAGGGGGAAAATCACCAAGCTAAATGAAGCCATTACTGTAGCCGAACAAAGAGTGGTCAGCCTTCAAACGAAAGGGAGCAGATAAACAAAGCCCAAGCTAACAAACTCAAAGCCTTAATTAAATGAGGTGATACAAGCAAAGACTATAGAGATTGATCAGATGCTATAGCTAGCCACCAGCAGCAAGTGCTTGAACACGTACATCAGCATCTAAGCAACAACCAGAGTTTGGCAGAGCAGAAAGGCTGAAGCAAATTGAAGATGTTCATGCACAGGCCACCATTGCAAGAAGGGCACAAGAAGAGGCAACAAGAAGATACGATGAGCTGGCTGCTGTGCTAGAGTGGTACAAGAGGCTGCCATTTCTGCCCTCCTTAGCGCCTCAAGGATACAAGAATTGGAATGCCAACTTGCCATGCAACAAAGGACTCAAAGGACTCAAAGGAAGGAAATAACTGATGAATTACGACTCCTCATTGAATGAGCCTTGGAGATAGGTTTGTTGCCAGTAACTCCTTGGGCCCCTCCTCAAATACTAAAATTGTCTTTATCCACACTAGCACACTCTCTTCTCCAATATGATATTAACCTCACAGAAGATCTCCTCCTAGGAGACCTTACACTCATTTGTCAGAATACAAAAAGAGATGCCGATCCCACCATCATCATGGGAATCCTTCTGGGGGGGGGGGGATATAGTACTAACCGACCAAACTAATATCCTTTTCTATCCCTTACATCGCATAGTGCTCAACCTTCATAGTTGATGCCGTGTGCTACAACAATCAGACATCTTGGATGACAATGTCGATAAACTAGACCTGTTTATTCCAGATGATATCCCAATTACACCAGCCAACTACGAGGTTGTTGCAAGAAGCTATCAATGGGTCATTAGCCACCCACGAAGGGATAAAGGTCTATAATACCTATCAGCACCTAAATCTTTCAGAATCCACCTCATATCATCCTTTTGGTATTATAAAACTTTATCAAAGTATCCGTAAGAATTTGCAGTCTATGCTCACAACTATGATTTAAAATTTTGATAAACAACATATTAAATATCCTAATATAGAACCCCAGAAGATATAGCTAAACTCTAGGAATTTATGAAAACTAACAAGCCCAACCACCCACCCCCAACTTCAAAAGCATAATCTTTCTGTGTTGAGTGGTTTTTATATTCGTGTTGATCACAGAGCCCTGGTAGTTCTGCACATATGGACCAAGATAGCTCAGATTGGTGCTGCGTGATGCTCTCTTCTTCTCAGATATTTCTATGTGGTGATGGCTGTGTAGCCCTCCTTGTATGAACTGGATGTGCTTTGCACCACCTACAAAAACAATAGCCAATCATGAAGATGACAATCCAGATTTATCAGGTCGGCCGATTGTGGGTTTGCCAGCTTTGCGTGCTTAGCCACGTTCCCCCACAATGTATCTTCTCTCCCTATTGGTAACAACTCTTCCAAATCTGGCATTGGCGCGCGGAGAGGGTAAGGCACATAAGGCTGCCTTCTTGATTCCATTGGCAGCATAAGCATCTTGCATGATTCTTCGGGTGAGTTCAAATGGTGTGATTTGCATCAACACCTTGAACATGAGCTTTGGCTTTAAAAGTGGGTTTCCTGCTCTGATGAACCCCTCGTATTCTACAGTTGTCAAGGACTCAAGGACAATGATGTCAGTAAAAGCTTCAATGTCATCTTGAGGTTGTTTATTACATACCTCATCAAGCGACCATGGTGCAGACATAGGTGCCCGCATGTCCTCGGGGACTAAAGGGTTAGTGGGAATCTCGATAGGAATAGAAGGTAAGCGAGAGAATGTGCATTCTGCCTCAAATGGATTAGTAGGAGCTACACTCGGAAAGGGGTTTAATAATTTACTTACGATTGAAGAGAACGCATGATAAGTAGCTGAACTCCAGGAGCCTTGTGTCTCTTCTTGACCCTCTCTTGAAGTTGGGGGTGCGTGGTTGGGCTTGTTAGTTTTCATAAATTCCTAGAGTTTAGCTATATCTTCTGGGGTTCTATATTAGGATATTTAATATGTTGTTTATCAAAATTTTAAATCATAGTTGTGAGCATAGACTGCAAATTCTTACGGATACTTTGATAAAGTTTTATAATACCAAAAGGATGATATGAGGTGGATTCTGAAAGATTTAGGTGCTGATAGGTATTATAGACCTTTATCCCTTCGTGGGTGGCTAATGACCCATTGATAGCTTCTTGCAACAACCTCGTAGTTGGCTGGTGTAATTGGGATATCATCTGGAATAAACAGGTCTAGGTTATCGACATTGTCATCCAAGATGTCTGATTGTTGTAGCACACGGCATCAACTATGAAGGTTGAGCACTATGCGATGTAAGGGATAGAAAAGGATATTAGTTTGGTCGGTTAGTACTATATCCCCCCCCCCCCCAGAAGGATTCCCATGATGATGGTGGGATCGGCATCTCTTTTTGTATTCTGACAAATGAGTGTAAGGTCTCCTAAGAGGAGATCTTCTGTGAGGTTAATATCATATTGGAGAAGAGAGTGTGCTAGTGTGGATAAAGACAATTTTAGTATTTGAGGAGGGGCCCAAGGAGTTACTGGCAACAAACCTATCTCCAAGGCTCATTCAATGAGGAGTCGTAATTCATCAGTTATTTCCTTCCTTTGAGTCCTTTGTTGCATGGCAAGTTGGCATTCCAATTCTTGTATCCTTGAGGCGCTAAGGAGGGCAGAAATGGCAGCCTCTTGTACCACTCTAGCACAGCAGCCAGCTCATCATATCTTCTTGTTGCCTCTTCTTGTGCCCTTCTTGCAATGGTGGCCTGTGCATGAACATCTTCAATTTGCTTCAGCCTTTCTGCTCTGCCAAACTCTGGTTGTTGCTTAGATGCTGATGTACGTGTTCAAGCACTTGCTGCTGGTGGCTAGCTATAGCATCTGATCAATCTCTATAGTCTTTGCTTGTATCACCTCATTTAATTAAGGCTTTGAGTTTGTCAGCTTGGGCTTTGTTTATCTGCTCCCTTTCGTTTGAAGGCTGACCACTCTTTGTTCGGCTACAGTAATGGCTTCATTTAGCTTAGTGATTTTCCCCCTAAACCCTTCTTCCTTGGTTGTGAACGTGGCATGGGCATCCTTAAGTTGCTGTGTATATTGGTCTTCCCTTTCTCTTGCTTTTGCCACTTCCTTTTGACGTTGGGTCCACTTGTGATGTGAGCTCCGTGTTTTCTTGAATCCTCTGAACCACTATCTTGTTGAGCAGTTTGTTGTGCTCCTCTAATGTTTGGAATCTATTTTCCTGCTCTTTGGTTGCTTTTAAACTTTTGAGTATTACATCTCTGCGTGTTGCATCTGCCACAACCATTTTCTCCTTAAGTGCTTGTGCTTGATCATTCACTTCCTGTAATTGTTTCCATAGGGTGGCATTCCTGTCATGGAGCATATGAGTAGTAAGTAATTGGCATCACCATACCCTTTGTTCTTGTTCCCACATAGAGGCACTTGTGGAGGCCAAGGCTTCTGTTTTATGAAGTTGCAGCATGCTGTCAAGGCCTTCCATGGTTTCCTGTAGGAATCGATCAGGCTCTAAGTTGTGCAGGAAGGAACTTTCTCTTATGTTGCCCTTATCTTCTATTCACCTCTTCTTGTTGGGGCTTGTTGGCTCTTCTACTCTTTTTCTTTTTCTAGTTTTGTGGTCTTCCTCTATTGCTTCCAATTTTGCTGATGTAGCTTCTTCATACCTTGTACTCACATTTGTTTGGGGCACTTGTTGTTCTCGAGCCTGCCATCTCCGCCAAAGGTGGTTGATCCGAAATGACAGGGTTACGAAGTGGTGAGAGGTTTGTGAATACTATCTGGGCAGGGATTGAGGGTGGTGTGGGAAGTGGCAACTCAGAAGCTGCGCTTACTGGTATGCTTATTCTTTTAGTGCCCTATGCTTTTCTTGCTGGTCCAACACCTGCTTTAATGAAGGTATCTCCTGTGACACCTCTGTATCCAAGTGTTGGGATTTAACTTTAACTTGCTGGAGGATCCCCCTCGTCTTTTTGTCCTTCTTAGTTTTCTTACCCTTCTTCAGCTCTTGTACTAGCAACTCCTTAGTTTCTTTTAAGACTCCTTGTCCTTGTTTGCAGCTCTTCGGGGGAATGATAGTAGATGGTTCCAAGGGTGCTTCAGCCTAGGGTACTTGTGCTCCATGTGTGCCTTCTGGAACAAGAAGGTTAGCTGCATGGCTGAGCAAGGAGATAAGGATTACACACTTTTGATTAGTGTGCCTTGAGGTAATTCTCCATTTCTCTATGTATGTACCATGCCTAGTCTTCCTCTTTTTCTTCATGGACTTTAGCTATGTGGTTTACGGGTACCCTGTTATATCTATCCGGGTTTCACCTGCATTATCATGGATATGGCTCTGTAGGCTATCTCACCTACTTCATCTTGTATACTGTTGTACTCTGCTCCATTTGAGTTATAGAAAATCCTCTTAAGTATATCTTCTAGGGGTGTTTGCTCGAAACTGTATACATGGGTTGAGATTGGTCGGGGAAATTGCAGAGCATCGTGTCTCAGTTCCTCTGTGAGATGAGGACCTGCTCAGTGGTTCCATCTGATTTTGTTATTGTACCTCTCTTGGTGGCTTTGTCATATGATTTCAAATACTCTGCTTATAAGTCTGTGTTGATAGTGCGGGGAGGATTTCTGCCATTCTTCCAAGGCCCACCTTCTCCTGCTTGTTTTGGACCTCTGTATCCTCCAATATCTGCAAACACTTTGGGCTGTGGTACTTGAGCATAATCTTTCTGTGTTGAGTGGTTTTTATATTCGTGTTGATCACAGAGCCCTGGTAGTTCTGCACATATGGACCAAGATAGCTCAGATTGGTGCTGCGTGATGCTCTCTTCTTCTCAGATATTTCTATGTGGTGATGGCTGTGTAGCCCTCCTTGTATGAACTGGATGTGCTTTGCACCACCTACAAAAACAATAGCCAATCATGAAGATGACAATCCAGATTTATCAGGTCGGCCGATTGTGGGTTTGCCAGCTTTGTGTGCTTAGCCACGTTCCCCCACAATGTATCTTCTCTCCCTATTGGTAACAACTCTTCCAAATCTGGCATTGGCGCGCGGAGAGGGTAAGGCACATAAGGCTGCCTTCTTGATTCCATTGGCAGCATAAGCATCTTGCATGATTCTTCGGGTGAGTTCAAATGGTGTGATTTGCATCAACACCTTGAACATGAGCTTTGGCTTTAAAAGTGGGTTTCCTGCTCTGATGAACCCCTCGTATTCTACAGTTGTCAAGGACTCAAGGACAATGATGTCAGTAAAAGCTTCAATGTCATCTTGAGGTTGTTTATTACATACCTCATCAAGCGACCATGGTGCAGACATAGGTGCCCGCATGTCCTCGGGGACTAAAGGGTTAGTGGGAATCTCGATAGGAATAGAAGGTAAGCGAGAGAATGTGCATTCTGCCTCAAATGGATTAGTAGGAGCTACACTCGGAAAGGGGTTTAATAATTTACTTACGATTGAAGAGAACGCATGATAAGTAGCTGAACTCCAGGAGCCTTGTGTCTCTTCTTGACCCTCTCTTGAAGTTGGGGGTGCGTGGTTGGGCTTGTTAGTTTTCATAAATTCCTAGAGTTTAGCTATATCTTCTGGGGTTCTATATTAGGATATTTAATATGTTGTTTATCAAAATTTTAAATCATAGTTGTGAGCATAGACTCCAAATTCTTACGGATACTTTGATAAAGTTTTATAATACCAAAAGGATGATATGAGGTGGATTCTGAAAGATTTAGGTGCTGATAGGTATTATAGACCTTTATCCCTTCGTGGGTGGCTAATGACCCATTGATAGCTTCTTGCAACAACCTCGTAGTTGGCTGGTGTAATTGGGATATCATCTGGAATAAACAGGTCTAGTTTATCGACATTGTCATCCAAGATGTCTGATTGTTGTAGCACACGGCATCAACTATGAAGGTTGAGCACTATGCGATGTAAGGGATAGAAAAGGATATTAGTTTGGTCGGTTAGTACTATATCCCCCCCCAGAAGGATTCCCATGATGATGGTGGGATCGGCATCTCTTTTTGTATTCTGACAAATGAGTGTAAGGTCTCCTAGGAGGAGATCTTCTGTGAGGTTAATATCATATTGGAGAAGAGAGTGTGCTAGTGTGGATAAAGACAATTTTAGTATTTGAGGAGGGGCCCAAGGAGTTACTGGCAACAAACCTATCTCCAAGGCTCATTCAATGAGTCGTCGTAATTCATCAGTTATTTCCTTCCTTTGAGTCCTTTGTTGCATGGCAAGTTGGCATTCCAATTCTTGTATCCTTGAGGCGCTAAGGAGGGCAGAAATGGCAGCCTCTTGTACCACTCTAGCACAGCAGCCAGCTCATCATATCTTCTTGTTGCCTCTTCTTGTGCCCTTCTTGCAATGGTGGCCTGTGCATGAACATCTTCAATTTGCTTCAGCCTTTCTGCTCTGCCAAACTCTGGTTGTTGCTTAGATGCTGATGTACGTGTTCAAGCACTTGCTGCTGGTGGCTAGCTATAGCATCTGATCAATCTCTATAGTCTTTGCTTGTATCACCTCATTTAATTAAGGCTTTGAGTTTGTCAGCTTGGGCTTTGTTTATCTGCTCCCTTTCGTTTGAAGGCTGACCACTCTTTGTTCGGCTACAGTAATGGCTTCATTTAGCTTAGTGATTTTCCCCCTAAACCCTTCTTCCTTGGTTGTGAACGTGGCATGGGCATCCTTAAGTTGCTGTGTATATTGGTCTTCCCTTTCTCTCGCTTTTGCCACTTCCTTTTGACGTTGGGTCTACTTGTGATGTGAGCTCCGTGTTTTCTTGAATCCTCTGAACCACTATCTTGTTGAGCAGTTTGTTGTGCTCCTCTAATGTTTGGAATCTATTTTCCTGCTCTTTGGTTGCTTTTAAACTTTTGAGTATTACATCTCTGCGTGTTGCATCTGCCACAACCATTTTCTCCTTAAGTGCTTGTGCTTGATCATTCACTTCCTGTAATTGTTTCCATAGGGTGGCATTCCTGTCATGGAGCATATGAGTAGTAAGTAATTGGCATCACCATACCCTTTGTTCTTGTTCCCACATAGAGGCACTTGTGGAGGCCAAGGCTTCTGTTTTATGAAGTTGCAGCATGCTGTCAAGGCCTTCCATGGTTTCCTGTAGGAATCGATCAGGCTCTAAGTTGTGCAGGAAGGAACTTTCTCTTATGTTGCCCTTATCTTCTATTCACCTCTTCTTGTTGGGGCTTGTTGGCTCTTCTACTCTTTTTCTTTTTCTAGTTTTGTGGTCTTCCTCTATTGCTTCCAATTTTGCTGATGTAGCTTCTTCATACCTTGTACTCACATTTGTTTGGGGCACTTGTTGTTCTCGAGCCTGCCATCTCCGCCAAAGGTGGTTGATCCGAAATGACAGGGTTGCGGAGTGGTGAGAGGTTTGTGAATACTATCTGGGCAGGGATTGAGGGTGGTGTGGGAAGTGGCAACTCAGAAGCTGCGCTTACTGGTATGCTTATTCTTTTAGTGCCATGTGCTTCTTGCTGGTCCAACACCTGCTTTAATGAAGGTATCTCCTGTGACACCTCTGTATCCAAGTGTTGGGATTTAACTTTAACTTGCTGGAGGATCCCCCTCGTCTTTTTGTCCTTCTTAGTTTTCTTACCCTTCTTCAGCTCTTGTACTAGCAACTCCTTAGTTTCTTTTAAGACTCCTTGTCCATGTTTGCAGCTCTTCGGGGGAATGATAGTAGATGGTTCCAAGGGTGCTTCAGCATAGGGTACTTGTGCTCCATGTGTGCCTTCTGGAACAAGAAGGTTAGCTGCATGGCTGAGCAAGGAGATAAGGATTACACACTTTTGATTAGTGTGCCTTGAGGTAATTCTCCATTTCTCTATGTATGTACCATGCCTAGTCTTCCTCTTTTTCTTCATGGACTTTAGCTATGTGGTTTACGGGTACCCTGTTATATCTATCCGGGTTTCACCTGCATTATCATGGATATGGCTCTGTAGGCTATCTCACCTACTTCATCTTGTATACTGTTGTACTCTGCTCCATTTGAGTTATAGAAAATCCTCTTAAGTATATCTTCTAGGGGTGTTTGCTCGAAACTGTATACATGGGTTGAGATTGGTCGGGGAAATTGCAGAGCATCGTGTCTCAGTTTCTCTGTGATGAGGTTAGTGGTTCCATCTGATTTTGTCATTGTACCTCTCTTGGTGGCTTTGTCATATGATTTCAATACTCTGCTTATAAGTCTGTGTTGATAGTGCGGGGAGGATTTCTGCCATTCTTCCAAGGCCCACCTTCTCCTGCTTGTTTTGGACCTCTGTATCCTCCAATATCTGCAAACACTTTGGGCTGTGGTACTTGAGCATAATCTTTCTGTGTTGAGTGGTTTTTATATTCGTGTTGATCACAGAGCCCTGGTAGTTCTGCACATATGGACCAAGATAGCTCAGATTGGTGCTGCGTGATGCTCTCTTCTTCTCAGATATTTCTATGTGGTGATGGCTGTGTAGCCCTCCTTGTATGAACTGGATGTGCTTTGCACCACCTACAAAAACAATAGCCAATCATGAAGATGACAATCCAGATTTATCAGGTCGGCCGATTGTGGGTTTGCCAGCTTTGTGTGCTTAGCCACGTTCCCCCACAATGTATCTTCTCTCCCTATTGGTAACAACTCTTCCAAATCTGGCATTGGCGCGCGGAGAGGGTAAGGCACATAAGGCTGCCTTCTTGATTCCATTGGCAGCATAAGCATCTTGCATGATTCTTCGGGTGAGTTCAAATGGTGTGATTTGCATCAACACCTTGAACATGAGCTTTGGCTTTAAAAGTGGGTTTCCTGCTCTGATGAACCCCTCGTATTCTACAGTTGTCAAGGACTCAAGGACAATGATGTCAGTAAAAGCTTCAATGTCATCTTGAGGTTGTTTATTACATACCTCATCAAGCGACCATGGTGCAGACATAGGTGCCCGCATGTCCTCGGGGACTAAAGGGTTAGTGGGAATCTCGATAGGAATAGAAGGTAAGCGAGAGAATGTGCATTCTGCCTCAAATGGATTAGTAGGAGCTACACTCGGAAAGGGGTTTAATAATTTACTTACGATTGAAGAGAACGCATGATAAGTAGCTGAACTCCAGGAGCCTT
The DNA here is from genome assembly GCF_041138505.1 of Cibotium barometz. Lineage (NCBI taxonomy): Eukaryota > Viridiplantae > Streptophyta > Polypodiopsida > Cyatheales > Cibotiaceae > Cibotium > Cibotium barometz. The sequence goes on along the minus strand of NC_141079.1, from coordinate 32,727,454 downwards.
GTGTCTCTTCTTGACCCTCTCTTGAAGTTGGGGGTGCGTGGTTGGGCTTGTTAGTTTTCATAAATTCCTAGAGTTTAGCTATATCTTCTGGGGTTCTATATTAGGATATTTAATATGTTGTTTATCAAAATTTTAAATCATAGTTGTGAGCATAGACTCCAAATTCTTACGGATACTTTGATAAAGTTTTATAATACCAAAAGGATGATATGAGGTGGATTCTGAAAGATTTAGGTGCTGATAGGTATTATAGACCTTTATCCCTTCGTGGGTGGCTAATGACCCATTGATAGCTTCTTGCAACAACCTCGTAGTTGGCTGGTGTAATTGGGATATCATCTGGAATAAACAGGTCTAGTTTATCGACATTGTCATCCAAGATGTCTGATTGTTGTAGCACACGGCATCAACTATGAAGGTTGAGCACTATGCGATGTAAGGGATAAAAAAGGATATTAGTTTGGTCGGTTAGTACTATATCCCCCCCCCAGAAGGATTCCCATGATGATGGTGGGATCGGCATCTCTTTTTGTATTCTGACAAATGAGTGTAAGGTCTCCTAGGAGGAGATCTTCTGTGAGGTTAATATCATATTGGAGAAGAGAGTGTGCTAGTGTGGATAAAGACAATTTTAGTATTTGAGGAGGGGCCCAAGGAGTTACTGGCAACAAACCTATCTCCAAGGCTCATTCAATGAGGAGTCGTAATTCATCAGTTATTTCCTTCCTTTGAGTCCTTTGTTGCATGGCAAGTTGGCATTCCAATTCTTGTATCCTTGAGGCGCTAAGGAGGGCAGAAATGGCAGCCTCTTGTACCACTCTAGCACAGCAGCCAGCTCATCATATCTTCTTGTTGCCTCTTCTTGTGCCCTTCTTGCAATGGTGGCCTGTGCATGAACATCTTCAATTTGCTTCAGCCTTTCTGCTCTGCCAAACTCTGGTTGTTGCTTAGATGCTGATGTACGTGTTCAAGCACTTGCTGCTGGTGGCTAGCTATAGCATCTGATCAATCTCTATAGTCTTTGCTTGTATCACCTCATTTAATTAAGGCTTTGAGTTTGTCAGCTTGGGCTTTGTTTATCTGCTCCCTTTTGTTTGAAGGCTGACCACTCTTTGTTCGGCTACAGTAATGGCTTCATTTAGCTTAGTGATTTTCCCCCTAAACCCTTCTTCCTTGGTTGTGAACGTGGCATGGGCATCCTTAAGTTGCTGTGTATATTGGTCTTCCCTTTCTCTCGCTTTTGCCACTTCCTTTTGACGTTGGGTCCACTTGTGATGTGAGCTCCGTGTTTTCTTGAATCCTCTGAACCACTATCTTGTTGAGCAGTTTGTTGTGCTCCTCTAATGTTTGGAATCTATTTTCCTGCTCTTTGGTTGCTTTTAAACTTTTGAGTATTACATCTCTGCGTGTTGCATCTGCCACAACCATTTTCTCCTTAAGTGCTTGTGCTTGATCATTCACTTCCTGTAATTGTTTCCATAGGGTGGCATTCCTGTCATGGAGCATATGAGTAGTAAGTAATTGGCATCACCATACCCTTTGTTCTTGTTCCCACATAGAGGCACTTGTGGAGGCCAAGGCTTCTGTTTTATGAAGTTGCAGCATGTTGTCAAGGCCTTCCATGGTTTCCTGTAGGAATCGATCAGGCTCTAAGTTGTGCAGGAAGGAACTTTCTCTTATGTTGCCCTTATCTTCTATTCACCTCTTCTTGTTGGGGCTTGTTGGCTCTTCTACTCTTTTTCTTTTTCTAGTTTTGTGGTCTTCCTCTATTGCTTCCAATTTTGCTGATGTAGCTTCTTCATACCTTGTACTCACATTTGTTTGGGGCAGTTGTTGTTCTCGAGCCTGCCATCTCCGCCAAAGGTGGTTGATCCGAAATGACAGGGTTACGGAGTGGTGAGAGGTTTGTGAATACTATCTGGGCAGGGATTGAGGGTGGTGTGGGAAGTGGCAACTCAGAAGCTGCGCTTACTGGTATGCTTATTCTTTTAGTGCCCTATGCTTTTCTTGCTGGTCCAACACCTGCTTTAATGAAGGTATCTCCTGTGACACCTCTGTATCCAAGTGTTGGGATTTAACTTTAACTTGCTGGAGGATCCCCCTCGTCTTTTTGTCCTTCTTAGTTTTCTTACCCTTCTTCAGCTCTTGTACTAGCAACTCCTTAGTTTCTTTTAAGACTCCTTGTCCTTGTTTGCAGCTCTTCGGGGGAATGATAGTAGATGGTTCCAAGGGTGCTTCAGCCTAGGGTACTTGTGCTCCATGTGTGCCTTCTGGAACAAGAAGGTTAGCTGCATGGCTGAGCAAGGAGATAAGGATTACACACTTTTGATTAGTGTGCCTTGAGGTAATTCTCCATTTCTCTATGTATGTACCATGCCTAGTCTTCCTCTTTTTCTTCATGGACTTTAGCTATGTGGTTTACGGGTACCCTGTTATATCTATCCGGGTTTCACCTGCATTATCATGGATATGGCTCTGTAGGCTATCTCACCTACTTCATCTTGTATACTGTTGTACTCTGCTCCATTTGAGTTATAGAAAATCCTCTTAAGTATATCTTCTAGGGGTGTTTGCTCGAAACTGTATACATGGGTTGAGATTGGTCGGGGAAATTGCAGAGCATCGTGTCTCAGTTTCTCTGTGATGAGGTTAGTGGTTCCATCTGATTTTGTCATTGTACCTCTCTTGGTGGCTTTGTCATATGATTTCAATACTCTGCTTATAAGTCTGTGTTGATAGTGCGGGGAGGATTTCTGCCATTCTTCCAAGGCCCACCTTCTCCTGCTTGTTTTGGACCTCTGTATCCTCCAATATCTGCAAACACTTTGGGCTGTGGTACTTGAGCATAATCTTTCTGTGTTGAGTGGTTTTTATATTCGTGTTGATCACAGAGCCCTGGTAGTTCTGCACATATGGACCAAGATAGCTCAGATTGGTGCTGCGTGATGCTCTCTTCTTCTCAGATATTTCTATGTGGTGATGGCTGTGTAGCCCTCCTTGTATGAACTGGATGTGCTTTGCACCACCTACAAAAACAATAGCCAATCATGAAGATGACAATCCAGATTTATCAGGTCGGCCGATTGTGGGTTTGCCAGCTTTGTGTGCTTAGCCACGTTCCCCCACAATGTATCTTCTCTCCCTATTGGTAACAACTCTTCCAAATCTGGCATTGGCGCGCGGAGAGGGTAAGGCACATAAGGCTGCCTTCTTGATTCCATTGGCAGCATAAGCATCTTGCATGATTCTTCGGGTGAGTTCAAATGGTGTGATTTGCATCAACACCTTGAACATGAGCTTTGGCTTTAAAAGTGGGTTTCCTGCTCTGATGAACCCCTCGTATTCTACAGTTGTCAAGGACTCAAGGACAATGATGTCAGTAAAAGCTTCAATGTCATCTTGAGGTTGTTTATTACATACCTCATCAAGCGACCATGGTGCAGACATAGGTGCCCGCATGTCCTCGGGGACTAAAGGGTTAGTGGGAATCTCGATAGGAATAGAAGGTAAGCGAGAGAATGTGCATTCTGCCTCAAATGGATTAGTAGGAGCTACACTCGGAAAGGGGTTTAATAATTTACTTACGATTGAAGAGAACGCATGATAAGTAGCTGAACTCCAGGAGCCTTGTGTCTCTTCTTGACCCTCTCTTGAAGTTGGGGGTGCGTGGTTGGGCTTGTTAGTTTTCATAAATTCCTAGAGTTTAGCTATATCTTCTGGGGTTCTATATTAGGATATTTAATATGTTGTTTATCAAAATTTTAAATCATAGTTGTGAGCATAGACTCCAAATTCTTACGGATACTTTGATAAAGTTTTATAATACCAAAAGGATGATATGAGGTGGATTCTGAAAGATTTAGGTGCTGATAGGTATTATAGACCTTTATCCCTTCGTGGGTGGCTAATGACCCATTGATAGCTTCTTGCAACAACCTCGTAGTTGGCTGGTGTAATTGGGATATCATCTGGAATAAACAGGTCTAGTTTATCGACATTGTCATCCAAGATGTCTGATTGTTGTAGCACACGGCATCAACTATGAAGGTTGAGCACTATGCGATGTAAGGGATAGAAAAGGATATTAGTTTGGTCGGTTAGTACTATATCCCCCCCCAGAAGGATTCCCATGATGATGGTGGGATCGGCATCTCTTTTTGTATTCTGACAAATGAGTGTAAGGTCTCCTAGGAGGAGATCTTCTGTGAGGTTAATATCATATTGGAGAAGAGAGTGTGCTAGTGTGGATAAAGACAATTTTAGTATTTGAGGAGGGGCCCAAGGAGTTACTGGCAACAAACCTATCTCCAAGGCTCATTCAATGAGTCGTCGTAATTCATCAGTTATTTCCTTCCTTTGAGTCCTTTGTTGCATGGCAAGTTGGCATTCCAATTCTTGTATCCTTGAGGCGCTAAGGAGGGCAGAAATGGCAGCCTCTTGTACCACTCTAGCACAGCAGCCAGCTCATCATATCTTCTTGTTGCCTCTTCTTGTGCCCTTCTTGCAATGGTGGCCTGTGCATGAACATCTTCAATTTGCTTCAGCCTTTCTGCTCTGCCAAACTCTGGTTGTTGCTTAGATGCTGATGTACGTGTTCAAGCACTTGCTGCTGGTGGCTAGCTATAGCATCTGATCAATCTCTATAGTCTTTGCTTGTATCACCTCATTTAATTAAGGCTTTGAGTTTGTCAGCTTGGGCTTTGTTTATCTGCTCCCTTTCGTTTGAAGGCTGACCACTCTTTGTTCGGCTACAGTAATGGCTTCATTTAGCTTAGTGATTTTCCCCCTAAACCCTTCTTCCTTGGTTGTGAACGTGGCATGGGCATCCTTAAGTTGCTGTGTATATTGGTCTTCCCTTTCTCTCGCTTTTGCCACTTCCTTTTGACGTTGGGTCTACTTGTGATGTGAGCTCCGTGTTTTCTTGAATCCTCTGAACCACTATCTTGTTGAGCAGTTTGTTGTGCTCCTCTAATGTTTGGAATCTATTTTCCTGCTCTTTGGTTGCTTTTAAACTTTTGAGTATTACATCTCTGCGTGTTGCATCTGCCACAACCATTTTCTCCTTAAGTGCTTGTGCTTGATCATTCACTTCCTGTAATTGTTTCCATAGGGTGGCATTCCTGTCATGGAGCATATGAGTAGTAAGTAATTGGCATCACCATACCCTTTGTTCTTGTTCCCACATAGAGGCACTTGTGGAGGCCAAGGCTTCTGTTTTATGAAGTTGCAGCATGCTGTCAAGGCCTTCCATGGTTTCCTGTAGGAATCGATCAGGCTCTAAGTTGTGCAGGAAGGAACTTTCTCTTATGTTGCCCTTATCTTCTATTCACCTCTTCTTGTTGGGGCTTGTTGGCTCTTCTACTCTTTTTCTTTTTCTAGTTTTGTGGTCTTCCTCTATTGCTTCCAATTTTGCTGATGTAGCTTCTTCATACCTTGTACTCACATTTGTTTGGGGCACTTGTTGTTCTCGAGCCTGCCATCTCCGCCAAAGGTGGTTGATCCGAAATGACAGGGTTGCGGAGTGGTGAGAGGTTTGTGAATACTATCTGGGCAGGGATTGAGGGTGGTGTGGGAAGTGGCAACTCAGAAGCTGCGCTTACTGGTATGCTTATTCTTTTAGTGCCATGTGCTTCTTGCTGGTCCAACACCTGCTTTAATGAAGGTATCTCCTGTGACACCTCTGTATCCAAGTGTTGGGATTTAACTTTAACTTGCTGGAGGATCCCCCTCGTCTTTTTGTCCTTCTTAGTTTTCTTACCCTTCTTCAGCTCTTGTACTAGCAACTCCTTAGTTTCTTTTAAGACTCCTTGTCCATGTTTGCAGCTCTTCGGGGGAATGATAGTAGATGGTTCCAAGGGTGCTTCAGCATAGGGTACTTGTGCTCCATGTGTGCCTTCTGGAACAAGAAGGTTAGCTGCATGGCTGAGCAAGGAGATAAGGATTACACACTTTTGATTAGTGTGCCTTGAGGTAATTCTCCATTTCTCTATGTATGTACCATGCCTAGTCTTCCTCTTTTTCTTCATGGACTTTAGCTATGTGGTTTACGGGTACCCTGTTATATCTATCCGGGTTTCACCTGCATTATCATGGATATGGCTCTGTAGGCTATCTCACCTACTTCATCTTGTATACTGTTGTACTCTGCTCCATTTGAGTTATAGAAAATCCTCTTAAGTATATCTTCTAGGGGTGTTTGCTCGAAACTGTATACATGGGTTGAGATTGGTCGGGGAAATTGCAGAGCATCGTGTCTCAGTTTCTCTGTGATGAGGTTAGTGGTTCCATCTGATTTTGTCATTGTACCTCTCTTGGTGGCTTTGTCATATGATTTCAATACTCTGCTTATAAGTCTGTGTTGATAGTGCGGGGAGGATTTCTGCCATTCTTCCAAGGCCCACCTTCTCCTGCTTGTTTTGGACCTCTGTATCCTCCAATATCTGCAAACACTTTGGGCTGTGGTACTTGAGCATAATCTTTCTGTGTTGAGTGGTTTTTATATTCGTGTTGATCACAGAGCCCTGGTAGTTCTGCACATATGGACCAAGATAGCTCAGATTGGTGCTGCGTGATGCTCTCTTCTTCTCAGATATTTCTATGTGGTGATGGCTGTGTAGCCCTCCTTGTATGAACTGGATGTGCTTTGCACCACCTACAAAAACAATAGCCAATCATGAAGATGACAATCCAGATTTATCAGGTCGGCCGATTGTGGGTTTGCCAGCTTTGTGTGCTTAGCCACGTTCCCCCACAATGTATCTTCTCTCCCTATTGGTAACAACTCTTCCAAATCTGGCATTGGCGCGCGGAGAGGGTAAGGCACATAAGGCTGCCTTCTTGATTCCATTGGCAGCATAAGCATCTTGCATGATTCTTCGGGTGAGTTCAAATGGTGTGATTTGCATCAACACCTTGAACATGAGCTTTGGCTTTAAAAGTGGGTTTCCTGCTCTGATGAACCCCTCGTATTCTACAGTTGTCAAGGACTCAAGGACAATGATGTCAGTAAAAGCTTCAATGTCATCTTGAGGTTGTTTATTACATACCTCATCAAGCGACCATGGTGCAGACATAGGTGCCCGCATGTCCTCGGGGACTAAAGGGTTAGTGGGAATCTCGATAGGAATAGAAGGTAAGCGAGAGAATGTGCATTCTGCCTCAAATGGATTAGTAGGAGCTACACTCGGAAAGGGGTTTAATAATTTACTTACGATTGAAGAGAACGCATGATAAGTAGCTGAACTCCAGGAGCCTTGTGTCTCTTCTTGACCCTCTCTTGAAGTTGGGGGTGCGTGGTTGGGCTTGTTAGTTTTCATAAATTCCTAGAGTTTAGCTATATCTTCTGGGGTTCTATATTAGGATATTTAATATGTTGTTTATCAAAATTTTAAATCATAGTTGTGAGCATAGACTCCAAATTCTTACGGATACTTTGATAAAGTTTTATAATACCAAAAGGATGATATGAGGTGGATTCTGAAAGATTTAGGTGCTGATAGGTATTATAGACCTTTATCCCTTCGTGGGTGGCTAATGACCCATTGATAGCTTCTTGCAACAACCTCGTAGTTGGCTGGTGTAATTGGGATATCATCTGGAATAAACAGGTCTAGTTTATCGACATTGTCATCCAAGATGTCTGATTGTTGTAGCACACGGCATCAACTATGAAGGTTGAGCACTATGCGATGTAAGGGATAGAAAAGGATATTAGTTTGGTCGGTTAGTACTATATCCCCCCCCCCCAGAAGGATTCCCATGATGATGGTGGGATCGGCATCTCTTTTTGTATTCTGACAAATGAGTGTAAGGTCTCCTAGGAGGAGATCTTCTGTGAGGTTAATATCATATTGGAGAAGAGAGTGTGCTAGTGTGGATAAAGACAATTTTAGTATTTGAGGAGGGGCCCAAGGAGTTACTGGCAACAAACCTATCTCCAAGGCTCATTCAATGAGGAGTCGTAATTCATCAGTTATTTCCTTCCTTTGAGTCCTTTGTTGCATGGCAAGTTGGCATTCCAATTCTTGTATCCTTGAGGCGCTAAGGAGGGCAGAAATGGCAGCCTCTTGTACCACTCTAGCACAGCAGCCAGCTCATCATATCTTCTTGTTGCCTCTTCTTGTGCCCTTCTTGCAATGGTGGCCTGTGCATGAACATCTTCAATTTGCTTCAGCCTTTCTGCTCTGCCAAACTCTGGTTGTTGCTTAGATGCTGATGTACGTGTTCAAGCACTTGCTGCTGGTGGCTAGCTATAGCATCTGATCAATCTCTATAGTCTTTGCTTGTATCACCTCATTTAATTAAGGCTTTGAGTTTGTCAGCTTGGGCTTTGTTTATCTGCTCCCTTTCGTTTGAAGGCTGACCACTCTTTGTTCGGCTACAGTAATGGCTTCATTTAGCTTAGTGATTTTCCCCCTAAACCCTTCTTCCTTGGTTGTGAACGTGGCATGGGCATCCTTAAGTTGCTGTGTATATTGGTCTTCCCTTTCTCTCGCTTTTGCCACTTCCTTTTGACGTTGGGTCCACTTGTGATGTGAGCTCCGTGTTTTCTTGAATCCTCTGAACCACTATCTTGTTGAGCAGTTTGTTGTGCTCCTCTAATGTTTGGAATCTATTTTCCTGCTCTTTGGTTGCTTTTAAACTTTTGAGTATTACATCTCTGCGTGTTGCATCTGCCACAACCATTTTCTCCTTAAGTGCTTGTGCTTGATCATTCACTTCCTGTAATTGTTTCCATAGGGTGGCATTCCTGTCATGGAGCATATGAGTAGTAAGTAATTGGCATCACCATACCCTTTGTTCTTGTTCCCACATAGAGGCACTTGTGGAGGCCAAGGCTTCTGTTTTATGAAGTTGCAGCATGCTGTCAAGGCCTTCCATGGTTTCCTGTAGGAATCGATCAGGCTCTAAGTTGTGCAGGAAGGAACTTTCTCTTATGTTGCCCTTATCTTCTATTCACCTCTTCTTGTTGGGGCTTGTTGGCTCTTCTACTCTTTTTCTTTTTCTAGTTTTGTGGTCTTCCTCTATTGCTTCCAATTTTGCTGATGTAGCTTCTTCATACCTTGTACTCACATTTGTTTGGGGCAGTTGTTGTTCTCGAGCCTGCCATCTCCGCCAAAGGTGGTTGATCCGAAATGACAGGGTTACGGAGTGGTGAGAGGTTTGTGAATACTATCTGGGCAGGGATTGAGGGTGGTGTGGGAAGTGGCAACTCAGAAGCTGCGCTTACTGGTATGCTTATTCTTTTAGTGCCCTATGCTTTTCTTGCTGGTCCAACACCTGCTTTAATGAAGGTATCTCCTGTGACACCTCTGTATCCAAGTGTTGGGATTTAACTTTAACTTGCTGGAGGATCCCCCTCGTCTTTTTGTCCTTCTTAGTTTTCTTACCCTTCTTCAGCTCTTGTACTAGCAACTCCTTAGTTTCTTTTAAGACTCCTTGTCCTTGTTTGCAGCTCTTCGGGGGAATGATAGTAGATGGTTCCAAGGGTGCTTCAGCCTAGGGTACTTGTGCTCCATGTGTGCCTTCTGGAACAAGAAGGTTAGCTGCATGGCTGAGCAAGGAGATAAGGATTACACACTTTTGATTAGTGTGCCTTGAGGTAATTCTCCATTTCTCTATGTATGTACCATGCCTAGTCTTCCTCTTTTTCTTCATGGACTTTAGCTATGTGGTTTACGGGTACCCTGTTATATCTATCCGGGTTTCACCTGCATTATCATGGATATGGCTCTGTAGGCTATCTCACCTACTTCATCTTGTATACTGTTGTACTCTGCTCCATTTGAGTTATAGAAAATCCTCTTAAGTATATCTTCTAGGGGTGTTTGCTCGAAATTGTATACATGGGTTGAGATTGGTCGGGGAAATTGCAGAGCATCGTGTCTCAGTTCCTCTGTGAGATGAGGACCTGCTCAGTGGTTCCATCTGATTTTGTCATTGTACCTCTCTTGGTGGCTTTGTCATATGATTTCAAATACTCTGCTTATAAGTCTGTGTTGATAGTGCGGGGAGGATTTCTGCCATTCTTCCAAGGCCCACCTTCTCCTGCTTGTTTTGGACCTCTGTATCCTCCAATATCTGCAAACACTTTGGGCTGTGGTACTTGAGCATAATCTTTCTGTGTTGAGTGGTTTTTATATTCGTGTTGATCACAGAGCCCTAGTAGTTCTGCACATATGGACCAAGATAGCTCAAATTGGTGCTGCGTGATGCTCTCTTCTTCTCAGATATTTCTATGTGGTGATGGCTGTGTAGCCCTCCTTGTATGAACTGGATGTGCTTTGCACCACCTACAAAAACAATAGCCAATCATGAAGATGACAATCCAGATTTATCAGGTCGGCCGATTGTGGGTTTGCCCGCTTTGTGTGCTTAGCCACGTTCCCCCACAATGTATCTTCTCTCCCTATTGGTAACAACTCTTCCAAATCTGGCACTGGCGCGCGGAGAGGGTAAGGCACATAAGGCTGCCTTCTTGATTCCATTGGCAGCATAAGCATCTTGCATGATTCTTCGGGTGAGTTCAAATGGTGTGATTTGCATCAACACCTTGAACATGAGCTTTGGCTTTAAAAGTGGGTTTCCTGCTCTGATGAACCCCTCGTATTCTACAGTTGTCAAGGACTCAAGGACAATGATGTCAGTAAAAGCTTCAATGTCATCTTGAGGTTGTTTATTACATACCTCATCAAGCGACCATGGTGCAGACATAGGTGCCCGCATGTCCTCGGGGACTAAAGGGTTAGTGGGAATCTCGATAGGAATAGAAGGTAAGCGAGAGAATGTGCATTCTGCCTCAAATGGATTAGTAGGAGCTACACTCGGAAAGGGGTTTAATAATTTACTTACGATTGAAGAGAACGCATGATAAGTAGCTGAACTCCAGGAGCCTTGTGTCTCTTCTTGACCCTCTCTTGAAGTTGGGGGGTGGGTGGTTGGGCTTGTTAGTTTTCATAAATTCCTAGAGTTTAGCTATATCTTCTAGGGTTCTATATTAGGATATTCAATATGTTGTTTATCAAAATTTTAAATCATAGTTGTGAGCATAGACTGCAAATTCTTATGGATACTTTGATAAAGTTTTATAATACCAAAAGGATGATATGAGGTGGATTCTGAAAGATTTAGGTGCTGATAGGTATTATAGACCTTTATCCCTTCGTGGGTGGCTAATGACCCATTGATAGCTTCTTGCAACAACCTCGTAGTTGGCTGGTGTAATTGGGATATCATCTGGAATAAACAGGTCTAGTTTATCGACATTGTCATCCAAGATGTCTGATTGTTGTAGCACACGGCATCAACTATGAAGGTTGAGCACTATGCGATGTAAGGGATAGAAAAGGATATTAGTTTGGTCGGTTAGTACTATATCCCCCCCCCCCAGAAGGATTCCCATGATGATGGTGGGATCGGCATCTCTTTTTGTATTCTGACAAATGAGTGTAAGGTCTCCTAGGAGGAGATCTTCTGTGAGGTTAATATCATATTGGAGAAGAGAGTGTGCTAGTGTGGATAAAGACAATTTTAGTATTTGAGGAGGGGCCCAAGGAGTTACTGGCAACAAACCTATCTCCAAGGCTCATTCAATGAGGAGTCGTAATTCATCAGTTATTTCCTTCCTTTGAGTCCTTTGAGTCCTTTGTTGCATGGCAAGTTGGCATTCCAATTCTTGTATCCTTGAGGCGCTAAGGAGGGCAGAAATGACAGCCTCTTGTACCACTCTAGCACAGTAGCCAGCTCATCATATCTTCTTGTTGCCTCTTCTTGTGCCCTTCTTGCAATGGTGGCCTGTGCATGAACATCTTCAATTTGCTTCAGCCTTTCTGCTCTGCCAAACTCTGGTTGTTGCTTAGATGCTGATGTACGTGTTCAAGCACTTGCTCTGCTGGTGGCTAGCTATAGCATCTGATCAATCTCCATAGTCTTTGCTTGTATCACCTCATTTAATTAAGGCTTTGAGTTTGTTAGCTTGGGCTTTGTTTATCTGCTCCCTTTCGTTTGAAGGCTGACCACTCTTTGTTCGGCTACAGTAATGGCTTCATTTAGCTTAGTGATTTCCCCCCTAAACCCTTCTTCCTTGTTTGTGAACGTGGCATGGGCATCCTTAAGTTGCTGTGTATATTGGTCTTCCCTTTCTCTCGCTTTTGCCACTTCCTTTTGACGTTGGATCCACTTGTGATTTGAGCTGCGTGTTTTCTTTAATCCTCTGAACCACTGTCTTGTTGAGCAGTTTGTTGTGCTCCTCTAATGTTTGGAATCTATTTTCCTGCTCTTTGGTTGCTTTTAAACTTTTGAGTATTACATCTCTGCGTGTTGCATCTGCCCACAACCATTTTCTCCTTAAGTGCTTGTGCTTGATCATTCACTTCCTGTAATTGTTTCCATAGGGTGGCATTCCTGTCATGGAGCATATGAGTAGTAAGTAATTGGCATCACCATACCCTTTGTTCTTGTTCCCACATAGAGGCACTTGTGGAGGCCAATGCTTCTGTTTTATGAAGTTGCAGTTGCAGCATGCTGTCAAGGCCTTCCATGGTTTCCTGTAGGAATCGATCAGCCTCTAAGTTATGCAGGAAGGAACTTTCTCTTATGTTGCCCTTATCTTCTATTCACCTCTTCTTGTTGGGGCTTGTTGGCTCTTCTACTCTTTTCCTTTTTTTAGTTTTGTGGTCTTTCTCTATTGCTTCCAATTTTGCTGATGTAGCTTCTTCATACCTTGTACTCACATTTGTTTGGGGCACTTGTTGTTCTCGAGCCTGCCATCTCCGCCAAAGGTGGTTGATCCGAAATGACAGGGTTGCAGAGTGGTGAGAGGTTTGTGAATACTATCTGGGCAGGGATTGAGGGTGGTGTGGGAAGTGGCAACTCAGAAGCTGTGCTTACTGGTATGCTTATTCTTTTAGTGCCCTGTGCTTCTTGCTGGTCCAACACCTGCTTTAATGAAGGTATCTCCTATAACACCTCTGTATCCAAGTGTTGGGATTTAACTTTAACTTGTTGGAGGATCCCCCTCGTCTTTTTGTCCTTCTTAGTTTTCTTACTCCTTCTTCAGCTCTTGTACTAGCAACTCCTTAGTTTCTTTTAAGACTCCTTGTCCTTGTTTGCAGCTCTTCGGGGGAATGATAGTAGATGGTTCCAAGGGTGCTTCAGCCTAGGGTACTTGTGCTCCATGTGTGCCTTCTGGAACAAGAAGGTTAGCTGCATGGCTGAGCAAGGAGATTAGGATTACACACCTTTGATTGGTGTGCCTTGAGGTAATTCTCCATTTCTCTATGTATGTACCATGCCTAGTCTTCCTCTTTTTCTTCATGGACTTTAGCTATGTGGTTTACGGGTACCCTGTTATATCTATCCAGGTTTCACCTGCATTATCATGGATATGGCTTTGTAGGCTATCTCACCTACTTCATCTTGTATACTGTTGTACTCTGCTCCATTTGAGTTATAGAAAATCCTCTTAAGTATATCTTCTAGGGGTGTTTGCTCGAAACTGTATACATGGGTTGAGATTGGTGGGGGAAATTGCAGAGCATCGTGTCTCAGTTCCTCTGTGATGAGGACTTTAGCTATGTGGTTTACGGGTACCCTGTTATATCTATCCGGGTTTCACCTGCATTATCATGGATATGGCTCTGTAGGCTATCTCACCTACTTCATCTTGTATACTGTTGTACTCTGCTCCATTTGAGTTATAGAAAATCCTCTTAAGTATATCTTCTAGGGGTGTTTGCTCGAAACTGTATACATGGGTTGAGATTGGTGGGGGAAATTGCAGAGCATCGTGTCTCAGTTCCTCTGTGATGAGGACCTGCTCAGTGGTTCCATCTGATTTTGTCATTGTACCTCTCTTGGTGGCTTTGTCATATGATTTCAAATACTCCGCTTATAAGTCTGTGTTGATAGTGCGGGGAGGATTTCTGCCATTCTTCCAAGGCCCACCTTCTCCTGCTTGTTTTGGACCTCTGTATCCTCCAATATTTGCAAACACTTTGGGCTGTGGTACTGGAGCATAATCTTTCTGTGTTGAGTGGTTTTTATATTCGTGTTGATCACAGAGCCCTGGTAGTTCTGCACATATGGACCAAGATAGCTCAGATTGGTGCTGCGTGATGCTCTCTTCTTCTCAGATATTTTTATGTGGTGATGGCTGTGTAGCCCTCCTTGTATGAATTGGATGTGCCTTGCACCACCTACAGAAACAATAGCCAATCATGAAGATGACAATCCAGATTTATCAGGTCGGCTGATTGTGGGTTTGCCAGCTTTGTGTGCTTAGCCACGTTCCCCCCCACAATGTATCTTCTCTCCCTATTGGTAACAACTCTTCCAAATCTGGCATTGGCGCGCGGAGAGGGTAAGGCACATAAGGCTGCCTTCTTGATTCCATTGGCAGCATAAGCATCTTGCATGATTCTTCGGGTGAGTTCAAATGGTGTGATTTGCATCAACACCTTGAACATGAGCTTTGGCTTTAAAAGTGGGTTTCGTGCTCTGATGAACCCCTCGTATTCTGCAGTTGTCAAGGACTCAAGGACAATCATGTCAGTAAAAGCTTCAATGTCATCTTGAGGTTGTTTATTACATACCTCATCAAGCGACCATGGTGCAGACATAGGTGCCCGCATGTCCTCGGGGACTAAAGGGTTAGTGGGAATCTCGATAGGAATAGAAGGTAAGCGAGAGAATGTGCATTCTGCCTCAAATGGATTAGTAGGAGCTACACTCGGAAAGGGGTTTAATAATTTACTTACAATTGAAGAGAACGCATGATAAGTAGCTAAACTCCAGGAGCCTTGTGTCTCTTCTTGACCCTCTCTTGAAGTTGGGGGTGGGTGGTTGGGCTTGTTAGTTTTCATAAATTCCTAGAGTTTAGCTATATCTTCTGGGGTTCTATATTAGGATATTTAATATGTTGTTTATCAAAATTTTAAATCATAGTTGTGAGCATAGACTCCAAATTCTTATGGATACTTTGATAAAGTTTTATAATACCAAAAGGATGATATGAGGTGGATTCTGAAAGATTTAGGTGCTGATAGGTATTATAGACCTTTATCCCTTCGTGGGTGGCTAATGACCCATTGATAGCTTCTTGTAACAACCTCGTAATTGGCTGGTGTAATTGGGATATCATCTGGAATAAACAGGTCTAGTTTATCGACATTGTCATCCAAGATGTCTGATTGTTTTAGCACACGGCATCAACTATGAAGGTTGAGCACTATGGGATGTAAGGGATAGAAAAGGATATTAGTTTGGTCGGTTAGTACTATATCCCCCCCGAAGGATTCCCATGATGATGGTGGGATCGGCATCTCTTTTTGTATTCTGACAAATGAGTGTAAGGTCTCCTAGGAGGAGATCTTCTGTGAGGTTAATATCATATTGGAGAAGAGAGTGTGCTAGTGTGGATAAAGACAATTTTAGTATTTGAGGAGGGGCCCAAGGAGTTACTGGCAACAAACCTATCTCCAAGGCTCATCCAAGGCTCATTCAATGAGGAGTCGTAATTCATCAGTTATTTCCTTCCTTTGAGTCCTTTGAGTCCTTTGTTGCATGGCAAGTTGGCATTCCAATTCTTGTATCCTTGAGGCGCTAAGGAGGGCAGAAATGGCAGCCTCTTGTACCACTCTAGCACAGCAGCCACCCAGCTCATCATATCTTCTTGTTGCCTCTTCTTGTTGCCTCTTCTTGTTGCAATGGTGGCCTGTGCATGAACATCTTCAATTTGCTTCAGCCTTTCTGCTCTGCCAAACTCGGTTGTTGCTTAGATGCTGATGTACGTGTTCAAGCACTTGCTGCTGCTGGTGGCTAGCTATAGCATCTGATCAATCTCCATAGTCTTTGCTTGTATCACCTCATTTAATTAAGGCTTTGAGTTTGTCAGCTTGGGCTTTGTTTATCTACTCCCTTTCGTTTGAAGGCTGACCACTCTTTGTTCGGCTACAGTAATGGCTTCATTTAGCTTAGTGATTTTCCCCCTAAACCCTTCTTCCTTGGTTGTGAACGTGGCATGGGCATCCTTAAGTTGCTGTGTATATTGGTCTTCCCTTTCTCTCGCTTTTGCCACTTCCTTTTGACGTTGGGTCCACTTGTGATGTGAGCTCCGTGTTTTCTTGAATCCTCTGAACCACTATCTTGTTGAGCAGTTTGTTGTGCTCCTCTAATGTTTGGAATCTATTTTCCTGCTCTTTGGTTGCTTTTAAACTTTTGAGTATTACATCTCTGCGTGTTGCATCTGCCACAACCATTTTCTCCTTAAGTGCTTGTGCTTGATCATTCACTTCCTGTAATTGTTTCCATAGGGTGGCATTCCTGTCATGGAGCATATGAGTAGTAAGTAATTGGCATCACCATACCCTTTGTTCTTGTTCCCACATAGAGGCACTTGTGGAGGCCAAGGCTTCTGTTTTATGAAGTTGCAGCATGCTGTCAAGGCCTTCCATGGTTTCCTGTAGGAATCGATCAGGCTCTAAGTTGTGCAGGAAGGAACTTTCTCTTATGTTGCCCTTATCTTCTATTCACCTCTTCTTGTTGGGGCTTGTTGGCTCTTCTACTCTTTTTCTTTTTCTAGTTTTGTGGTCTTCCTCTATTGCTTCCAATTTTGCTGATGTAGCTTCTTCATACCTTGTACTCACATTTGTTTGGGGCACTTGTTGTTCTCGAGCCTGCCATCTCCGCCAAAGGTGGTTGATCCGAAATGACAGGGTTGCGGAGTGGTGAGAGGTTTGTGAATACTATCTGGGCAGGGATTGAGGGTGGTGTGGGAAGTGGCAACTCAGAAGCTGCGCTTACTGGTATGCTTATTCTTTTAGTGCCATGTGCTTCTTGCTGGTCCAACACCTGCTTTAATGAAGGTATCTCCTGTGACACCTCTGTATCCAAGTGTTGGGATTTAACTTTAACTTGCTGGAGGATCCCCCTCGTCTTTTTGTCCTTCTTAGTTTTCTTACCCTTCTTCAGCTCTTGTACTAGCAACTCCTTCTTCAGCTGTTGTACTAGCAACT
This sequence comes from Cibotium barometz, assembly GCF_041138505.1. Classification (NCBI taxonomy): domain Eukaryota; kingdom Viridiplantae; phylum Streptophyta; class Polypodiopsida; order Cyatheales; family Cibotiaceae; genus Cibotium; species Cibotium barometz. The sequence goes on along the minus strand of NC_141079.1, from coordinate 32,710,442 downwards.
CCTTAGTTTCTTTTAAGACTCCTTGTCCTTGTTTGCAGCTCTTCAGGGGAATGATAGTAGATGGTTCCAAGGGTGCTTCAGCCTAGGGTACTTGTGCTCCATGTGTGCCTTCTGGAACAAGAAGGTTAGCTGCATGGCTGAGCAAGGAGACAAGGATTACACACCTTTGATTGGTGTGCCTTGAGGTAATTCTCCATTTCTCTATGTATGTACCATGCCTAGTCTTCCTCTTTTTCTTCATGGACTTTAGCTATGTGGTTTACGGGTACCCCGTTATATCTATCCAGGTTTCACCTGCATTATCATGGATATGGCTTTGTAGGCTATCTCACCTACTTCATCTTGTATAGTGTTGTACTCTGCTCCATTTGAGTTATAGAAAATCCTCTTAAGTATATCTTCTAGGGGTGTTTGCTCGAAACTGTATACATGGGTTGAGATTGGTGGGGGAAATTGCAGAGCATCGTGTCTCAGTTCCTCTGTGTGATGAGGACTTTAGCTATGTGGTTTACGGGTACCATGTTATATCTATCCGGGTTTCACCTGCATTATCATGGATATGGCTCTGTAGGCTATCTCACCTACTTCATCTTGTATACTGTTGTACTCTGCTCCATTTGAGTTATAGAAAATCCTCTTAAGTATATCTTCTAGGGGTGTTTGCTCGAAACTGTATACATGGGTTGAGATTGGTGGGGGAAATTGCAGAGCATCGTGTCTCAGTTCCTCTGTGATGAGGACCTGCTCAGTGGTTCCATCTGATTTTGTCATTGTACCTCTCTTGGTGGCTTTGTCATATGATTTCAAATACTCTGCTTATAAGTCTGTGTTGATAGTGCGGGGCGGATTTCTGCCATTCTTCCAAGGCCCACCTTCTCCTGCTTGTTTTGGACCTCTGTATCCTCCAATATCTGCAAACACTTTGGGCTGTGGTACTGGAGCATAATCTTTCTGTGTTGAGTGGTTTTTATATTCGTGTTGATCACAGAGCCCTGGTAGTTCTGCACATATGGACCAAGATAGCTCAGATTGGTGCTGCGTGATGCTCTCTTCTTCTCAGATATTTCTATGCGGTGATGGCTGTGTAGCCCTCCTTGTATGAACTGGTGGATGTGCCTTGCACCACCTACAAAAACAATAGCCAATCATGAAGATGACAATCCAGATTTATCAGGTCGGCCGATTGTGGGTTTGCCAGCTTTGTGTGCTTAGCCACGTTCCCCCACAATGTATCTGCTCTCCCTATTGGTAACAACTCTTCCAAATCTGGCATTGGCGCGCGGAGAGGGTAAGGCACATAAGGCTGCCTTCTTGATTCCATTGGCAGCATAAGCATCTTGCATGATTCTTCGGGTGAGTTCAAATGGTGTGATTTGCATCAACACCTTGAACATGAGCTTTCGCTTTAAAAGTGGGTTTCCTGCTCTGATGAACCCCTCGTATTCTACAGTTGTCAAGGACTCAAGGACAATGATGTCAGTAAAAGCTTCAATGTCATCTTGAGGTTGTTTATTACATACCTCATCAAGCGACCATGGTGCAGACATAGGTGCCCGCATGTCCTCGGGGACTAAAGGGTTAGTGGGAATCTCGATAGGAATAGAAGGTAAGCGAGAGAATGTGCATTCTGCCTCAAATGGATTAGTAGGAGCTACACTCGGAAAGGGGTTTAATAATTTACTTACCATTGAAGAGAACGCATGATAAGTAGCTGAACTCCAGGAGCCTTGTGTCTCGTCTTGACCCTCTCTTGAAGTTGGGGGTGGGTGGCTGGGCTTGTTAGTTTTCATAAATTCCTAGAGTTTAGCTATATCTTCTGGGGTTCTATATTAGGATATTTAATATGTTGTTTATCAAAATTTTAAATCATAGTTGTGAGCATAGACTCCAAATTCTTATGGATACTTTGATAAAGTTTTATAATACCAAAAGGATGATATGAGGTGGATTCTGAAAGATTTAGGTCCTGATAGGTACTATCGACCTTTATCCCTTCGTGGGTGGCTAATGACCCATTGATAGCTTCTTGTAACAACCTCGTAGTTGGCTGGTGTAATTGGGATATCATCTGGAATAAACGGGTCTAGTTTATCGACATTGTCATCCAAGATGTCTGATTGTTTTAGCACACGGCATCAACTATGAAGGTTGAGCACTATGGGATGTAAGGGATAGAAAAGGATATTAGTTTGGTCGGTTAGTACTATATCCCCCCAGAAGGATTCCCATGATGATGGTGGGATCGGCATCTCTTTTTGTATTCTGACAAATGAGTGTAAGGTCTCCTAGGAGGAGATCTTCTGTGAGGTTAATATCATATTGGAGAAGAGAGTGTGCTAGTGTGGATAAAGACAATTTTAGTATTTGAGGAGGGGCCCAAGGAGTTACTGGCAACAAACCTATCTCCAAGGCTCATTCAATGAGGAGTCGTAATTCATCAGTTATTTCCTTCCTCTGAGTCCTTTGTTGCATGGCAAGTTGGCATTTCAATTCTTGTATCCTTGAGGCGCTAAGGAGGGCAGAAATGGCAGCCTCTTGTACCACTCTAGCACAGCAGCCACCCAGCTCATCATATCTTCTTGTTGCCTCTTCTTGTGCCCTTCTTGCAATGGTGGCCTGTGCATGAACATCTTCAATTTGCTTCAGCCTTTCTGCTCTGCCAAACTCTGGTTGTTGCTTAGATGCTGATGTACGTGTTCAAGCACTTGCTGCTGCTCGTGGCTAGCTATAGCATCTGATCAATCTCCATAGTCTTTGCTTGTATCACCTCATTTAATTAAGGCTTTGAGTTTGTCAGCTTGGGCTTTGTTTATCTGCTCCCTTTCGTTTGAAGGCTGACCACTCTTTGTTCGGCTACAGTAATGGCTTCATTTAGCTTAGTGATTTTTCCCCTAAACCCTTCTTCCTTGGTTGTGAACGTGGCATGGGCATCCTTAAGTTGCTGTGTATATTGGTCTTCCCTTTTTCTCGCTTTTGCCATTTCCTTTTGACGTTGGGTCCACTTGTGATGTGAACTCTGTGTTTTCTTTAATCCTCTGAACCACTGTCTTGTTGAGCAATTTGTTGTGCTCCTCTAATGTTTGGAATCTATTTTCCTGCTCTTTGGTTGCTTTTAAACTTTTGAGTATTACATCTCTGCGTGTTGCATCTGCCACAACCATTTTCTCCTTAAGTGCTTGTGCTTGATCATTCACTTCCTGTAATTGTTTCCATAGGGTGGCATTCCTGTCATGGAGCATATGAGTAGTAAGTAATTGGCATCACCATACCCTTTGTTCTTGTTCCCACATAGAGGCACTTGTGGAGGCCAAGGCTTCTGTTTTATGAAGTTGCAGTTGCAGCATGCTGTCAAGGCCTTCCATGGTTTTCTGTAGGAATCGATCAGCCTCTAAGTTATGCAGGAAGGAACTTTCTCTTATGTTGCCCTTATCTTCTATTCACCTCTTCTTGTTGGGGCTTGTTGGCTCTTCTACTCTTTTTCTTTTTTTAGTTTTGTGGTCTTCCTCTATTGCTTCCAATTTTGCTGATGTAGCTTCTTCATACCTTGTACTCACATTTGTTTGGGGCACTTGTTCTCGAGCCTGCCATCTCCGCCAAAGGTGGTTGATCCGAAATGACAGGGTTGCGGAGTGGTGAGAGGTTTGTGAATACTATCTGGGCAGGGATTGAGGGTGGTGTGGGAAGTGGCAACTCAGAAGCTGCGCTTACTGGTATGCTTATTCTTTTAGTGCCCTGTGCTTCTTGCTGGTCCAACACCTGCTTTAATGAAGGTATCTCCTGTGATACCTCTGTATCCAAGTGTTGGGATTTAACTTTAACTTGTTGGAGGATCCCCCTCGTCTTTTTGTCCTTCTTAGTTTTCTTACCCTTCTTCAGCTCTTGTACTAGCAACTCCTTAGTTTCTTTTAAGACTCCTTGTCCTTGTTTGCAGCTCTTCGGGGGAATGATAGTAGATGGTTCCAAGGGTGCTTCAGCCTAGGGTACTTGTGCTCCATGTGTGCCTTCTGGAACAAGAAGGTTAGCTGCATGGCTGAGCAAGGAGATAAGGATTACACACCTTTGATTGGTGTGCCTTGAGGTAATTCTCCATTTCTCTATAAATGTACCATGCCTAGTCTTCCTCTTTTTCTTCATGGACTTTAGCTATGTGGTTTACGGGTACCCTGCTATATCTATCCGGGTTTCACCTGCATTATCATGGATATGGCTCTAAAGGCTACCTCACCTACTTCATCTTGTATACTGTTGTACTCTGCTCCATTTGAGTTATAGGGTACTTGTGCTCCATGTGTGCCTTCTGGAACAAGAAGGTTAGCTGCATGGCTGAGCAAGGAGATAAGGATTACACACCTTTGATTGGTGTGCCTTGAGGTAATTCTCCATTTCTCTATGTATGTACCATGCCTAGTCTTCCTCTTTTTCTTCATGGACTTTAGCTATGTGGTTTACGGGTACCCTGTTATATTTATCCGGGTTTCACCTGCATTATCATGGATATGGCTTTGTAGGCTATCTCACCTACTTCATCTTGTATACTGTTGTACTCTGCTCCATTTGAGTTATAGAAAATCCTCTTAAGTATATCTTCTAGGGGTGTTTGCTCGAAACTGTATACATGGGTTGAGATTGGTGGGGGAAATTGCAGAGCATCGTGTCTCAGTTCCTCTGTGATGAGGACCTGCTCAGTGGTTCCATCTGATTTTGTCATTGTACCTCTCTTGGTGGCTTTGTCATATGATTTCAAATACTCCGCTTATAACTCTGTGTTGATAGTGCGGGGAGGATTTCTACCATTCTTCCAAGGCCCACCTTCTCCTGCTTGTTTTGGACCTCTGTATCCTCCAATATCTGCAAACACTTTGGGCTGTGGTACTGGAGCATAATCTTTCCATGTTGAGTGGTTTTTATATTCGTGTTGATCACAGAGCCCTGGTAGTTCTGCACATATGGACCAAGATAGCTCAGATTGGTGCTGTGTGATGCTCTCTTTTTCTCAGATATTTCTATGTGGTGATGGTTGTGTAGCCCTCCTTGTATGAACTGGATGTGCCTTGCACCACCTACAAAAACAATAGCTAATCATGAAGATGACAATCCAGATTTATCAGGTCGGCCGATTGTGGGTTTGCCAGCTTTGTGTGCTTAGCCACCTTCCCCCACAATGTATCTTCTCTCCCTATTGGTAACAACTCTTCCAAATCTGGCATTGGCGCGCGGAGAGGGTAAGGCACATAAGGCTGCCTTCTTGATTCCATTGCAGCATAAGCATCTGGCATGATTCTTCGGGTGAGTTCAAATGGTGGGATTTGCATCAACACCTTGAACATGAGCTTTGGCTTTAAAAGTGGGTTTCCTGCTCTGATGAACCCCTTATATTCTACAGTTGTCAAGGACTCAAGGACAATCATGTCAGTAAAAGCTTCAATGTCATCTTGAGGTTGGATATTACATACCTCATCAAGCGACCATGGTGCAGACATATTAGGTGCCGGCATGTCCTCGGGGACTAAAGGGTTAGTGGGAATCTCGATAGGAATAGAAGGTAAGCGAGAGAATGTGCATTCTGCCTCAGATGGATTAGTAGGAGCTACACTCGGAAAGGGGTTTAATAATTTACTTACGATTGAAGAGAACGCATGATAAGTAGCTGAACTCCAGGAGCCTTGTGTCTCTTCTTGACCCTCTCTTGAAGTTGTGGGGGTGGGTGGTTGGGCTTGTTAGTTTTCATAAATTCCTAGAGTTTAGCTATATCTTCTGGGGTTCTATATTAGGATATTCAATATGTTGTTTATCAAAATTTTAAATCATAGTTGTGAGCATAGACTCCAAATTCTTATGGATACTTTGATAAAGTTTTATTATACCAAAAGGATGATATGAGGTGGATTCTGAAAGATTTAGGTGCTGATAGGTATTATAGACCTTTATCCCTTCGTGGTGGCTAATGACCCATTGATAGCTTCTTGCAACAACCTCGTAGTTGGCTGGTGTAATTGGGATATCATCCGGAATAAACAGGTCTAGTTTATCGACATTGTCATCCAAGATGTCTGATTGTTGTAGCACACGGCATCAACTATGAAGGTTGAGCACTATGGGATGTAAGGGATATAAAAGGATATTAGTTTGGTCGGTTAGTACTATATCCCCCCCCAAAGGATTCCCATGATGATGGTGGGATCGGCATCCCTTTTTGTATTCTGACAAATGAGTGTAAGGTCTCCTAGGAGGAGATCTTCTGTGAGGTTAATATCATATTGGAGAAGAGAGTGTGCTAGTGTGGATAAAGACAATTTTAGTATTTGAGGAGGGGCCCAAGGAGTTACTGGCAACAAACCTATCTCCAAGGCTCATTCAATGTGAGGAGTCGTAATTCATCAGTTATTTCCTTCCTTTGAGTCCTTTGTTGCATGGCAAGTTGGCATTCCAATTCTTGTATCCTTGAGGCGCTAAGGAGGGTAGAAATGGCAGCCTCTTGTACCACTCTAGCACAGTAGCCAGCTCATCATATCTTCTTGTTGCCTCTTCTTGTGCCCTTCTTGCAATGGTGGCCTGTGCATGAACATCTTCAATTTGCTTCAGCCTTTCTGCTCTGCCAAACTCTGGTTGTTGCTTAGATGCTGATGTACGTGTTCAAGCACTTGCTCTGCTGGTGGCTAGCTATAGCATCTGATCAATCTCCATAGTCTTTGCTTGTATCACCTCATTTAAATAAGGCTTTGAGTTTGTCATCTTGGGCTTTGTTTATCTGCTCCCTTTTGTTGAAGGCTGACCACTCGTTGTTCGGCTACAGTAATGGCTTCATTTAGCTTAGTGATTTTCCCCCTAAACCCTTCTTCCTTGGTTGTGAACGTGGCATGGGCATCCTTAAGTTGCTGTGTATATTGGTCTTCCCTTTCTCTCGCTTTTGCCACTTCCTTTTGACATTGGGTCCACTTGTGATGTGAGCTCCGTGTTTTCTTTAATCCTCTGAACCACTGTCTTGTTGAGAAGTTTGTTGTGCTCCTCTAATGTTTGGAATCTATTTTCCTGCTCTTTGGTTGCTTTTAAACTTTTGAGTATTACATCTCTGCGTGTTGCATCTGCCACAACCATTTTCTCCTTAAGTGCTTGTGCTTGATCATTCACTTCCTGTAATTGTTTCCATAGGGTGGCATTCCTGTCATGGAGCATATGAGTAGTAAGTAATTGGCATCACCATACCCTTTGTTCTTGCTCCCACATAGAGGCACTTGTGGAGGCCAAGGCTTCTGTTTTATGAAGTTGCAGTTGCAGCATGCTGTCAAGGCCTTCCATGGTTTCCTGTAGGAATCGATCAGCCTCTAAGTTGTGCAGGAAGGAACTTTCTCTTATGTTGCCCTTATCTTCTATTCACCTCTTCTTGTTGGGGCTTGTTGGCTCTTCTACTCTTTTTCTTTTTTTAGTTTTGTGGTCTTCCTCTATTGCTTCCAATTTTGCTGATGTAGCTTCTTCATACCTTGTACTCACATTTGTTTGGGGCACTTGTTGTTCTCGAGCCTGCCATCTCCGCCAAAGGTGGTTGATCCGAAATGACAGGGTTGCGGAGTGGTGAGAGGTTTGTGAATACTATCTGGGCAGGGATTGAGGGTGGTGTGGGAAGTGGCAACTCAGAAGCTGCGCTTACTGGTATGCTTATTCTTTTAGTGCCCTGTGCTTCTTGCTGGTCCAACACCTGCTTTAATGAAGGTATCTCCTGTGATACCTCTGTATCCAAGTGTTGGGATTTAACTTTAACTTGTTGGAGGATCCCCCTCGTCTTTTTGTCCTTCTTAGTTTTCTTACCCTTCTTCAGCTCTTGTACTAGCAACTCCTTAGTTTCTTTTAAGACTCCTTGTCCTTGTTGCAGCTCTTCGGGGGAATGATAGTAGATGGTTCCAAGGGTGCTTCAGCCTAGGGTACTTGTGCTCCATGTGTGCCTTCTGGAACAAGAAGGTTAGCTGCATGGCTGAGCAAGGAGATAAGGATTACACACCTTTGATTGGTGTGCCTTGAGGTAATTCTCCATTTCTCTATGTATGTACCATGCCTAGTCTTCCTCTTTTTCTTCATGGACTTTAGCTATGTGGTTTACGGGTACCCTGTTATATCTATCCGGGTTTTGCCTGCATTATCATGGATATGGCTCTGTAGGCTATCTCACCTACTTCATCTTGTATACTGTTGTACTCTGCTCCATTTGAGTTATAGAAAATCCTCTTAAGTATATCTTCTAGGGGTGTTTGCTCTAAACTGTATACATGGGTTGAGATTGGTGGGGGAAATTGCAGAGCATCGTGTCTCAGTTCCTCTGTGATGAGGACCTGCTCAGTGGTTCCATCTGATTTTGTCATTGTACCTCTCTTGGTGGCTTTGTCATATGATTTCAAATACTCCGCTTATAACTCTGTGTTGATAGTGCGGGGAGGATTTCTGCCATTCTTCCAAGGCCCACCTTCTCCTGCTTGTTTTGGACCTCTGTATCCTCCAATATCTGCAAACACTTTGGGCTGTGGTACTGGAGCATAATCTTTCCGTGTTGAGTGGTTTTTATATTTGTGTTGATCACAGAGCCCTGGTAGTTCTGCACATATGGACCAAGATAGCTCAGATTGGTGCTGCGTGATGCTCTCTTCTTCTCAGATATTTCTATGTGGTGATGGCTTTGTAGCCCTCCTTGTATGAACTGGATGTGCCTTGCGCCACCTACAAAAACAATAGCCAATCATGAAGATGGCAATCCAGATTTATCAGGTCGGCCGATTGTGGGTTTGCCAGCTTTGTGTGCTTAGCCACGTTCCCCCACAATGTATCTTCTCTCCCTATTGGTAACAACTCTTCCAAATCTGGCATTGGCGCGTGGAGAGGGTAAGGCACATAAGGCTACCTTCTTGATTCCATTGCAGCATAAGCATCTGGCATGATTCTTCGGGTGAGTTCAAATGGTGTGATTTGCATCAACACCTTGAACATGAGCTTTGGCTTTAAAAGTGGGTTTCCTGCTCTGATGAACCCCTCGTACAAGGACTCAAGGACAATCATGTCAGTAAAAGCTTCAATGTCATCTTGAGGTTGGATATTACATACCTCATCAAGCGACCATGGTGCAGACATATTAGGTGCCGGCATGTCCTCGGGGACTAAAGGGTTAGTGGGAATCTCGATAGGAATAGAAGGTAAGCGAGAGAATGTGCATTCTGCCTCAGATGGATTAGTAGGAGCTACACTCGGAAAGGGGTTTAATAATTTACTTACGATTGAAAAGAACGCATGATAAGTAGCTGAACTCAAGGAGCCTTGTGTCTCTTCTTGACCCTCTCTTGAAGTTGGGGGTGGGTGGTTGGGCTTGTTAGTTTTCATAAATTCCTAGAGTTTAGCTATATCTTCTAGGGTTCTATATTAGGATATTCAATATGTTGTTTATCAAAATTTTAAATCATAGTTGTGAGCATAGACTCCAAATTCTTATGGATACTTTGATAAAGTTTTATAATACCAAAAGGATGATATGAGGTGGATTCTGAAAGATTTAGGTGCTGATAGGTATTATAGACCTTTATCCCTTCGTGGTGGCTAATGACCCATTGATAGCTTCTTGCAACAACCTCGTAGTTGGCTGGTGTAATTGGGATATCATCTGGAATAAACAGGTCTAGTTTATCGACATTGTCATCCAAGATGTCTGATTGTTGTAGCACACGGCATCAACTATGAAGGTTGAGCACTATGGGATGTAAGGGATAGAAAAGGATATTAGTTTGGTCGGTTAGTACTATATCCCCCCCGAAGGATTCCCATGATGATGGTGGGATCGGCATCTCTTTTTGTATTCTGACAAATGAGTGTAAGGTCTCCTAGGAGGAGATCTTCTGTGAGGTTAATATCATATTGGAGAAGAGAGTGTGCGAGTGTGGATAAAAACAATTTTAGTATTTGAGGAGGGACCCAAGGAGTTACTGGCAACAAGCCTATCTCCAAGGCTTATTCAATGAGGAGTCGTAATTCATCAGTTATTTCCTTCCTCTGAGTCCTTTGTTGCATGGCAAGTTGGCATTCCAATTCTTGTATCCTTGAGGCGCTAAGGAGGGCAGAAATGGCAGCCTCTTGTACCACTCTAGCACAGCAGCCAGCTCATCATATCTTCTTGTTGCCTCTTCTTGTGCCCTTCTTGCAATGGTGGCCTGTGCATGAACATCTTCAATTTGCTTCAGCCTTTCTGCTCTGCCAAACTCTGGTTGTTGCTTAGATGCTGATGTACGTGTTCAAGCACTTGCTGCTAGTGGCTAGCTATAGCATCTGATCAATCTCCATAGTCTTTGCTTGTATCACCTCATTTAATTAAGGCTTTGAGTTTGTCAGCTTGGGCTTTGTTTATCTGCTCCCTTTCGTTTGAAGGCTGACCACTCTTTGTTCGGCTACAGTAATGGCTTCATTTAGCTTAGTGATTTTCCCCCTAAACCCTTCTTCCTTGGTTGTGAACGTGGCATGGGCATCCTTAAGTTGCTGTGTATATTGGTCTTCCCTTTCTCTCGCTTTTGCCACTTCCTTTTGACGTTGGGTCCACTTGTGATGTGAGCTCTGTGTTTTCTTTAATCCTCTGAACCACTGTCTTGTTGAGCAGTTTGTTGTGCTCCTCTAATGTTTGGAATCTATTTTCCTACTCTTTGGTTGCTTTTAAACTTTTGAGTATTACATCTCTGTGTGTTGCATCTGCCACAACCATTTTCTCCTTAAGTGCTTGTGCTTGATCAATCACTTCTTGTAATTGTTTCCATAGGGTGGCATTCCTGTCATGGAGCATATGAGTAGTAAGTAATTGGCATCACCATACCCTTTGTTCTTGTTCCCACATAGAGGCACTTGTGGAGGCCAAGGCTTCTGTTTTATGAAGTTGCAGTTGTAGCATGCTTTCAAGGCCTTCCATGGTTTCTTGTAGGAATCGATCAGCCTCTAAGTTGTGCAGGAAGGAACTTTCTCTTATGTTGCCCTTATCTTCTATTCACCTCTTCTTGTTGGGGCTTGTTGGCTCTTCTACTCTTTTTCTTTTTTTAGTTTTGTGGTCTTCCTCTATTGCTTCCAATTTTGCTGATGTAGCTTCTTCATACCTTGTACTCACATTTGTTTGGGACACTTGTTGTTCTCGAGCCTGCCATCTCCGCCAAAGGTGGTTGATCCAAAATGACAAGGTTGCGGAGTGGTGAGAGGTTTGTGAATACTATCTGGGCAGGGATTGAGGGTGGTGTGCGAAGTGGCAACTCAGAAGCTGCGCTTACTGGTATGCTTATTCTTTTAGTGCCCTGTGCTTCTTGTTGGTCCAACACCTGCTTTAATGAAGGTATCTCCTGTGACACCTCTGTATCCAAGTGTTGGGATTTAACTTTAACTTGCTGGAGGATCCCCCTCGTCTTTTTGTCCTTCTTAGTTTTCTTACCCTTCTTCAGCTCTTGTACTAGCAACTCCTTAGTTTCTTTTAAGACTCCTTGTCCTTGTTGCAGCTCTTCGGGGGAATGATAGTAGATGGTTCCAAGGGTGCTTCAGCCTAGGGTACTTGTGCTCCATGTGTGCCTTCTGGAACAAGAAGGTTAGCTGCATGGCTGAGCAAGGAGATAAGGACACACCTTTGATTGGTGTGCCTTGAGGTAATTCTCCATTTCTCTATGTATGTACCATGCCTAGTCTTCCTCTTTTTCTTCATGGACTTTAGCTATGTGGTTTACGGGTACCCTGTTATATCTATCCGGGTTTCACCTGCATTATCATGGATATGGCTCTATAGGCTATCTCACCTACTTCATCTTGTATACTGTTGTACTCTGCTCCATTTGAGTTATAGAAAATCCTCTTAAGTATATCTTCTAGGGGTGTTTGCTCAAAACTGTATACATGGGTTGAGATTGGTGGGGGAAATTGCAGAGCATCGTGTCTCAGTTCCACTGTGTGATGAGGACCTGCTCAGTGGTTCCATCTGATTTTGTCATTGTACCTCTCTTGGTGGCTTTGTCATATGATTTCAAATACTCCGCTTATAACTCTGTGTTGATAGTGCGGGGAGGGTTTCTGCCATTCTTCCAAGGCCGACCTTCTCCTGCTTGTTTTGGACCTCTGTATCCTCCAATATCTGCAAACACTTTGGGTTGTGGTACTTGAGCATAATCTTTCTGTGTTAAGTGGTTTTTATATTCGTGTTGATCACAGAGCCCTGGTAGTTCTGCACATATGGACCAAGATAGCTCAGATTGGTGCTGCGTGATGCTCTCTTCTTCTCAGATATTTCTATGTGGTGATGGCTGTGTAGCCCTCCTTGTATGAACTGGATGTGCTTTGCACCACCTACAAAAACAATAGCCAATCATGAAGATGACAATCCAGATTTATCAGGTCGGCCGATTGTGGGTTTGCCCGCTTTGTGTGCTTAGCCACGTTCCCCCACAATGTATCTTCTCTCCCTATTGGTAACAACTCTTCCAAATCTGGCATTGGCGCGCGGAGAGGGTAAGGCACATAAGGCTGCCTTCTTGATTCCATTGGCAGCATAAGCATCTTGCATGATTCTTCGGGTGAGTTCAAATGGTGTGATTTGCATCAACACCTTGAACATGAGCTTTGGCTTTAAAAGTGGGTTTCCTGCTCTGATGAACCCCTCGTATTCTACAGTTGTCAAGGACTCAAGGACAATCATGTCAGTAAAAGCTTCAATGTCATCTTGAGGTTGGATATTACATACCTCATCAAGCGACCATGGTGCAGACATATTAAGTGCCCGCATGTCCTCGGGGACTAAAGGGTTAGTGGGAATCTCGATAGGAATAGAAGGTAAGCGAGAGAATGTGCATTCTGCCTCAGATGGATTAGTAGGAGCTACACTCGGAAAGGGGTTTAATAATTTACTTACGATTGAAGAGAACGCATGATAAGTAGCTGAACTCCAGGAGCCTTGTGTCTCTTCTTGACCCTCTCTTGAAGTTGGTGGGGGTGGGTGGTTGGGCTTGTTAGTTTTCATAAATTCCTAGAGTTTAGCTATATCTTCTGGGGTTCTATATTAGGATATTCAATATGTTGTTTATCAAAATTTTAAATCATAGTTGTGAGCATAGACTCCAAATTCTTATGGATACTTTGATAAAGTTTTATTATACCAAAAGGATGATATGAGGTGGATTCTGAAAGATTTAGGTGCTGATAGGTACTATCGACCTTTATCCCTTCGTGGTGGCTAATGACCCATTGATAGCTTCTTGCAACAACCTCGTAGTTGGCTGGTGTAATTGGGATATCATCTGGAATAAACAGGTCTAGTTTATCGACATTGTCATCCAAGATGTCTGATTGTTTTAGCACACGGCATCAACTATGAAGGTTGAGCACTATGGGATGTAAGGGATAGAAAAGGATATTAGTTTGGTCGGTTAGTACTATATCCCCCCCGAAGGATTCCCATGATGATGGTGGGATCGGCATCTCTTTTTGTATTCTGACAAATGAGTGTAAGGTCTCCTAGGAGGAGATCTTCTGTGAGGTTAATATCATATTGGAGAAGAGAGTGTGCTAGTGTGGATAAAGACAATTTTAGCATTTGAGGAGGGGCCCAAGGAGTTACTGGCAACAAACCTATCTCCAAGGCTCATTCAATGAGGAGTCATAATTCATCAGTTATTTCCTTTCTCTGAGTCCTTTGTTGCATGGCAAGTTGGCATTCCAATTCTTGTATCCTTGAGGCGCTAAGGAGGGCAGAAATGGCAGCCTCTTGTACCACTCTGGCACAGTAGCCAGCTCATCATATCTTCTTGTTGCCTCTTCTTGTGCCCTTCTTGCAATGGTGGCCTATGCATGAACATCTTCAATTTGCTTCAGCCTTTCTGCTCTGCCAAACTCTGGTTGTTGCTTAGATGTTGATGTACGTGTTCAAGCACTTGCTCTGCTGGTGGCTAGCTATAGCATCTGATCAATCTCCATAGTCTTTGCTTGTATCACCTCATTTAATTAAGGCTTTGAGTTTGTCAGCTTGGGCTTTGTTTATCTGCTCCCTTTTGTTGAAGGCTGACCACTCTTTGTTCGGCTACAGTAATGGCTTCATTTAGCTTAGTGATTTTCCCCCTAAACCCTTCTTCCTTGGTTGTGAACGTGGCATGGGCATCCTTAAGTTGCTGTGTATATTGGTCTTCCCTTTCTCTCGCTTTTGCTTCCTTTTGACGTTGGGTCCACTTGTGATGTGAGCTCCGTGTTTTCTTTAATCCTGTGAATCACTGTCTTGTTGAGAAGTTTGTTGTGCTCCTCTAATGTTTGGAATCTATTTTCTTGCTCTTTGGTTGCTTTTAAACTTTTGAGTATTACATCTCTGCGTGTTGCATCTGCCACAACCATTTTCTCCTTAAGTGCTTGTGCTTGATCATTCACTTCCTGTAATTGTTTCCATAGGGTGGCATTCCTGTCATGGAGCATATGAGTAGTAAGTAATTGGCATCACCATACCCTTTGTTCTTGTTCCCACATAGAGGCACTTGTGGAGGCCAAGGCTTCTGTTTTATGAAGTTGCAGCATGCTGTCAAGGCCTTCCATGGTTTCCTGTAGGAATCGATCAGGCTCTAAGTTGTGCAGGAAGGAACTTTCTCTTATGTTGCCCTTATCTTCTATTCACCTCTTCTTGTTGGGGCTTGTTGGCTCTTCTACTCTTTTTCTTTTTCTAGTTTTGTGGTCTTCCTCTATTGCTTCCAATTTTGCTCATGTAGCTTCTTCATACCTTGTACTCACATTTGTTTGGGGCACTTGTTGTTCTCGAGCCTGCCATCTCCGCCAAAGGTGGTTGATCCGAAATGACAGGGTTACGGAGTGGTGAGAGGTTTGTGAATACTATTTGGGCAGGGATTGAGGGTGGTGTGGGAAGTGGCAACTCAGAAGCTGCGCTTACTGGTATGCTTATTCTTTTAGTGCCCTGTGCTTTTCTTGCTGGTCCAACACCTGCTTTAATGAAGGTATCTCCTGTGACACCTCTGTATCCAAGTGTTGGGATTTAACTCTAACTTGCTGGAGGATCCCCCTCGTCTTTTTGTCCTTCTTAGTTTTCTTACCCTTCTTCAGCTCTTGTACTAGCAACTCCTTAGTTTCTTTTAAGACTCCTTGTCCTTGTTTGCAGCTCTTCGGGGGAATGATAGTAGATGGTTCCAAGGGTGCTTCAGCCTAGGGTACTTGTGCTCCATGTGTGCCTTCTGGAACAGGAAGGTTAGCTGCATGACTGAGCAAGGAGATAAGGATTACACACCTTTGATTGGTGTGCCTTGAGGTAATTCTCCATTTCTCTATGTATGTACCATGCCTAGTCTTCCTCTTTTTCTTCATGGACTTTAGCTATGTGGTTTACGGGTACCCTATTATATCTATCCGGGTTTTGCCTACATTATCATGGATATGGCTCTGTAGGCTATCTCACCTACTTCATCTTGTATACTGTTGTACTCTGCTCCATTTGAGTTATAGAAAATCCTCTTAAGTATATCTTCTAGGGGTGTTTGCTCGAAACTGTATACATGGGTTGAGATTGGTGGGGGAAATTGCAGAGCATCGTGTCTCAGTTCCTCTATGAGATGAGGACCTGCTCAGTGGTTCCATCTTATTTTGTCATTGTACCTCTCTTGGTGGCTTTGTCATATGATTTCAAATACTCCGCTTATAAGTCTGTGTTGATAGTGCGGGGAGGATTTCTGCCATTCTTCCAAGGCCCACCTTCTCCTGCTTGTTTTGGACCTCTGTATCCTCCAATATCTGCAAACACTTTGGGCTGTGGTACTGGAGCATAATCTTTCCGTGTTGAGTGGTTTTTATATTTGTGTTGATCACAGAGCCCTGGTAGTTCTGCACATATGGACCAAGATAGCTCAGATTGGTGCTGCGTGATGCTCTCTTCTTCTTTGTACATGTGAGTGCACGTCTTCTTTACCACCCTAGTCCATAATTTGGTTGAGCTCTTTCTCCTTGGTGGTGTCGCACTCCCCTGTTTACTTGATTGAACAACTTTCTTTTGCTAGACCAATGCTGGTTCTTCTTTATCACTTGATTTAGCAATGGATTGGTTCTGTTTGTGCTGCTTGGCCTCTTTTGTTGTGTCCTGAAGGTGCACATAGCATTGGGTTTTGGATTGCTCTTTGGTACCCATGCCGTTGCACTTCCTTGATAATAGCCCTGTACTGCTAGTAGTAAGTCCTTTCAGACCCACCACTTATGAATGCTAAGTTGAGTGCGGGCTTGCTTAGAATATTGCTTTCTATCCTTGGGGTGCCTTCATGGTCCCTTGCTTGTAGCATGGCTTTTTTAGCTGGATTCCCATGAAGTCTTGTCTATATCATAGTACCCTTGGTCTTGAAGCTAGGTATTGGGAATCCACTATTAACGTACTGGTGGGTACTTTTGCTACTTTGCTTGTGGTTTTCTTATATGGAGATGAGGTTGTGACATGGACGCTTTCTCTATTATGGCCTCTACTTTCTTTGGTACTGCGGCTCCATGTCACATGTCATTACCTATTTTCCTTTGTTTAATGAACTCCATAATGGCATGGTGATGGCGTCCTTGTGCCATCATTGAGTTGCGCTGCCTGTTTTTCCCATTGGATGTGACAATTAGTGGCGCAAATCTAGGATCATCCAAGAATCATCTCTTCCTCCATGGATCCTGTAGGCATGACAAATACCTTTCTGACCAACGGATTATTTCTAATAGAAATATAGGCCTTGAGGTGAGGTTTGCCTCTAGAGCTACCAATGTTTCATAGGAGATCAAGTTATGACTTGATCCCGTATCAATTAATGCAATGCTCTTAGTGTTACTCTCTTTCATAGAGACTTTTACACTCAGACATGTAGGCTCAGTGTCCGAGTCATCATCATCGTCAACCAAGGTGAGTGAAGCCATGTTCACATATAGTATTTTTCCCTGGAGTCTCTGCGTTGCTTGGCTTCCCTTACCTTGGCTCCTTCTAGAGCTTGTTTGATTTTTTCATTGGCTAGCTCCTTCTTTTGTTTCAGAAGATGCCTTGTGCAAGCATTTCTTGGGTCAGGGGTCCGTAGTACTTTTTGAGTTTGCTTCCATTGATGTATCCTTCCATTTATATTCCCTCAATGGTTTCAATTTGGACCAACCCTTGAGGGGTGATTTCGGACACTTTGATAGGTCCCAACCCTCTTTATTTGAGTTTCTTTTTCTTCGTGCTTCCAACACCATACAAGAGGACGAGGTCCCCCGTTTCCAGTTCCTTGTGTTGTTTCAGGTTATGGTCAAACCAACGTTTTCTTCATAATTTCTCGACCATAAGCCCATGTGCTGCAATGAGCCTGGTTTCATCAAGTTTTTCCAAATCAATGGGGGCTAATGCATTTTCAATAAGCCTTTCCTATACTGCAATTCGTAGGCTTGCTTGGAACTAAAAACTCCATTGGCATTACCGCATCAACGCCATAAGCTAGACGGAAGGGAGTATACCCCATCGCTACCTTATACAATGCACGATAAGCCCATAGAGTTGTAGTAAGCTTGTGTTCCCAATTCGTGCGATTGGCTTCTAAGGTTTTCGTCAAGATAGTACATAAAATCTTGTTGGTGCTCTCTGCGTGACCATTTGCGATGTACTACAGGGAATCCTGTAAGTAAGTGTTTAATCACCTCATTAATGAAATGTGAACCCCGATCACTCACTAATTCAAGTGGGAAACCAAATCTAGAAATGATTTGTTTGTATAAGAACTTGGCTATGGTGGTTCGAGCATCAGCTCGTTTAGAGACCCTTGCCTTTGCTCACTTTGTGAAATAATATGTGGCCATGATCACATATCAGGCTTGTGATGGATGCACTACTGGACTAATGGGCCCAACAAAATCAATCCGCCATTTCTCAAAGGGTTGTCTACAATTACAGGGGTGAGTAGCATCCTATCTTTTTGTTGTGGAATAGCAAATCTTTGAAATTCCTTGCATCTTTTCACAAACTCTATAGTGTCTCCGAATAACATAGGCCACCATAGTCCCGCTTGAAGCACTTTGCGAGCTATAGCTTCTCCAGCAAAATGTCCTCTGGCTATTCCTAATAAGTGTGCTTCTTCTAATATCATGATAAATTCATCTTCTCACACACATCTTCTTAAGATATCATCCTTGCCTAGCTTATATAAT
Organism: Cibotium barometz; assembly: GCF_041138505.1. Lineage (NCBI taxonomy): Eukaryota > Viridiplantae > Streptophyta > Polypodiopsida > Cyatheales > Cibotiaceae > Cibotium > Cibotium barometz. The sequence goes on along the minus strand of NC_141079.1, from coordinate 32,692,289 downwards.
TCTAAGGTGTGGCCAACTTAATGAGCTGACGCATTTTATCCTTGTTCAAAGGTCGATCTTGCGGAAACCATGAGCTAGATAGTCTAAAATTTCCTCACTCCACTCAAGCACCATGTCAAGTTTGAACAGAAAAGCATCATGGATGTCATCATCAATGCCAATTGCAAATTTTCCGTTTGGAATTCTAGACATATGGTCGACCAACACATGTTGTGTTCCCTTTCGCATTGTGATTATAAAGTCGAATTCTAGGAGTAAAAGCAACCAGTGTGTGATTCTTCTCATGGTGCAAGGCTTGTTCACCAAATATAATAGGCCCTGATGGTCCACAAAGAATACAAACTTGTTGGCCAGTAATGTCAATATTTCTTTACAACATAAACCATGGCCAACCCTTCGCACTCCGTGATGGTGTAATTCATCTTTGTATTGTTTAGTCGGGTAATCCAATTTGAATTCCCCAGGTTGCACCAACATGCAACCTATTGCAAAATTTGATGTATCAATATGTACGTGGAATAGAAGATCCCAGTTGGGTGGTCTTAGAATAAGTGCACTTGCCAGTGCTTTCTTCAACTTATCGTATGCTTGTTGGCATTCCTTAGTCCATTCAAAGACAATGAGTAGTCTATACAACGGTATGGCAATTTCAGCATAGAATAAGATGAAACGACAATAATACCTAACGTGGCCCATAAACCTCTGTACACCCTTGTAGTTGGTTGGTGGGGATAATTCTAAGATTAATTTTACCTTACTCTCATTTGTGGAAATACTGTTTTTAGACAATGTGCCCTAAGATTACATCGTGGTTGACTTAGAATTGACACTTCAAAGGGTTTAAGGATATACGATATAATCAACATCGCTCAAACACCTTTTTCAAGCAAGCCAAATGTTCAGTCAAGCGTGAGTGTGCACACAGATCATCAATGAATACTATTTTCAGGCTATAATTAGGTGTCCATAACACTAGAAGACCAGCACAAAACGGCCTTCAATATACGGTGTGGGGAACTTATGCTTATAAGGTTATGCCTTTGGGCCTCACCAATGCCCCAACAACCTTCCAATGGATTGATGGAAAATCAATGCATCAAGCATGAAATTTGATCCTAATTTTTTTTATGAAATCATGTGCATGGAAATCGTCTACTATATTGTAATGGAGTTAGACACTACCCTTGTGTTGATAAACAAGTGGTAAGACCTCTCCTAAATCAATGTTCACATTGGTGTATATATTTTACATCATGATGTCAATTTCCCATTCTTTTTTAGCACAATCATAGTTGGTGAGAGCCAATCTGTGTGCTCGGTCTCATAGATGAAATCCTCAACGAGATGAGTTATCAATTTCCTCCATTACAATCGTTGCATATTTCGGATTCATCTGCTAGTATAGCTTTTGCCTGGATGGTCTCGATCCGTCCATGATCGGAATCGTACCACCTCAAGTGGTACACCCTTCATTTCAATGTATTTCCAAGCAAAGCAATCTTTGAATTCTTTGAGGAGAGTGATGAGTTCTTGTTCTTTAGCTGTAGTTAAATCCTTAGCAATATAGATAGGTTTGGGATCCTCCCCTGGCTCTGCAAGATCCTCCTTAACTTCAGTTGGAACATTGTAAGACGTGGATTGGCCATCTTCTTTTACTCTTTTGGCCGTCAATTGGACCACTTTTTGTTCATCAATGGTGCGTGTTTTAAAATGGTCCGACATCGAGAGTAGGTCTGGCATGTCGTCCTCCTCATCCTTTGTCTGAACCATCACCTTCTTCACCTCGCGCGCTCGGCTTCAACAAGAGCCTTGTTTCATTTTCTACATCTTGACTTTGTGAGTTTGGGTGCTTTTGGCCCTTGAGATATAACCTTCTCCTCTTGTTTTCCTTCTAGGGTTATCTTACTCAACTCTTCACCCCAGTTCTTAGAAAACTCCTCGTGCACCTTAGTGTCTTCAAGATACCTCAGCCACTGTGGGCGTTTGTGGGTTTACTCATAATAGGGCATTTCGTCGAGTGATATACCTCTTTTGTTTACACCATGTCCTGAGGCGTTGGGTGTTGTTGCCACCTTGTGATCCAGAATCGTCTCTGTGCTGGAGGCTTCATCCTCTTTTTCTTCTTCTCTTGGTTGCACATCTACCATGCGTACTAAGGTGGTAGGAATGTTCCCCGATTTAACGTACTGAGTTCCTCTTGAAGGCAACACATCTATAGTAGCAAGCACATGCATCCAGTTTTCACTAAAATCCAAGGGTGAAATGACACATCATTTCCAAACAATTGCCCTTCCATTGGGTGTGCCTTCCACATTTGTAAATCAATCTTTAGAATCTACAAGTCCTTTCGAACATACACTTGATCTAACACCCAATCATGCACCAATTTGTCTTCCCTCATGAAAGGTCTGCCCAAGATAATGTCATATGAATCTGGCTGGCGCACAAAGTCCATTACAACAAATGATAATGGTAATGGAAAGAAAAGACCTTAAGTCTGAAGTTTTTCAATAGCCCCATTTGTCTTGAGGATGTTTTGTCTGCCATTTTGGTGATTAGATCTACTCTTTCCAATTTTGGTTTACCCTAGTTTTCCCAATATTGTTTTGTAATGATGCTCACCCCTGCTCCTCCATCCAGGATAGCTAGTGCTTGGTATCTGTTATGGTTAATTGGGATTGTAGCATTTGTATCATCAGTCTCATAATACCGGCCCAGTTGATTGATAGGTATTTTGACAAATTTGGGAGTTCCCTCCTCCTCATGAACTAGGTTTTTCTCTGCTAGAGGTGATCGAGTCTCCTTTATAGTGGACATTGGGTTTAATCTTCTCTCTACCCAGTCCTTGATATCTACCCATAATGCCGGCATATTGCGTAACAATGGTCCCAACGGCATTTTGACAGTGGTGGTGGACAATATGGCTACAAGACTGCCTATGTCTCTAGGCTCCCTAGTAGCAAGTGAGGGTTCCTTCCATGTGTTTGTCACATATTCAACTCTAGGGACTAAAGGGATGGACAAATCTTGCTTTGCTTCCTTAAACATTCTTGCCATGAGGTCCATGTGAGTCTTTTCCTCGGATCTTTCTAGAATTGGAGTAGGCAAACTGTATCCCTAGCCCTGTTAGCCCTTAATTTGGCTTTGTGATTTCATTGGCATTCCTCAACCAAGGCCCTAGCTTCTTCAAGCTTCCTTATTTCCTCGTTAAGTGTTTGGATATTCTCCAATCCCCTTAGGGGATACTGGTCTCTCCTTTACAGTTTCTTGGGCGTTCCCATCCTATTTTGGCATTTGGTTGTCTCCTTCCATGGGTGGAACCGGTGTTAATGGTATCTTCTTCGGATCCATACTGAATTGTGACCATGGTATCACCTTTGCCCACTTTCTTCACTCTTCTCTTTTCCCAGTTTTAGAGGTTGTGACATCTACTGGGTTTTTCCCCTCGCCCACTTGTTTTTATTGCGCTCATGTCAAGACATTCAATGGCGTGATATTCCTAGGATGCACACTTATAGTCCTAATATTGGCATGGTTAGAAGTGAAAGCAAAACCACTGGCGTGATATGGAAAATCTTTAATCAAATGATCAACCCCACACTAAACACAAGAAAGTGTTGGCATGACGTTAGTCGGTGCTGATAAGGGCTGGGCTTGGCTCACATTAGCCACATTCTTATGGGGACACTCTGCTATTCGATGAGGTCCATTACAACCAAAACACTATATTGGCCCCCTTCTCATAGTTGAGTTTATGTCTTTGCCTTTTCATTGTATTGTGGTTTGAAACACTGGTACTAGCGTGTTGTTCTATAAGACATAATACTCTGGCGTGATCTTCGTGGGCTCCTCATAGTAATCATAGTAATCATAGTAATCATTATTGATTACTATGAGGAGCCCATGATCCTTGCGGGCTCCATCATAATAATCATAGTAATCATTATTGATTTCTACCTCATGCATGATTTCACCCTTTTCCAAGGGCTCCTTGATCAACACTTGGTTGATTTTAGCCTATGGTGGTGGTGGTGGTAGGACAGGTGGTGGCAAGGGTGACATATCCTGCATTTGAAACATCTCTCTTGGTAAGTAGGATTTGAGTTTTTCTTGAGGCACAATAGGTGCATTCAGAGTTTCTTTCTCCTATCCTTCAACATTTGAAGAATTTTCTAATCCTTGTATTAATACGTAAGCACAATTCATAAAATGTCACCTTTTCACAATTTTACCATAAAATAATACAATATTGAAGTGAATAATGAAATCTTACCAAATTTTTTATAGCTCAAAAGATAAAGCTTTTCATTGCATCATGAAGATACACAATCTCTCCATTCTCTATTGGAAAAACCAAAGTGGCATATCTTTTATAGGACAAATGATAAAGCTTTTCATTATATCATAAAGATACATAATCTATCCATTCTCTATAAGAAATCGAAGTGGCACATTTTTTACCTCGCAAATAAGAAATCACAATAACACCCACATGATCGTGAGTAAGTGCAACACATTGAATGAAATCCCTTCCTGCCTTCATTTGTAGAACCATGTCTTTTTCCACTTCTACTTTATTGTGTGAATAAAACCCACAACACAATCCATCCATATGTGTATTTAACATCATTGAAAAAACATCCATCTTATATCCTTAACAAAAAAACCTTAACTAAAAAGGAAACCTTTAAAGTAGGTTTTTAACAATCCACCATGGATAAAAAGTATATTGTTATAAATATAATAAATTAAATAATTTAATAAATATATTAATGTAATATTTTTTATATTATTAATATAAATATATATCAACTTTTAATATATACTAATCATAATATTATACTCTTAATTAATTACTTTTTATGAACTTATTTCTTATTTAAATAATTATTTAAAATACATTAAAAATATATATTCATGCTATATACATATATACTAAGGTTAAACATATATATAAAATTTAAATGATGATTACCACATATGAAATTTAATTAAAATATTATTATATAAACTTAAATAATAAATATATAAATAAAATAGGAGGGGAAGGGGGAAGGGGGCCGACAAAGGCATGGGCAGCCTAGGGGGGGTAGTCCTAACCCCTCTGAATGTGGTTGTTGTGGCACATTTGGGGGTTGGAGGGGTTAGGGACTGTTGATTGGTGTGAACACCCCCTAACATTACTAGCATTAGCTTAGACTAATGAGTTATGGGATTTGGTGATTAAAAGATGTTATATCAAGGCGTGGTTACATATAAATATAAATAAATATATAAATAAAATAGGAGGGGAAGGGGGCCGACAAAGGCATGGGTAGCCTAGGGGGGTAGTCCTAACCCCTCCGAATGTGGTTGTTGTGGCACATTTGGGGGTTGGAGGGGTTAGGGACTGTTGATTGGTGTGAACACCCCCTAACATTACTAGCATTAGCTTAGACTAATGAGTTATGGGATTTGGTGATTAAAAGATGTTATATCAAGGCGTGGTTACAAGAGGGCTCGTGGGGAGTTAGGATCTTGTGGAGGTTATGGGAGCCCAACAGTCACATGGGTATCCCAAGAGTCACATGTTTGGATGGCTATATAAAGCCCCTCTTGTATGCAAATTGGACATGAAATAGAATATACTATGATGTTTTGCTTGTATCTTTATCTTGTTCTTGATCCATGTCTCTTAGTCCATGCTCATGTGTACATGTGTACTCCATGTCTATGCGTGTAGGAGCATGTGTTTTCCCCCATGTTAGCAAAGCTATGCTAACACTTTGGCAATCACGATAGGACGAAAAGCTTTGATCTTTTCCTTGCCCACAAGTTCTTGATTAGAAGTCTAATGCCTAATCCTTAAGCATTTCTTACCAAAAGAGAGATAGTATGTGCATGCAACACCCTAGCTAAAGCCCAATCTTATCCATCCCTGGCAGATCCCCGTTCAGTTCCCTTGCACCATGGATTTTTCTTGACCCCTCATGGTCACCTTGCATAGAGCTTCTTTCTCTACGCGTTAGGTTTCGATTTGTAAGCTAGGGTTTGCATCAACTCTTCGTATTTGATGCATCTTCTTTTTACCTACATTTTACAAGTTAAGGTTTTGTTCACAACTTTCTTTCTTCCAATTGTGTTGATGACCATCTTGTAGCTAACATGGTTTGTAGCCACAATCATCATTTCCTCTCACAATAAGAGGGTTCTCTTCTTCATCACGATTGATAAGACCTAGAGAAGACAACGAATACAGACTTGGGTTCAACTCTGGTAGTAGATCCTTTGGAAAGACCTACACAGTTGAGCTAAGCTACTATGTGAGAAAAAGTGATCACCATACCAGGCTTCAACATGCCCATCTCCACCCTACCCCCCATGGACAGTTCCACATGCCATCAATCTTGGACACATCTTGAAGTGGAAGACAGAGGGGCTTGTTAGAGGGCCTCTTCGGCTCTCCTAGATCATTTCCAGAGTGCCCAGTAGGGTTGGCCCCTTGTACCAATCCAAATTGGTCGATCTCTTGATCATGTTGTCACCCTCAAGGCTAGAAATGGGGATAAATAGGATCTTGTCAGGGTTGTTGCCGACCTTCTTCAAATAAGCAGATACTTCCTTAGTAATTTCCTCAAATTGGGGCTTCGAATACTTGGGAGTGATGCCATCCATCTTGTTGCAGCACCAAATCATTTGTTTCACTCCAAGAGTAAAAACTAGGAGTGCATGCTCATGGGTCTGGCCCTCTTTGGAAATACCAGCTTCAAATCCACTAGTGGTCAAATCAATGATTAATACCACACAATCCGCATGTGATGTTCCCATAACCATGTTCTTTATGAAATCACAATGGCCAAGTGTAATTCTTTTGCTTCTGTATTGGAGATATACTCATCTTCATGCATGACAACATGAACACAACACTCTGGCGTCATCTGTGGCCTCTTCATCAAGTGCTCCAAGTTCTCCATAACTTCTTTAAGATAATGTAGAAGCTGGCGTTTCATTTTTACAGGCCACTTTTTTCAAACGAAAAAATGTTATCTTTGAATAGTATTTAAGCTTGTTCACACAATCACAGAGAGTTCACACCACCTATTTAAAAATTAAAAGCACTTTTAGCATTTGTTCACACACATTTTAAGTGCTTGTAGTGATTTATCGTATTACATGAAGCACATTTCGTAATATAAAAATATGTCTTGAAGAAGTCACGTGGAGTATTGTGAACCAATGTGGTTAACACATGTCAACACACCAAATTTTTAAAATGGTGGTTAGTTATGTATACAATAAGGTGAAAGTTATACAAGTGAGATAGGGCACCTTGAAATTGTTGATTATAAAAGATAAAATTTAGAGCTTCGTAAAGGTAGTGACCACACATATATTATTGATGTCTGAAATTTGTGATTTGTTATTGAATCTTCTCAGGCTTACCTTTCTCTCCATGTGCCATCTCCTTCTAGCACACTATGTTCTAGACCACTTGGAGGAATTTTTAAGCAAAATTTTTGCCAAAGATTTATGTGTGCTTAACTTAGGTTAGAAATGGTTTAAATTATAAAAAATATTACAAAAAATCATATTGCACATTTTTAGGCCTCGATTGGCACCTCTTTCTTCCAAAAATCATAGCTTGCAAGCTCTTTAGAGGAATAAAGCCTCGATGGGCAGAATGTTTGTAGAGAGAGATTTGTGATGCAGAGAGAGAGAGAGAGAGAGAGAGAGAGAGAGAGAGAGAGAGAGAGAGAGAGAGAGAGAGAGAGAGAGAGAGAGAGAGAGAGAGAGAGAGGCTCTTCCATTCTTGCGAAGTACAAACTTGTGCTTTTTTGGATCATTCTCGATTCCTAAGCAAACTTAGATTATCATTATTTGTTATTAATTGATTCGTAACATAATGACTCTTCCTACAAAATCCTAATTCATATGAGGTTGTTTGGAGGACTTCAATGACTATAGCAGATTTGTGATCAAATAATTTACAAAAAGTCATTGTGGTTAATAATAGCAAATTCTCATTTTGTGAGGATTTTAATGACTCTAGCAAATTTGTGATCATAGAGCTTATAAAAAATCCTTGTGGCGGTTGATAATAGAAATTCCCATTTGGAGGAGTTTGATGACTCTAGCAGATTCATGATCAAAGAATTTACAAAAAATCCATGTGTGGTTCCCAATGGAATTAAGGGGGAGCTCTCTATGCCTAGATGGATGCAACAAGAGATCCACCTTTGCAGTGGTTCTCACTCACAATCAAACCTATCTAGCATGAATCTATCAAGCAAGAAAGATTAAATGGCATATAAAATCTGTGGTTGATAATAGAATTTTTTTATAGTCTATGACTCCTTTGAATGAGTCCTCTCAGTTACTCCATTGTCACACATCAGAATGCTCCTTTGCTAATGGGGTGAAGGGAGAGCTCTCTATGCCTAGGTGGAGGCAACAATAGATCCACCTTTGTGTGGTGGTTCAAACCTATCTAGCATACATCTATCAAGCAAGCAAGATTCAATGGCATATAGGCAAGCAAGAAGAGGGATAAAGAAAGCTCACAACAAGTAAACTATTGCAAGGGAATGATTGTATATTTCTTATTACAAAAAATGACTTATATACAATTGACTAGTTTTTACACTAAGCCGAAGAAACTTAAAATGGTTAGACCTCTATTATTAGTCTTAAGTAACTATATATATGGAGTCTGTAGACTTTTCCTATTTGAAATGGTTCAACCTCTATTATTAGTCTTAAGTAACTATATATATGGAGTATGTAGAATTTTCTTATTTGAAGCATAGGGTAAGGATGCTTTATATGTTCCAGCATCGTCCGACAAAAGATAAGTGCCCATTTGCATGGGTAAGATGACAAAGTGCCTTATGGTAGGTCAGGTAGGTGAAACCATGTTAACCTACAGAGTGGTTAAATTTGAATGATAGCCATCATGTACAGGAGGTAGGTTAGCACACACATAGAGGAAGGTTCTGATTAGATATATAGACAAGGTGCCAAAGAACTAAATGGGATACATAATAACAAGCATGTAAGATTGTAAGAACAAACAAACATGTAAGAGCAAGAGTATTGAATTTAGTTAGTCTTTGGTTCACAATACATGTTAATATCTCTAGTTCATAATACATCCTCTTTCACTGGCATACAAGGAGGCTTTTATAGCCGAATCCTAAGGTGGCAAGTGCTGCTCTTTAATAGCTTATCATCACAAGCATAACCTCCTAGGTCCTTGAATGAGCATCTTTAAGTGGTGGCAAATTACCCCTAAGTGTGTGCAACTATGTGTATGGGTGATTTCCTATGCTAACACATAGTATCCTCCTGCTAGAACAATTGTGAGTTACATTTGCCAGTACAAGGTATATAATTTTAAATTATACAAGATAATCAAGTGCACATATAAGAGTATTACAGAGGGGATGAAATCTTGATAGTTTGGTAGTTTGCAGCGCTGAGGTAGACTTTAAGAGCATATGTTGATGAAGAGCATGAGCTTAGGCCATGAAAATATGTCTCGAAACACGAATGGGGCTTCTGTTAAGAATTGCATGTCAGTGGTTAGATCCAAATAGTCATGCTGAGGTGTTGTAGGAGATTGTCGTTGTTAGCTTGTTGCATCAAGTTTTTGGCAAGTAGTTGGTGCTCCATGTTGGCCGGGTATCACCATGCACAATTGGATGATATGGTTCAGCTATCATGCACTGTGGAGTATCGGTCACAAAGATGGCATTGTTGTTTGTAACACATGCTCTCCTTTTTTTTATGCTTGTGTGGATTCTTACAAATCCTTGATCTGTGATTTTGTTGAGGTATACCCTAGCATGTTAGATATGATAACTCTTGGGTTTAAGAGGTCCATTGTATCTACACAATCATGGAAAATTCATCATGGAGCATGAGTAGATAAGTCTTCTTGAGGCTCCTCTTGATTAGGCTTATCAGACGATTATAGTGGGGATCCATTAGATCTTAATACTGAGGTGAGTGTGAATGATGTAAAGTTAATTTACTTTTTGAAGTTGACATAAATTTAAATAATAGATACGAAAGAGTAGAGAATAATAGATACGAAAGAGTAGAGAATCGTATCTACATATATATTTTTGTTCAGAAAAATGAGAACAAATGTGAGCGAAATATAATTTATATTTAACTTCTGATTATGAATATAAGGAATAAAAATGCTTAACCATGATTAGAGGTCTAAGAAACTTACTTGAAAGGTGTTTGAGTCATCGTCTCTGAAAGATAAAAGTTATTTAGGAATATTTGAAAAATTATTTACTAAGCTATAAAGGATAGGAACTTACTTGCAAATGTCGAGCAACTTTGCTACAAAATACATCATTAAAAGGTCACAAATATCGTGAGTATATACGATATTTTAATTATGAAAAATAGAGGAACTTACTTGGGAGTGATGGAGTTATTCTGAAAAAGAAAAGTTATATGGTACCAAACAATTTAAATGTAGTTCAAGGATTCATACATCTCTAATTAATTAGTGTCAATTTTAAACACACAAAGCGATTAATGAATGGGTTGAATATGTACTCACATAATGTTCGAGAAGCACACCTACATGGTAAAATGTTAGATAAACAAATATAGATATATCTGATGCAATTAATAATCACAAATAAGAAAAAAATTACCTCAAGGTGTGATGAGTTGAAAATAAACAATAAAAGTGGGGTTCAAGTATCTCATCCAATGACTTATGAAATTTATTTGGATTTAAAAGGATATTGTTTGACCATTTTAAATTAAAGGATCGAGGAACAATAAATTAAGGTTTAATTGTAAATAATATACTCTCAAAATGCTTGAATATTTGAAATAAAAATATAAATAGAGAGAGTATAGTAAATACTTAGCTTAGATATCCTGTCGGTTGGCTGCAAAATAGTTGATCAGACAACACAAAATATGCATGCAATAATTTTATTAATTTACAACTAGTAAAGAGTAATCATAATGAAGACTTAGCTCATGATTTGTAGTGTGGCTGAGTCTCGATGTGGGGATGAAGCAACGTTTCATGTCATTGCTCCAAAAAACTGTCCATCTAAAAATTCTTCAAGAGGATTGTTAAAAACAAAATATGCACTTTTCAAAGCTTTAATTATATATACATAGATTATCAAACATTAAGCACTAATGCTTAATTAAGGTGCCTTACTGCTATGCACTTGGCCGAAAAATAATAGAAGACAAGGTTTTAACCAAAAAAACTTTAACTAGAGTTTTATTACAGAGATAAAAAATAAGTTTTAATTAAAGCTTTCAATCCTTCTAGATAAGCTTCCATGACAGTCTCATACCCTGGCAATGAGAAGATAAAAGCTGATTTGATGTCGGGAACATGTTCTGTTGTTGCTGGGATTTTAATGTGAGCATTTAGCTGGTTCACCACACTTTGTTGTCTTGTGTGCAAGCCTCGATGAGACTTCCACTTTCAAACAAGGACTTTAGATCAGTATAACAGACCTCCTAAAGGTAGAATAGGTAGATGGGATATGATATAAGGTATATATATATATAAGTTTTTTATTTTAAAATTATTTTAATAGACCCTTAAGGCTTCAAATCCCTCAATGGGTTGGAAAAGAAACTCGTGACCAACTTGAAGGAAAAGGTGAAAAAGAAGGCGCCCAGCGCCATCGAGATTTTAAAAAAAAGAAAAATAAAAATAAAATTAAGAATAAACCATCTTTCCTCCTGAATTTTGCGTTCACTGTGCTACCGCTAATAGGAAAGAGAAGCTATAAATATATATATATTATTTAAAGCCTTTTATATAAAGCATTATCAAAGCTTTAATAAAAGCTTAAGAAATCTCTTTAACTAAAGCTAAAGAGTATAGCTTTAATAAAAGCTTAATAAATTTTTGTGAGAATATTCTTGCGCAGTCTTTTGTCTAATAAAGCATGTACTAATTAAAGCTTATTTATATTTTAAACTATTTAAAGCTTGTATATATATAATATATATATATATATATATATATATATTCGGAGAAACAGGAATATATTAAGAGAGGAGGAATTTACAACGACCCATGAGGATAGTCCATGGGGGGACCCATAAAACAACTAAGCCAATAGGTGGCTTTAGCTACAATCCAAAAGCTCTCAAAGTTGAATATACATATCTGAACAGGAAAGGGATTGCTAAGAATAACATAGAACCAGTGGACTGGGGATGAACCACCTATGTACAAAGCAAAGGACATGTATGAAAAGGTGTGCTCCACCGTGTGTCCCCCCTCTGGTTTATTCAGTGTGGAGACCGTTTCTCATCACTTTTACACATTACCCTGACACTGATGAACAGTTCCTAAAAGTGCTTAATGATGCCTTCGGGAAGACTAGAAACTTCTCGCTCAGCTGGAAAGAAGTTCTGTTAGGGGAATGTCGACAGTTCGACCCCCTAATCTGGCAGTCTGTCAGATGTCTCCTATTGTGGCATGTCTGGAAACAAAGGAATGAAGCCCTCTTTGGCATTAAAACTAATCACAACTTCTTTTTATTTCTTGACAGCATTCTCAAGCTGACAAAGCAAGTCCAGCCTAGAGGTGAAAGTTCGGAAGCTGGTCGCTGGCAGGATCAACCGTGGAGAAAGTGGAGGAAAGTGCTGAATTCTTCTAACTCCAACACTAGGGCAAGCATGTGTTAAGGCCTGGAAAAGGAATGCTTCAGCAGGCTTCATTATGGAAGCTTGTATATATTAATAAGCTTGCCTCTCCAACAGGAATAGGAATTGAAGGGAGAAGTAAAAATTTCAATCCCACGCTAATTTATGGTTGATCATAATTAATGGGGTATGCTCGTCTCGAAATTTGGAGTGAATTGTAGCCAGTGTATATATATATATATATGTATATATATATAAATATAAATCTTTAACAGGGCTAAAAGCCCCTCGCCACGTGTCCACTTTTTTTTTTTTAAAAGCATTCCTTGGGCCCTCATCACCTGCAAACGGCAGATGGCAGAAGCTTCACCTACAAATGGCACTATTATGGCAGATGCTTTTATTTTGAACATTTCAAATTTCAAACTCATCCAGCTCATTTTCTAACCGCTCATTTTCTCTCTCTATCTTCCCGTCTGTGTGTCATCAATACAGGCCTTGTGGCCTGCGGTGGAATTGCTTGAGGCGGCATCAACAAGCTCTCTGTCTTCTTATCGGTGAGCAGCATCAACAGCAGGCCCTCCGTCTCCTTTTGATGTTGCTAATGGTGTTGCGCGAGCTTAAATATTGATTGCGAGCAGAGAGAGAAGAGAGCCTTCGCTCGAACAAAGTGAAGACGAGACGGAGGGTCTCCCCCCACTCCCTCCCCTCCCCCTCTCTCCTTGCATTTGAAACTTGGAGCTGCTGGAAGCGGGGACGGCTGCCGGCTACCTCCTCCTCATGCTGGTGACGGCGACAACTTCCTCTCCGTCCTTGCCGGCCTCGCCATCGGCTTCTTCGTCTTCCACGTCAACCACCTCAGATCATCATCGTCGTTCACACGCGTCCAAGTAAGTCTCTTTTCTGGCGAGCCTCCCCCCGCTCCCCCCCCTCTCTCGCCTACTTCTTGCACTCGGCTGCCGGCTACCTCCTCAGATGGCGGCGTCCTTGTCGAGGTGATGTGGTCGGCGCGCTGGAGCTCATGACGCCTGGAAGCCCAAAGGCAGAGTCGAGGCATGGAGATGATGAGGGATCTTGGTCGGCGCGCTGGAGCCTATGACGGTTGGTTGGTGCTGAAGCCCAAAGGCAGAGTCAAGGCATGGAGATGACGAGGGATGGCGAAACTTGGAGGAAGAAGGCCAGGGGGGAAGGCCGAGAACCTTCAGCTCACAGTTGGATTAATGGGCGCCCACCAACAGACTCTGAGCGAGCTAAAAATAGGGCGCCCACCAAAAGACTCTGAGCGAGCTAAAAACCACTAAAATTCTCAAAAAATGAAGGGTTTCTCTGCACTTAATTAGGGTCGTGCCTAGAAGGACAAGCTGAGTGAAGAAAAACAAGAACGGCAAGCAGAAGCTTTTGGGCAGACAGAGCCAATGGTGGCATGGCAGGTTCTCAACCTGATAAAACCCATTGCATCTCTAAAGAAACTCTCTGTGTCTTTGCACCTAGCTCCTGATTTCCCAGATTATGCAAAGGGAGATGATAAGCGTCTGCTCTGCAGACAACTTTGAATGTGATTGGCAATGCTCTTAAGTTCACTAAGGACGACACGCAAGACTCCTTCCATGCATTCTGGTATCTTGCCCTCTACTTCAAGCTCATGTTGAACTGCTCTCTCGCACAGGGAAGAAGTTCCCAGCCAACTTCAAGCTCATGTTGAACTGTGCTCTCTGGCACAGGGAAGAAGTTCCTATATAACTACACTTATGGAATTGTGTACTGTGAAGAGACTCTGTGAACGAAGAGCAGAAGAGGACTCAAGCCCAAGGAATGCAAGTCTTCAATCAAATTTTGAATTTCAATCAAAGTTAGGTGGCAGTCCAGTAGCGTGAAACATTAAAGAGGGACAGATAGATTATCGTTTCATGGGCTCCTGCTAAAAGAGAGCCATTTTGAGAGAGAGAGAGAGAGTCGTTTTTCCACGGGATGCGCATCTGTCATGAGAATATATTTTAATTCCTCTAAAAAAATATTATTTATCCCCTCTTGAGTAATTTGGGGACGCCTAGGTTACTCTTGCGTCATGCCGGCTAGGTTAATATCATGGGTGACACCACTGTAAATATTAATACGTGCGGTATATGACGTATGTTTGGGGCCATCTATGATTATTTCAGTTAGGTTCGTATGGCAAGGTGATTCTTCGGGTACTTATGTCTGGTAGTCATGAGTTGGTTATGATTTGTGCCTGTTTAATATTTGTGAGATTAATTTAATTATTAATTGGGCTTATATTTTCAGGTGATGAAGACTACGGAAATTGAAGAGTTTACTTTGGAAGAAATGTTTTGGTTCATCATATTTAATTTTTGGCAAGCATAATAGCTTGCAACCTTAGAAAATGATTTTTCCATTTTAAACTTTAAAAAAGATACATTTATAATATGGAATTTATTAAAGCCTATGACTTTACCCTAGTCCCAATATTTGATACTCTATTTTTGTAAAAGAAGAGTGCCGTGCTCTCTAAAAGCACATTTTGTATATTTTGGGGTTATGGCCTATTTTTGGTGGAAAGAAAGCTAATAAAGAAATACTCTTGTGTGGGGGAAGGCCACACACAAGAGGGGGGAAGATTGCACCCAGTACGGTCTATTGAGCTAAGTATTTTAATTTTGTTAAGTGTTTGAATTTCAATTAATTTGATTTAGTTGAAGCTTGCAAAGCATTGGTTTTTATGGTTGAATCAATTCTTGTGAATTCTGTACTCTTCCACAATCTATCCTAGAGTAAGATTCTAGTTGCAGTGGTATCAGAGCTTGGGCTAGGAGATTTGTGGAGAATGTAGGAAAGGGCTTCATCTTCTCAAAAATCAAAAAAGTGCAGGAATTTATCCATTGGACAGAAGGGTGCTTTATAGGTCTTTACCCAAAGGTCAAAAATTCAAAACTAGATCTACTCATCACAAACCCACTCACCACCCTGCAAAACCACGCTTCTCTATCAAAAAGTGGTTTTTCTAAATACTCAGAGAAATCAAAATCTGACCGCATGGATAAAATCCTCATAGCCAGAAACCTCACATGATTTTCTCAAAAATCAGAAAGCTTTAAGCACTAGCAAATCTATAATGGACGGAGCATGTTTATCTGTGAAAAAGCCATTAAAAAAAATCACAAAAACTATGAGGAAAATAGGCGCAACGCGGCAGCGGCTTGTCGGCGCAAATCGTCATTTGGGTTTAATTTAAAAAAATTATACAAAGCCTTAATCTCCATAAGCTTAATCAACTCTTAATCTAATCTTACTTTTTCCAAGCCCCATGCAAGTCACATCACCTTTTTGAGCTTTTACTCCTCCTATTTTCAAATTTGAAGAGAAATTCAAAAAGGTTTCCTATTTTGAAATTTTTGGGTGCAGAAAAGTGATTTACAGGTTTTTAAAGGCTTAAAAATTACTTAGAAAAGGTCAGAAAATTCCAAAATCATTTCTGAAAAATTCTAAAAAATTTCAAAAAATATTACAGAGATTGGGCAAGGTTTACAGGACTGTTTCAGTAGGTTTCAAAGTGCAAAAAAATTATTTCATCAACAATTCGACTAGCCCAAGTCTCGTAAATCACGCGGAATCGCTCGGGACTTGTTTGAAGCAACGAGGATTCAATTCAGCCATTGAACAACGTCTTTGTTCAGCTTCAACCAAGATCAAATTGCAGGAGAAAAACAAGATAAGTACTTACATTTGCTTTATTTATTTACATCAAATAAAATAAAATTTTATTTATCTACATCATTTACACAAGCACTATGGCAGATTTTCCTATCTCGCCACCATCAATTCAAGAGCAACTTCTTTCTTTACAACATCAAATTGTAGAAGAGAGAGAGAAGCGTATTGAATTGGAGAGACAGCTCACGAGTCATAGACGCAAGCGTGACTTTTCGCTATCTTTTGATGACGAAGATGACACTATCCAAAGGGCTGTAAATGCTACATTGCAAGCACAAAGGTCACAAAAAGAATCCAATATTAGTCGGAAAGCTTTTATATTTCAAAATTATGACGGAAAGAAGGATGCTAGGGTCATTCTAGCTTGGCATAGTTAACTAGATGACTACTTTTCAAGAGAAAAATTTTCAGAGAGTGATAAGATTAAATGTGCAGTCAATCATTTAGTAGACAGCGCAGCTTTATGGTGGAGTGTAATAAAGCAAGGTCGTGACAAGCCAGATTCTTGGAAAAGATTTCAAGGAAAAGATTTCAACGGCTCGTTAAAAAGTACTTTTTACCCTCACAATTCAAGTCTAAAGTTAGGCACCAATGGGACACTTTGCATCAACTGGAAAAGGAAACTGTCACAGTATGTAGAAAAATTATGGAATACTTTATTACAGGTGCAGGTTGTGGAGAGAAGGACCAAAAGAGGAAATTCATTTCGGTCCTTAGATCTACCATTAGGGCCGATGTGAATATGTTTCGACCTCATTCACTATCTACTGCAATATCTTTGGCAACTAATTCCGAACGCAAAAATGATTTTCCTAAAGAGATTAAAGCACATGAGGGTACTTCTTCTAAACCATTTACTAAATCTTTTTATGCTCCAAACAAGATGTATAAACCAGGTTATGACAAAGGCAAGGACGAGGTTAAAGGCAACATGAGTACCAACAAGAAAGTCAATGGTGGAAAACCGAAGGCACCTCCTATCAAATGTTTCAAGTGCCACAAAGAAGGACACATAGCCCCGAATTGTCCGGAGCGTACTAAGAGTTTGACACCAGTAGCAGTCAGCAACCGCTCGAGTCAATATGATTGAAGAAGATGACAATGAAGAAGAATCATTCAAGCAAGAGGGTAATTCCGATCCAGACTAATCAGAACAAGAAGATAAACCTCATGTTCATTCTTTGCTTAAAATAAAAGGAACAATAAATGGACATGAAGTTGTTATTTTGCATGATGATGGTAGTACACATGATTTCATTTCTGAAAAGGCACTTAGAGCATTAAATCTTCATTCTTCACCTACGCACTATAAAGTCAAAGCAGCATTTACTGGAACAAAGTATAATTGCATGCAAGAGGTGAAAGGTTTGGATTTATGCATCAAGCCCTTAAGAGAAAAGAGGGATTTCTTAGTTGCACCTTTACAAGGGGTAGATATAATTTTGGGTATGCCTTGGAGACACATGTACAACCCTATTATAGACTATGACACTCATAGCATTTGTCTAAGGAAGGACAATGAAAATATTTTCCTCCGGAGAAATGAGTCCTTTGTTGAGTCACACTCAAGCAAAGAGAGCTCTAAGAAAAAGAGACAAGACTTATATGGTATGGGTTAACCAGCTTGATGCTGAGTCTGACACATCCAAAAGTCCAAAGTTTGATCTTTTTATCTCTAAATTTAGTGACTGTTTTATGGAAGATCTACCTCTAGGATTACCTAAGTCTAGGCTTGAGGATCATAGTATTGACTTATTACCTGGAAATTCTCCGCCTTGTAAAGCTCCCTATAGAGTCCACAATTTAGAGCAAAAAGAAATCCAAAACCAAATCGAAGACTTGCTAGAGAGAGGCCTTATTCGACCTAGTAGTTCACCTTTTGGAGCTCCAGACCTTCTTGTTAAGAAGAAGAACGGAACTTTCCGAATGTGTGTAGACTATCGTGCATTGAATAAGATTACTGTCAAGAACAGATATCCTATTCCTAGGGTAGGTGATCTTCTTGACAAGCTTAGAGGATCAAAGGTCTTTAGCAAGATTGACCTAAAGTCTGGATATCATCAAGTTCGCATGACTGAATCTGACATATTCAAGACTGCATTTAGAACCCAAACTGGTCATTATGAGTTTTTGGTTATGCCATTTAGTTTGACCAATGCTCCAGCTACTTTTAGCCGTATGATGAATCTCATATTCCTTAAGTTTCAAAGTTTTGTTATAGTGTTCTTTGATGACATTCTTGTTTTCAGCAAGGATCGACAAGAGCATGAACAACACTTGGAACAAGTGTTCAACCTTTTTGAGAGAAAATGAATTGTATGTCAATCCTGAAAAGAGTTCTTTCTTTCAAAAAGACATTGAATACTTAGGTCATATAGTGTCGGCTGAAGGGATTCGTGTAGATCCTAAGAAAATTGAGTGTATAGCTTCTTGGCCTAAGCCTAGGAACATACATGACCTTAGATCTTTTCTTGGCCTATGTAGTTATTATAGGAAGTTCGTCAAGAATTTTGCTTGTATTGCTCATCCTTTGATTGAACTCCTTAAGAAAGCTACAAATTTCAATTGGACTGAAAAGCAAGATAAATCTTTTGCAACACTCAAGAATGCTTTAACACAAGCACCAGTTCTTACACTACCTGATTTTCAAAGACCATTCTTTATAGTAGTGACTGATGCTAGTGGCAAAGGATTTGGAGCTGTTCTTATGCAAGACAACCATCCTATTGCTATCAGAGTAGAAAGCTTAAGCCTGCAGAGTAAAATTATAACACATATGACAAGGAATTAGCAGCAGTAGTGCATGCTTTGAAAATCTGGAAGCATTACCTAATGGGTTCTGAATTTCTTATCAAGACGGATCAACAAAGCATTAGGCATTTGCTTTCGCAACCCCTTATTTCAGATAGGCACATCAAATGGGCATCTTTCATTCAAAGTTTCCAACCTATGATTCAATACCAACCTGGAAAAGAAAATGTTATTGTCGATGCTTTGAGTCGAAGACCAAATATCAACAACATTTCCATTATTGAAAGTGAACCATTTGTACTTATGAAAGAAACTTATGAAGTTGATCCAGATTTTTTTGAAATATGGATCAAATTGCGTGAAAACAATTGGACACCTCAAGGAAGTTATTCTCATAATGATGGCTATCTTTTCTTTGAGAAAAGATTGTGTGTTACTCAACCTTATAGACAACTTGTCTTGGAAGAGATGCACCAACCACCATTTGTGGGACATAGAGGAGTTTCTGCAACACTTCAAGTAGTTCTCGAGAATTCTTTTGGCCTCATTTGAAGAATGATGTAGCTAAATTTGTAGCTGAATGTAACATTTGCCAAGCAATTAAAAGCTACAAAGGCAAAGCTTTAGGATTGCTTATGCCTCTACCCATTCCTGATAGACCATGGGAACAAGTGTCTATGGACTTCATTACTGGTTTTCCTACTACGTCCAGTTATGGACAATAGTGGACAGGTTTAGTAAGCAAGCCTATTTCATTCCATGTAAAAAGACACTAACTTCTCAGCAAGCTGTGAACATATTTGTCAAGCAAATCTTTGTTCATCATGGACTACCCAAAGTGATAGTTTCTGATAGAGATTCTAAATTTTGTAGTCACTTTTGGGTTGCTCTTTTCTCAAACTTAGGCACTAAGTTAGATTTTTCCACGGCTTTCCATCTGGAATCGAATGGACAGACCGAAGTCACAAATAGCACTATCCTAGATATGCTTAGAGCCTATGTTTCGCAGCAACCTAGTGTATGGGATAAGTACATACACCTACTTCAATTTGCTTATAATAATACTCCTCATACTGCTACTGGTCGAGCACCATTTGAGATTATCTATGATAGAGCTTTGCCTATTCCGGCTACTAGACTCTCCCATAAGATTAAAGCTACTGACCAATATGTTAGAGACTTTGATCGCATTTTATCTGAAGTGCGTGATTGTATTACAAGAGCTCAAGAGAAGTATACATCTTAAGCAAATTAGGAAGCGTAAAGATTTTTCATTTCAAGAAGGTGATTATGTACTTTTGAGAATTAAAAAACGGCGATTAAAGAGTGTGGAAAAATTCCCTGCAGTTAAGCTAGCGCCTAGATATTATGGGCCATTTAAAATCCTTCAAAAGATTAATGATGTGGCCTATAGACTAGAGCTTCCATCTAAATGGAATATCCATAATTCTTTTCATATCCATCTCTTGAAACCCTTTCGAGGAACACTTCCTACTCACCCAACATATGAGGAACCACCTCTTATTGAAGGAGAGGAAGAAGTCTTAGTTCCTGATGCTATCATTGATCAAGAGATAACAACAACAAGAACAGGTAATCAATACTTCAAGTATCTTTTGACTTTCAAGAATCATCCTCAAGAAGATGCTAAATGGATGCCTGAGAGATTCTTCCGAGTTTACCCTGAAATTCTTCATTCGTTTCAAACCCAGCAAATCCGCAATTGAGGACAATTGCAAACTCAAGCAAGAGGGATGTCATGAGAATATATTTTAAGTCCTCTAGAAAAATATTATTTATCCCCTCTTGAGTAATTTGGGGACGCCTAGGTTACTCTTGCATCATGCCGGCTAGGTTAATATCGTGGGTGACACCACTATAAATATTAATACGTGCGGTATATGACGTATGTTTGGGGCCATCTATGATTATTTCAGTTAGGTTCGTATGGCAAGGTGATTCTTCGGGTACTTATGTCTGGTAGTCATGAGTTGGTTATGATTTGTGCCTGTTTAATATTTGTGAGATTAATTTAATTATTAATTGGGCTTATATTTTCAGGCGATGAAGACTATGGAAATTGAAGAGTTTACTTTGGAAGAAATGTTTTGGTTCATCATATTTAATTTTTGGCAAGCATAATAGCTTGCAACCTTAGAAAATGATTTTTCCATTTTGAACTTTAAAAAAGATACATTTATAATATGGAATTTATTAAAGCCTATGACTTTACCCTAGTTCCAATATTTGATACTCTATTTTTGTAAAAGAAGAGTGCCGTGCTCTCTAAAAGCACATTTTGTATATTTTGGGGTTATGGCCTATTTTTGGTGGAAAGAAATCTAAGAAATACTCTTGTGTGGGGGAAGGCCACGCACAAGAGGGGGGAAGATTGCACCCAGCACGGTCTATTGAGCTAAGTATTTTAATTTTGTTAAGTGTTTGAATTTCAATTAATTTGATTTAGTTGAAGCTTGCAAAGCATTGGTTTTTATGGTTGAATCAATTCTTGTGAATTCTGTACTCTTCCACAATCTATCCTAGAGTAAGATTCTGGTTGCAGCATCGTTTTGAGAGAAGCAAGATACACACACACAATTACCTTACGCCAGAGCTTGAACTCCCGGAAGATCGATGAGGCCTTTCTTGCTCAGGTTTGCAGCAGTGAGCTCTCTGCACAGACCAGAGAGAAGGAGATGGGCAACTACGCTCACCACACACAATTACCTTGCGCCAGAGCTTGCCACCTGTCTTGCTATGAAACTTGCTATGCTCGCCACACACAATCTTCTCGCGCTAGAGCTTTCCACCTTTCTTGCTACACCCATGCTTGGGAGTGTGTTTTCGAAATGGAGAAGGAGGAGAATCAGATAAAAGGAGAGGTGTGCAAAAGAGGCTGTAAGAGCAGATGGAGCCATTGAGGTGAGCATGCAATTTGACTTTTGGCACAGAGCGACACCATGCATCCATAAGCAACGGGAATTTGCAAAATGGATCTCTCTACCTCAACGTCTTCCTGGAGTACATGGAGGGAGGCAGCATCGCTTTCTTATCATCGTTTGCAGCCTAATAGGAACAACGACTCTATCATAACACTATAGCAAATAAGAGGTGGCGCAAGAGTATAGAAAAGAGGAGGCATCATGGCTTCACGCTGCAGCAAGGGAAGCAGAGAGCAGTAAGGGGTGGTGGTGCAGTTGGTTATCATAGCTCTACAACAAGGGGAGGAGGCGGTTGACGATGTTACATCCTATAGAAGATTGGAGAGGGTGACAAGGTAAGCAAACGACCATTTAAAGGGTTCTTTCTAGATCATCTTCCCTCCCCAAGCGCAAGCATGTGTTCCATCCGATTTGCATAGACATGTGGTTGGAGTTGCACATGACGTGCCCACTGTGCCAACGGAGTTTGGTGAATTCTGACAAGTGGTCGGTTTTGTTCTGATGCGATGGCTCGAGAAAGGGGGTGTCAGTGTCAACACATTGCATAAAAATTTTTTCATTACATAAAAATTTTCAAAACAAAGTTTGTGATAATTGCCTTCCATGCAGGGATGAAAATCATGTAGAGTGTGGTGCTTTCTATTCCCCCCTCTCTCACACACAAATACACACACATAGGCGGGCACACACACACACAAGGCAGTTGCGTTAGTTTTTCATGAGAGTTGCTCTCTTACTCCCTCCTTTGTGTGTATCTGTGTGTGTGTGTATTTGTGTATGTGTGTGTGTGTGTATACATTTCGATGTATGTATGTATGTATATGTGTGTGTACGTGTATGTGTTTATATATATATATATATATATATATATATATATATATATATATATATATATATATAATCAATTCATCACTTGAGGCAGCACAATTGCTCACAATAGTTTGTGAAAATTGCCACTTGAAGGCAACACACCTTTACTTTGTGCAGATCACCACTTGGGGCAGCACACCTTTACTTCGTGTGCAGATTGTCACTTGGAGGCAACACACTTTCTCTGTGTAGATTGTCACTTGAGGCAACACACTTTTACTTTGTGTCGATTCGCTCTGCATGAGGCAACATGATTTTTATTTGAAATTTATAAACTGAGGATAGTTGCTCCTCAACCTCGAGTGAGGCATGTTAGGAGAATATTATTTAAATGATTATTTGAATGGTGAATGCTATATGCATATAATTCGTGTGATGGTTTTTGATAAGCAGATTAGTGGTGGTGGCAGAGCTAGCGTCGGAGTGGATGACTCTCCACCAATTTTTGTATAATTGCCATACCCATTTTGGCAATGTGCACGGCTATAAATTATTTGGACTATTTGCTTAGACTACCTCTTTAGTTTAATTTAATTGGACCATTTTAGAGTAGTCAGTTTATTTGAATCATTGTAATACTCTAACCTAGGGTTAATAATTGGATGCATGCATGAAGCATGCAACTTTCCTATTCCTAAGGAAAAAAGTAATCTTATCTTAAAATAAAATTCTC
The DNA here is from genome assembly GCF_041138505.1 of Cibotium barometz. NCBI lineage: Eukaryota > Viridiplantae > Streptophyta > Polypodiopsida > Cyatheales > Cibotiaceae > Cibotium > Cibotium barometz. The sequence goes on along the minus strand of NC_141079.1, from coordinate 32,668,703 downwards.
CAAAGTAGTATATTTTTACGTATGATTGAATTTAGCGAAACGGCCCATGATAGATTGTAGATTGACACTATTCCCGTAATTTTAAGTATGAACTCAACTATATTCTAGCAAAAGACTAGAGAGTTATAGGTGCTACAAGAAGTTGCAGACATGTACCTACATACAAGGAGGCAGCACAGAAAATGTCTATAGAGAGTACTTGCTTATTTTACTGTTTTTCATGTATAGTTTAATTATTTTATGAGAGAGAGAGAGAGAGAGCTCTATTAAACATGATTTGTAAGAATTGTAAGTTCCTTGGATGAAGCTTTCCTTTCTTTCCTATATTCTCTTTTCTCCTTCAATCTGATGATGTCTCCTCTCTATTAAAGAATTTGATTGTACCTGATTCCTTCATATCTTAATAAATCATTGAAATAGTCATGTCCTTTCTTTCCTATTTTCTCTTTTCTCCTTCGATCTGATGATGTCTCCTCTCTATTAAAGAATTTGATTGTACCTGATTCCTTCATATCTTAATAAATCATTGAAATAATCATGTATGAGATTGGGTTTCACATATGAGGGGCCAAATTGGACCTAATATGGTGTTTATATCTCAATGCTTTATTTTCTTACAAATTATTATTTGAATGAAAATTTGATTAATTTGATTTCAATTTGCTCCACTCTGCAACACACATGCTGAGGGGTCCACTTTGGCCCAACCTCTAGTAGTCAACCTTATGCAAATTTGACCATATCTACAGGCATCATCGCACAAAAGTTGTCTTCATAGTAACAAGGGTGCAAGGCCTAGTAAAGTTGATTTAGAGAATCGGGATGGACTAAGGACAAAGAAAAAACCCCAAAATTGAAGAAGTAGAGCGGCATGTCAGGAACCAAGTTTCCAAGATGGTGTAGGAAGCACATGTGGCGAGGTTTCGAATGCTAAAAAATCTCCCTTGCCAAGGATGGTGGTAGTAGATAGTCCGAAGGCCATTCAATTACAAAAAAGAAATAATATGAAAGAACCAGAAAGGATTCAAGTAATTGGTGGAATTTCAAGCCAATAGCAGTAAGGTATATGCAATACAATGTGGATAAGTAGAGTGAGTTCCGAAATATGATGACGCAATCCTAGAGGTCACAGTAAAATTTTGTCTAGCATCCTTATAGATGGAGGATCTAGAGTCAATGTGTTGTTAGAAGAAATGGCCCATAGATTAGGCATCAGAGATGGAGCTGTACCTTTGCTGCGTCAAAATGGTAAATCAACAAGGAGAGTTATGCTAGTAGGCATCATCCCCATAACCAACAAATGAGTGTGGTTGAATTTGAATTTATGGTATCCTTTGTGATACTCTAGGCAAAGGAAAACTCCGAAGCATGTTCGATGCTACTTGGCCGACTATGGCTACACCATGGGAAGATCCACCCACAACTGGGAAACAAACCGGCTCACCATCCGCAAAAAGGAAGAAAAAGTCAAAGAGTCTATGTTCTCGAAAGGCAAAGTGGATCCGTCGGTCCGATCACTCTATGGAGAAGGACTTAATTGGTTGGAGGGAGTGGAAGACGATGAGGTAGAGAAAAATTTATGGGAGAAGGAATTAACTAGCTAGAAGGACTTAACTGGCTAGAAGGAGTGGAAGACGATGAGGAGGCACTTAAGTCCTTCTCCACTCTATGGAGAAGGACTTAGCTGGTTGAAAGGAATAGAAGCCGATGAGGAAGAGAAAATCTTATTGGAGACTCCATATTTAGTTTCCTTATTTTAGGTGGATGTGGAACGGATTGTTTCCCAATATGTGCCAGATTTGATGGCAGTATAACCAATCCTTGGTGACATCGATGTGGTGAAGGAAGGCATACTGGTAAATCCAGAGGATAGGGTCAAGAAGGTTCTTCAAGAAACAAAACAAGTTGAAGTTTTGAAAGAGTCTGATTTCCTTGTTTGATGTGGACTGTTTCCCAATAGTCGGATGTGATGGCAATACAACCAGTCCTAATGACATCGATGGAGGAAGGCAATACAACTAGTCCTGGTGACAATGATGAAGGCATGCATACTGGTAAATCCTGAGGATACAGTCAAGTAGGTTCTTCCCTAAATAGAACAAGTTGAAGTTCTAGAAAAGATCATCGGTAATTGCCTCAGAAGAAGAGCATGAAAAGGACATGCATAAAAGTGGTGGGATAAAAGAAGATGAATTGTTCAAAATGAACTTGGGAGATGCTCAGAATCCTTGGTCCGAGTAAGTGCCAAGTTCATAGAAAAATGGAGGTAGATATTGCACGAATTGTTTGAAATGAACTTGGGAGATGATTAGAATCCTTGGAGGTCTGAGTAAGTGTAAAATAATAGAAGAATGGATGCAAAAATTGCAAGAAGTGTTGTCTGGATGTAAAGATGTGTTTAAGCTATATAGACATGAAGGGTATTGATCCTATTTTTAATCAATATAAAGTCAATCTTAAGGAAGATGCAGTTCCTTGTTGCTGACAACAGAGGTACCGAATGAATCTGAATTATGTCTGCCAAGTTAAAGAAGAGTATGATAAGCTACTGAAAAGTAGGTTTCATTTAACCCATTGACAAAACTAATTAGGTGTTTCCAATTGTCATCATCGTCAAGAAAATGGGAAGTGAGGGTATGTGTGGACTACAAGAAACTGAATGTAGCTACTATCATAGATCTCTTTCCATTACCCTCCTTTACAAATTCTCTTTTAGATGTTGGTGGTGGTCATGAAATGTCCTCATTTTTGGATGGATTTAGTGGTTACAATCAAGTGCAAGTGGCACCTAAAGACAAATAAAAACAGCTTTTGTCACAAAATGGAGCGATGTTTGCCTTGAATGTTATGACATTGGGATTGAAGAATGCACCCGCTCAAGAAATATTTTATGAATATCTCATAACATTCATGAGGGTATTCATGGATGATTTTAGTGTGTTTAGGAAGCATTCAAACCACCTTCATCATTTGACATTGTGTCTAGAGAGGTGCCAAGAAACCTGATTGAGCCTCAATCCGAAAAAATGTGCCTTTGCAATTAGCAGTGGATCCCCCAAAAGGTGATCATCATGATCAGACCTAAAGCTCCACGCAACATCAAAGAATTTGGTAGGTTTCTTGGGTAAATCAAATGGAACACAAGGTTCCTTTGTTATCTGCTGGCACATGTGGCATATTCATTGTACATACTCACCAAGAAGAATGCTCAGTACATACAGAACGATAAATGTGAGTAGACATTCCGACATCTCAAAATGATGTTAGCAGCAACACGAATACTAAAACCTCCAGATTAGGAGAGGTTATTTCATGTTATAATGGATGCATCAGATGTTGCAATTAGAAGTGCATTAATGCAGTGAACTAAAGAGGGACGATTTTGGATGTTACAATAAGAAGTGCATTAATGCAGTGAATGAAAGGAGGATAAAGTTTGCCCAATTTATTATGCGGTAGAAAAGAATTACTCTCCACAACAGAGAGAGAAGCCCTGGGCATGATTTATTCAGTTAATAAGTTCATGAATTATCTTTTGTGGGCAATTGTTTTGTTTTCCATGGTGATCACATTGGTTCATCTAGTGAGCAAGCCTAATCTCACTAGTAAAATGGCAAGATGGATGTTATTATTACAAAAGGAGTTTGAGTTTACCATAGAACATAGGTCTGGAAGTTTGCATGTAGTTACAGATTTTCTATCCCAAATAGAGTCAAGAAAACCACTGGGATGGAGTACCAAATCAATTTTTGAATGTAGAGATGTTATTCTAGATGTTCCAACCAAACACCTGGTATGATGAAATGCCAATATTCTTGGAAAATGGAGCATTTCAAGTGGAAATGACTAGAGATCACCGGAAGAGGTTGGCGCTCCATAAAGAAAGTTGCAGCACATCAAGGTGTAAGTGGAGGAAAATTTCCTAGAGAGATTATAGGCTGGAAGCTATTTCAAGCAGGATTATAGTGGGCCCACAATGTTAAAAGATGCTTGGTAGTTTGCCAAAGCCTATGACTTTTGCCACCACTTGTTAGGACAACCGAATGTTATAGACAGAATGTCGCATAATCCGAAATTTCCACTAGAAGCATTTCAAAAATGGGGATTGGGCTTTGTAGGACCTTTCAAGTCCCCAACTCAAAGAACCAAAAATAAATACATTTTGATGGTGCACAAAGTGGGTTGAAGCTAAAGCTCTCAAAGATAACAAGGTTACATTAGTAGTAAAATTCTTGTAATGAAATGGTAATGACTAGAATTGGTTGTCCAATTGAACTAGTCTCGGTGATCAATTTGGGCATTTCTTGAATGAGGTCATCAAGAGTCTCATGGTGCACAGAGTGTGGTGAAGCCAAAGCTCTCAGAGATAACAAGGCTACGTCAGTAGGCAAAGTTGTTATATGAAACGATAATGATAAGATTTAGCTATCCAATTAAAGTGGTCTTAGTGATCAAGGTGGACATTTCTTGAATGAGGTCATCAAGGGTCTCATAGAGTATCATATGATAATTCACAAAAAATCCACAGTGTATTATTCCATAGGCGAGTGGTCTGGATGAATCCACAAACCAAGTATTGCAAAAAATCTTGAAGAAGTTAGACAAATTGAGATCAAAAGTTATATTCGGCATTACGGGCATTTCGGACAACTTGTAAAGTGGCAATAGGTCATACTCCTTTTTCATAAGTGTATGGTCTAAAAGTAGTTGTGCAGATGGAATTCATCATTCCCGGTTTCTGGATAGCAGTTCATAGACTTTTTTTTGGAGGAATTAGTCATGCATTATCTTGAGCAATTGCTGGCATTAGGGGAGAAGAGACTTCAAATAGCTGGAATGTTGACTTCATCCAGAGGTGCTGAAGCTCTTTGTAGACTAGAATACAAAGTTCAATATTTTTTATGTGGGCGATCTAGTATTCAATTCCATAATGGGTCCGCATCATCTGAGTAATCTTAAGCTAAGGTGGATTGGACCTTACTAGATATGCATAAAATTTGGTATGGGCACATTTGAGCTGACATCACTACATGGTGTTCTGAAACTATAAAAGCCAATTATTGGGTTCAGATTGAAATCCTATTTTAGTAAATTACCAAAATTGGCACCTGTGTACACAATTTCTATCACACACCTGCATGACATGTGTTTGAATCCACATAGTCTACATGCATTGGGTATTGTGCAAGGCTGTTGGGTCACTAGGATTGCATCGTGGGGGGTGGCATGTGCTCTATTTATCTTAGTTGCCATCTTGCCTCAATTTGTGTGTTCCTTTAATCCATGATTCATGAATACATACCTCAATTTTTTGTTCGTTGTCCTCGTGACCTTTCTCATAGACAAGGGAACGTCTTTTTATTTTTATTTTTATTTGTTTCTTTTAATTACCACCTTGCGAGAAATAGGTTCTTGTGTGGTTACTCTCCTTTTTGAGAGAATAGATTCTTATGTCTGCCACGTAGCTTTTGCATTGTGAGTTTTCCCTTGATGGGCTCATAAGTTTCTGTTACAAACGTGAGGATTGATTCTTGATTTTTTGGCTCAAGTGTTGTCGAGTTTTTTGGCTCAAGAGTAGCTTTCTTGGGCCTCCATGCTTGTCGAACTTTAGGTGAAGCTTTTGGGGTTGAAGGTGTTGGTGAAGTGTTCTTCCCTTTGTTTGATCTTGGCAACTATATGATGGGATTTCCATCATAATATCCTTGTTCTTGAAGCACGTGTACAAGGACACATCTTTGATGAACATTATGAATTGGTGGTTGATGCTTTTGGTGCTGAGGTTTCTTTCTTTGAGAAGGCTTGGGATATTTCTTGATGCACTTGGGAATCCAACCTTTAGTGTTACCTTGGTAGTACCCTTGAGCTTGCAGTAATCTTTTTGGTACCCACACTTGTTGAGTGGTTGGAGTTCTTTGAGGAACTTGCATAGGCTTTTGTGGGGGACGACATTGTGGAGTACTTTTATTCTTCTTTGACCTTTGAGTTTTGCGTTGAGGATGAGGCCTTGATTATTGAGGCAACCGAATTGGATTGGCACCCTCATAGTAGCCTTGAGCTAAAAGTAGCTCCTTTTTCACCCTAATTTTGATACCATTAAGATATCTTGAACTTGGTTGTTGCAGTGGAGGTTTCTTTTTGGATGAAGTGGATGTTTTGGGGGCCCTCCTTCACATTTATTAGTGTTGAGGTTGTGGGTTTAAGACTCATGGGCGTTGTTGATGATAAAGCTTGGGGCTCTTGTGGAGTGGCTTTTAATGAGATGAGGCTTTTGAGCATGTAGCCTGCTCTTTTTGTGAGGTTGGCTAATGAAGAGGCGTTGGCTCTGGGGGTTTTCCCTTGAGTTCATTTTTAGAGATAGATGGTTGTGCTTGGGGGACTTCTTCAAGAATAGCTATTGATTGCGAGGGTTTGGCATTGGAATTTGTTGGTAAGGATGGAGTTGAAGGGGTAGATGCTTGTCAAAGTTGGTCATGATGCAAATGGTAAGTCTTTGACAAGAGAGGCTTTCAAGGAAGAGGCTTGTAGCTTTTTGCATTCTTCCTCTTCCTTGCAGTATGGTATTATCAACTTTGTGTCGTTAACCATCATGATGGCCCTATTGCTAGATTGTCATGATGTTATGACTAGCTCGAGGGCTAATCAATGCATGTTTGCGCTTAACATCATTGCCCATATGAAAATCTAACCATACCATGATAGAATCTTCAAGTGGAATCATGGATGTTTCCATATCCGAATCAGCTTTAATTTCTATTTTGGTTTCATTTTTCCATTCACTTTCATCTTCTTCTTGGCTCTCAGTTTTTTCAAGAGTGCCCAATGTGTACAATGGTACTTTGGGTCCACTGACCACTTTAACTGAAGACCACTCGTCCTGTTCTATGTGTAGCGCTTGAGATCTTGGTACAACTCATGGTTAGCCTTTAAAGGTGCAAGGGTTGAATCTATGCTAGCTTTACCACAAGAGAAGATCACTCCTTCGATGAGGATTTGAGATACTATTTAAATTTCATAAGGGATTTATCGAATTCCTCACGTGCTTTTTCAATTGCATTATGCGTGCAATCTTCCTTTGATGACTCTTCTTGGCTTGATGAGTTCATTTCTGTAGAGAGTACATCTTCCTCTTGAAAGGGAAAGCAATACTTCTCCGATTTGTGTATTTTGGTTGCTTTTTTAGGTTGAACATTATGAGGTTCAATCAAAACAGGTGTTCTTGTTTGACACTCAACAATACTAATCATGCTCTCTTGAGCTGCTTTTTGCATTCTTCATAAGTCATGTGATCATGACTTTCAATTAGGGGTGGTTGGGCAAGTTCTAGTTTCTTGATTGGATTGTGAGGTGCACTGAGTGATGAGTCAGAACTTGTGTCGTCCTCACTAAGTGACATACTAGAACCTTTGTCGTCTTCTGACTTTCCTTGGATCGTTAGGCTTTCATTATGTTTTGTATCATGCATCGCACATGTGGGTTTTGTGGTTATGGGGTTAGCCTTTGAGGTGGATGCTTCCGCATCATGTGTAGCTTTAGGCTCTTTTCGGGTTAGGACCGCCACAGGCTCATTTCCCTTGTCCTTTATTTCAAACCTTGTTTTGATAGTTTGTTGGCCCTTGCTTTTCTTAGGTTTAGACGGTTTTGCATCCACTTTTGGTTTTGTTTTAAAACATGCTCTTCTACCCATTCAGAAGTGTTCACTTTTGAATTCTTTTTAATTGTTACTTGTGCCTTGGCTTACAATCGTGTAAGCACATTCAAGGCTACCATGGACAATTGCCCATTTTGATGTTAAGAGTTGTATTCGGCGAGACAAATTGCATTAAAGCAACTTGCCTTGGGTATTCTTGGAACATGTGATCGATCTCACATTGTTCACATATGGGTTGTAAAGTGTTAATGACCATGGGCATGGAAGTATTCCAAACTGTAAGGTCTAGCACTTTGTGCAGTCCATGACAATAGAAACACTGAAGTGAAGTGTTTGTTTAACTGCTTCCTGGGTAGTTTCTACCCTTTGGACTGTTTCTGTTTGAGGCAAGAACTTGAATCATAGGCCTAGGGTACGCACATTGGGGATTGGGATGGACGTAGTGATGGTGGTAAAGAACACAAGACATTTCGCCCATCACTTTGATAGTCATTAAGGATGTTTGGTTTTGAGGGGGATCATCCTCTCTTGGAGAATTCGATTCAAAGCTTTTAAGCAAGCCTGTGTAGAATTCGATTCAAAGCTTTTAAGCAAGCTTGTGTAGAATTCAGAGAATGACAATTTCAAGATCAATTTTTCTTGAGCCTATGCTTCACTTGGTTTAGATGAGGAACATCTCATATCGTGATCATCCTCCATCATGTTGTCATCTAAACGTATTGCTTCTTTACAACATTGATTGAATGTTCTTGGATTGGATACAATGATCAAGTTGTGTAAGCTTCTTTAAGCCCATCATGAAACATCTCTTCAATTGAGCATCGTTTAGTTTCTTCCATGGCTCACATCGTGAGTCCAAGATTTTTATCCCCGAAGGATAAAGTCTCTAATGGTTTCATTTGGTTTACGTGTAATTAAATAGAGTTCTCTTGCTGCACTACACCGATCACCTTGTCTTGAAAAATCATGGATAAAGGCTATTTTCAAGGTCTTAAAATTTGTCTTAATCACAGGCATCAAGGTGATGAACCATCGACTAGCCTTTCCCACTAAGCAAAGGTTCAATGCATGTACCTTGGTGGGGCAGTTTGGATTTCCAAAGGCTTCATATCTCTGTTCAAACATTTGCATGAATTGAACAGGATCAGTCGCTCCATCGTATTTGCCCATGATTTTGAAAATCTGTATGACTATGTTTTTGGATGAGTCACTGAGGCCTTGTGTGAGTGCTCTGAGATGACGCTTTGTTTCTCGATCTAGATGATTATTTATGCGCTAAGCGCTAATGTTGTATACACAGAAGATATACATAGAAGAAATACACAAAGTCAATTATGCATCTTTGTTTCACAATTCTGTGTGTGTAAGGTATGTAATGTTTTGTAATATGTGTGATAATCATTCGAATGTTCAATAATGTCGCAGTCATGTTTAATGTTAAATGTGTAAACTCTATGTTGGAATATCCCCGATAGTCATATTCATCATCTTCTTCTAAGGAGCATTCTTTCTCATTTAATTGCTCATTTGACTACATGTTGGCACATCTTTTTTCTATCTTTTTAGTTATTTTCTAGGAGTCTTTCCACATGGTTTTGTAACTCTTCCATTATGATGATGCTTGAATATGACCCATGGCTCCCCCTTTTATACAACAGATGCCAATACCTTTCTTCCTTCATGAACTTTGAGAAATCTTTTAGTTCCTTCTTTGCTTTATCAAGATTTATAAGTTCATGCTTCGTGTTGGCTTTGTAAATGGTCTTGGTGACTACAATATACACACATGATATTTCCAACATGGTTATTTGCCTATGCCCTTGCTCATGACATCTCCCACACTTGTGGTATTGGAAATCTTTCTTGCAGTGGATTTTTTCACCATAATATTGACGCCTCTAACTTCTCGTTATCATTGAAAACTAATAGACAGCTAATTCTGCACGGCTTCTCTCCTGCTGATGGTCCCAAGAAAGCTCCCTAGTTCTCCTTCCTCCTAGTTGAGGTATAACAACTTTGTATAGGTCTACATAATGTTGAATTTGAGGCCATGTGGTACCAACTAGCTCATGAGGAGTTGGCACAGAATGTTATTCATATGTTCCCTTATCTGCATGGTTGGCACATACTATTATTAATTCCTTGGCATGGTAGGAAGGTTTCCATATTAGCTCTGTACCGCAGATGTTGGGTGTTGGGGTGCCTCCTTTAGCCTTGACTTGTTTTAATGCTTGTCTCTAGCTACCCAGACCACGAAGATGGTGGTAGATTCTTGTGAGTCTAAGGTTCACTGTGCTTGGCTAGGAAGATCTCATTGTATCATTCTAGCATTTTGTTGTGAAGTAGGGTGATGATGATCAAGCTGCTATGCAGTCAACATGGTTGCAACACGAGGGGTAGAGCTTTGGGGTTATTATTGTGTGTTTTATTTCTAGGGGTTGACACCATTGTCGAGGTGGAGATTTGGTACCATTAGTGCCTTGGATGTTCCACTAGGATCATAAAGCTCCCTAATCAGTACTATGTGTGGCTTGGTCCCACCCGGCATGCCAAAAGTGTTAGTGCCTGATAGCCATCACCATGTAGAGGTGGGTTAACACACACGTAGAGGTGGGTTTTGATTAGACATAGAGACAAAATGCCAAAGAAATGAATGGGACACATAATAAGAGACTCTCATTTGCAAATTAAACATGTAAGAGCAAGAGTATTGAATTCAGTTAGTCTCTTGGTTCACCATGCATGCTAACCATCCATTTGGTAACATCTCTAGTTCATAATACATCGTCATTCATTAACATCTCTGGTTCATAATACATCCTCATTCACTAGCATACAAGGAGGCTTTAATAGCCTACTCTGATGTGCCACATCATAATTACTTATGCCACATTACATCCCATCATGATCAATTCCTAGGTTCTTGAATGAGCATCTTTAAGTGGTGGTAGGTTATTCCTAGGTGTCTGTAGTTGTGTCTAGAGGTGCTTTCCTATGTTAACATAGACACACACACACACAAAAAAAAAAATCAACAACAAGCAATTAGAAGGAAAGGTTACACTTACTAATGGAGTTGGAAAGCAAGGGTAGGGTTGGAAAGCAAGGGCTATGATCTATTCAAGGGACATGCCAATGATTGTGATGGGGGTGAGGGCACTTTAGATTCTAACTTGCACATTGAAATAAGGTGAGAGAGAGAGGAGAGCAATTTGGCTTTTCATCACCAAGAGCTGGTTGCCTCACCTAAAGGACAAAACAAAATGGATAAAAATGCTTACAACCCTAAGTATGAATCCGTTGTTGCTATTTTTATATGCACTAATTTGGTTCCTATTTTTGAAGAGCTTACAAAATGTTTCCAAAATATTTGTAAACTGGATGACTTAGCCTATTTATTTAATCGTAGCACTGATAATGTCTCCTTTTGCTACCTAAAATTGTAGCTACTTAAGGAAACTTTGATTTCAATCAAATGAGTTTTCCAAGAAGGAGAAGAATCCAAGCAAAACTTCTATGGTTTTAAATTATCTACACATTAGAATCTTACTACAAAGAAGAGAGAGAGAGAGAGAGAGAGAGAGAGAGACAGAGAGAGAGAGAGAGAGAGAGAGAGAGAGAGAGAGAGAGAGAGAGAGAGAGGGAGAGATTGTTTGTTTTGCTTCTTGTTATTTGAGACACAGAACAAAAGCCCAAAGGTTAGAGAAAGAGAAGAGAGGAGAAATATGGAATGAGAGAGAGAAAGTGGCAAAGAGAGAGTTAGAGATTTATATGGAAATATAGGCTATTTTTATCGTTGCTTGAATGCTTATTTTGCCATGTATAGTTTTCAGCATGTTTGACCTAACGTTGGCTTTTTAAAACTTACCAAGAATATTTCGTGATTTTCAATTGATCAACCCATTTGTTTGTTTCAATGTATAACTCTTAAAATTGCTTTTCAAGCTAAAACTTTATACCATGGAATATTCCTTTTTAAAACATTGAATATGCATTAATTTCAAATGCTGCTATTGACTAGCTCCATCATCGGGTCACCCTATACCTTGGACACCCTCTTGAGGCCTTGACTTGATGTGGGGAGAATTTACCAAGGGAGGTAGTGCAAAAAACCAAAGAAGCTCGGGGAGGGTGATCTCAAAACAAGTTGCAAAATGCCATTTGTAATAGTGTTGTGCTAGTGTAATCATAGAAGAATGACGTCAATTTAGATAATAAAGACAACTTCACGCTACCCAAATAATAATATATACAAGGGAAAATTGTGAGATCTTATAAGATTTGACAAGTTACAAAATAGACTGTCAACAACTAACACACCACACTTCAAATCTATATCACATTTAATTTATTTTCAATTGAAAAAGAAATTTGAAACTTAAAAATAAGTTTTTAATTTTCAGCTATAATCTTAAAACAAGTCGCAAAATCTCATTTGCAAATGGTGCCATGCCATTACTTTATTCACTTCTTCTATAAATTGTTTTACATGCGAGAGCATGGGTGTAATGAACGAAATATTTTATGGAGTAATTTTTTGAATGCCAATGTTTGGCAAATTAATTGTCATTTCATTAAAGATAATTTGGTATGACGACAATGTCTTATGCTAGTTTTAAGGTCACATCTCCCATTGTTGTAACCATCATCTCCTACTTATGCACAACAGATGTTACATACATCATGCTCTTGCTCCTGGTTCCTCCTTGTTCTTCTATTCAACTTCACCTTCATGGGAATTTTGGAGCCCTCTCACTCATCCAAGCCCCGACAACAACCTCGCCTTCCATCTACTACCACCACCACCTAATGACCCAACATTCTTCTCCATATCCTTTGTAATTTACAAGCATTTCTTCATAGTTCATCCAATTACTACTATTTTTTAAAATTTTGGAAGATACATTTTTCCTTCTCTCAAGATGAGATGGATTCAGAAATTGAGCAAGCTCTAGGATGAAGTGAACTCGTCTTTTCCTGAACCTTGCACGGTTAGTTGTCTCATGATCTAAAGAAGGATCAATCCTTTAATAAGCTTTTCTTTTAATGATTGTTAGCCAACGATGCCATCCATTGTGACGACATAGGTCCTTTCAAAGCTGCTTGTGTGGTCGCTTTCTTGCAGTTACCATGAAAGGGTAGAAAGAAATGTTTCTAGATGTGGAAATAGGCATGACCCAACCCCCTTATTCTCACAGGTGTGCCTCCCAAGCAGTAAAAGATAATGGTGAAGGGTAGGTCTCTTAAAGTGATCTCTCTTTTTCTCCCTACACTTTTCATCACAAGGCTTTCTCTCCATCCACTCTTGGTTGCCCATGTCCCATCTTAGGGGTGAGATCAAAATTGTCTTTTCCTCTTCAACCCCATGGTGAAAGGATACATGCTAGGTTCACTCAAAAATGTTTCCGAACAATCCAACCAGTAGACTTCAAAATAAAGAAAAAAACAAGCTCCATAAAATATGCTCCGTGGCCAATTATAAAATTAAGAAACAAGGTTTCAAACAAAGCTCAAAATAGAAAGTTTATAGCTTTTGAGAAGAAAAACTTATATAAAAAAATAGCAACCGTTGGATCTACGACATTTTTAAAGTTAGGACCAAAAACATCTTAGCCGTTCGATTTTGGCCCACCCTCCACGAAAGCCAGCGTGGCTTCTGTTGAACTACCTCGCGCGCAGGCTGGCGGCAGTTCTGCCGATTCACCTGAAAAGCCCGCGGCGGAGGGCTCGGTTGATGATGCTACCGTAACCCGGCCGTTTACG